>NC_044924.1:10614364-10621864 GCF_003576645.1 Ipomoea triloba | reverse complement strand
ATTGTGATGCATTTTTAACATTGAGTGATGTATATTTGTATACATAGTGGTGTATTCCGCACTGTTCGCACGGGAAGGCGTGTCTGTGCATTATTTTAAAATGATGGGCTATGTAGATTCAATCGTAACAAAACACAATTAATTATTCCGCTGCTCTATTTGAAGTTAATAATTAAGAGGAGCTCTGTATAATATATAAACATAAATGTTTAATCCAATTATCAGCTTAGACTTTTAATTGAGATAGAGCACTTATATGCTTTAATTTGGTATCAGAGCTGAAAAACTTAGACTACCGTGTTCTTGGTCTAAGATGCTAAAAGAGTCTTCCAACTATTAAATCCAATTACTAGATTTGTTAGATGACCTTTTAAACTATTTACTGATCTAGTGCAAAGAATAGAACAAGGAGTATTATGCAGATAATGTGCAAGAAACTAACAAAGCAGTAAGAACACTAAGAATTGGTAACCCAGTTCGGAATCTCAATTCCTACATCTGGGGGGCATCACTCTGATTGCCCAACTCTTCATTGATCAATCTGGAAATGTATCACCAATTTACAGTAGAGAATCACACGGCAACTCTAGAAATCTTCATCATCACCATTCTAGAGTTCAGCCTTGAAGAGTTGAGGAATACTTGATCTCCCGATCTTCTTGAATTGAGGCTCCCCCTCAATCGTAACGCAACTGGCTTTTAGAGTGACTGCTTACCCAATACTTCATGAAGAAGATGCATCTTGAATCAAAGGTAAGCTTTGTCAAGATATCTTGTTATCACATCTAAGGAAGCTTTTCCATTCAGATCTTTTGTATTTTCTTCCGTTAGTCCAATCACTGGAAGTCCTCCTCATATATATATATATGTTGCCCAGATTCGGTTAAATCTGAAGTCTTCGTAACTGACTCTGAATCCTCTTCTTGTCTTCCTTGTCTTGGTCCAGTGTTTTGTTCAGCAAGTTGTCCATAAAGCCTTCTAATCCTTCTGCTGAACTATAAGAAACCTAATACATCATAAGACACTTTGTTTTTTGAACTATCTGCTGAACTAACAAATTGTCACAAAGACTTGTTACAACTTAGGGAGTTTTTACAAGTATTTTTCTTCTTAGCAATTTTATTAACAATCTCCCCCTTTGTAACAAGTTTCTTGGCAATTTACAACAATCTTCCTAAAATATCAAAGATAGTCAAAAACAACGTTTATTTAAGACAAAAGTCCCAACAGAAACTGAATTAAACATCCAAACAAAGTACGAAGATGATTATATCATCAAACAAAATACAATGAAAACTAACATGAGACCCTATTACAAATAGTCCATTTCAGCAGAAGGGTCTTTCATCAAGACTAGTACCCAAGTAGCTTTTAACCAATCATCTTCTTCATCCAAAAAAAGTAACCAGTAACCAGTAGTAACCAATGTTTAGAAGGTTGTTCCTACTCCCCCTATTGCCAGGAACTTGTGAATCTGTAGTCACAAGATTCCATAGCAGGACCAAGTAGAAAAGGCAACCCAGGTTTTAGAACAGAATCATTCAGATTCTGAGGACTCATCGTCCTGGCTGTCTGCAGTGGATTCAACTTCAGGTGCGGTGGAATCAGCTTCAGGTGCAGTAGATGGATCAGTGGGTGTTTCAGCAACATCAGCAGTCATCTCTTGGTCTCTCAATCTCAATTGTTCTCTCAATTGCATCTCAATTGTTCTCTTTTCAACAAGTATCTGGATGATTGTGTTAAGATCTCTGATGCTTTTGTCGAGGTGCTGTGCTGTGAGTTTGCTGGTAAATGGTACATCAAAGTTCAGAGCTGGGGCTGAGCTACTTGCATGTTCTGGAAAGACATCAAGCACATGACTTCCTTGTTTCAGTCTGGCATCAATTGTATCAAGCACATGACTTCCTTGTTTCAGTCTGGCATCAATTGTTTCAAGCACATGACTTCCTTGTTTCAGTCTGGCATCAATTGTTCCAAGCACATGACTTCCTTGTTTCAGTCTGGCATCAATTGTTCTAAGCACATGACTTCCTTGTTTCAGTCTGGCATCAATTGTTCTGACTTGTGGTGCTTCCATAGGTTCATTTGCATCAATTGTTCTGACTTGTGGTGCTTCCATAGGTTCATTTGGTTCTGGTTTGAAACCTTGTGAGCGCAGAACTCCATAAATTGTGCAGGGGAAAGACAGCTTTACCTTGCTCTCCTTAGACTCTGGTTTTATGAAGGATGCCACATGTTTGAAGATAATGTCACTTAAATCAACGGGAATACCTTTGCCTATCTTGTAGATTAGGGTGGCCATAAGAAAGTTTAAGCCTCCTCGGTGTTCATTCGGCATCCAATTTGTCATGGCTAGTTTGTGCAGAATAGCATACTTTGTTGTGAGAGATTTTGCTGGTAACATGTTGGTTTCAGCAGGCCAGTAGCTGTAGGTTCCTCCTGTAATGACTTTTGTGATGGTATTTGCACCAATAACAGGGTCTTCAATGTCACTTGCATCTATGCCAAGATACAGATTGATGGTACGTGTGTCAAAATTGTATTCCTTTCCTCTTAGCCAAACACGTCCGTAGACATGTGAGCCGGCCTCCTTGATAGTCTTCAGAAGGTTTGCATAAAATTCCTTGATGGCAATAGGTGGATAGCTAGTCTGAGTTGTTACAGACTTGACAAGATTTAGCTTCTCAAACACTGGCATTAGTTGGCACTGAGACTTGAACTTTTCAACATCAAGATACCTTTCGCTCAGGATTTTCCTTTTGTTTGTTGAGTCCCACCTTGCAGCATACTCATCAGATAGGAATTAAGGGGTGATTAACTTCAAGGGGGGTTACGGCAGAGACATCTGGCTGGCTTTCAGGTTGCTGAGTTTGAGTGGTGATCTTTTTTCTCTTCTTACTAGTAGTGGTTTTCACAGGGGCAGGTTGTTCAGCAATTGGCTGTTTTCTCTTGGTTTTTCGTGTTGGTGAGGGGGTTTCCTTCTCTTGTTGTGCTGTGGATGACCTGGTTTTTCGCCTGGTGATAGGAGCAGGAAAGACTTGAATTTTTGCCACAGGATTTTTTTTCACATGTTCTTCTTGAATCTTCTTATTTCCTTTTGCTTTTGCTTGGTTCTTCTTCACTTGAGACAAAGGCAGATTGTCTTCTTCATCAGTTTGTTCTGCAACTGGTAATTCTGGAGGATTTCCTGTTTCAAACTCAAAATCTAGTGGAGAATCATCAAATGGGGATGGTAGGTGTTGTTTCAGGATTTGGTTCAGATTGAGGTTCAGACCTAGTTTCATCAGTATGAGAGTTTTCTGACTGAATGGGGAGAGGATTTTCAGGATTTTGATGTTCAGGGATTTCTGCTTGTGTGGTTTGTGGTGATGGCAAGGACATAGTTTTATCTTGTGTGGGTTTTGTACTTTGTGGGATATTCAGTGGAATAGACAGTCTATTTGTGAGAGAGGTTGATCTTCTGTGTTCATCCATGATGTTAAACAAGTTTAGTTTGGTGAAAAGGGAAGCAGGAGGTTCAAGTTGATGAGGACCATATACTACAGCTGATTCTGGGTTGACATTATCAGGCACGGGTAGATTTTTCTCAGGAATAGGCAATTTTTCATGTTCATCATCTATTGGTTCTTGTTTTACAGACACTAAGGGCAAAGGTTTTTCTACAGTGACATTTTCTGGGTTAATATCATCCTCAGTATCTGATAGAACAATTATATCCTGAAAAAAATATTAAAGGCAGAAACTATGCTGTTCATGTATAGTCATTTATTAAGAAAAAAAATGAAGAAAAGGAGGATGTTTTAGAATAAACCTCAGGATCTTTGGCCTTAGCTATTTCTCCTTTCTCGAATGCAATTGGTTTGAGGAACCCTTTCAGGTAGTCTAGTTGCTCTGCTCTTGAGTACCACGACCAGATTGGTTCTCCTCCTGGAGGTTTCATCTTGTTGTTGACTATCATAACCATCTCTCGTGATGCTTGATGTTGAATTTCACAGGGATATCTGTTTGTGAGTCTGGAGAAATCAAAATATTGGGTTTCATCTTGATCCATTGTAGAGCTTCGTTCCAAGATTTTTGATTTTGGGTGAGATTTGCGAGGGGGTTTGCAGCTTTGAGAGATTTTCGTGATCTTTGATTTCCTCTAACTGCAACTGGTTTTTCAAAGGTCGAAGGACTCCATGATGACCTACTTTTTCGGGTCACGTGATGAGGCATGAGGAGAGTGGGAGTCGTGCAGATTTGACAGTTGTCTTCTCCGTAATTAATGCTATAGCAGTTTGGTCAGTCGGGTACACTGTTCCTCAGATATTATATGCTTATCAAAAACAGATATTAGTATAGCGCGCAAAAAAAAAGAAAATTATAAAAAAAAAGTTTGAGAGAAATAACCTATGATAAGGAAAAAAGAGTGTCCCACTTACTGTACTAGTTCGGTGGACCATTACACATGCCGAGTTCTGATTTTAGAATGTTGAATCTGGTCGGATCCAGTGCCTTTGTAAATATGTCTCCCAGTTGTTTGTCTGTTGGTATGTAGTGCATTTTTATGTCTCCACTTTCCACAAGATCCCTGATGAAATGATGTCTGATATCTATATGCTTAGTGCGGGAATGCTGGACAGGGTTTTTTGCAATATTGATAGCGCTGGTGTTGTCGCAGTGAAGATCAGCACTACTGAACTTTAGTCCATAATCGTTCAGCATCTGTTTCATCCATATGAGTTGAGTGCAGCAACTCCCAGCAGCTATGTATTCAGCTTCTGCCGTAGATAATGAGATTGAGTTTTGCTTCTTGCTGAACCATGAGACAAGGTTGTTTCCTAAGAAAAAACACCTTCCTGATGTACTTTTTCTGTCCTCCAGATTTCCTGCCCAGTCAGCATCGCTGTATCCAAGTAGTTCAGTTCCTGAGTCACGCGAATACCATAGTCCATAATTCACAGTCCCCTTAACATATTTGATTATTCTTTTAACTGCATTCAAGTGTGCTTCCCTTGGATTTGCTTAGAAGCGTGCACACAGACCTACACTGAACATTATATCAAGTCTGCTTGCCGTTAGGTACAGTAGACTGCCAATCATACTTCGTCTGCTTGCCGTTAGGTACAGTAGACTGCCAATCATACTTCGATTGCTTGCCGTTAGGTACAGTAGACTGCCAATCATACTTCGATAGAGTTTGCCTTCGTACAGTAGACTGCCAATCATACTTCGATAGAGTTTGCCTTCAACCAGTAGACTGCCAATCATACTTCGATAGAGTTTGCCTTCAACAGGTTTTGAGTTGGAGTCTTTTGATAGGAGTTTGCCTTCAACAGGTTTTGAGTTGGAGTCTTTTGATAGTTTTAGCGTTGTGGAAAGAGGTGTTTTAGCTTCCTTAGCAGAGTCAAGACCAAATTTTTTGACCAAGTTTTGGGCATATTTGGTTTGTGACAGAAACAACCCTGTTTCCATCTGTTTTACTTGTAGACCCAAGAAGCATGTCAGTTCCCCTATCATGCTCATTTCAAATTCCTTTTCCATGACTTGAATGAACTCCTTAACATTTGCAGGGGATGTTGAGCCGAAAACGATGTCATCTACATAAACCTGGGCCACAGTTATGTTGTTATCACATCTAAGGAAGCTTTTCCATTCAGATCTTTTGTATTTTCTTCCGTTAGTCCAATCACTGGAAGTCCTCCTCATATATATATATGTTGCCCAGATTCGGTTAAATCTGAAGTCTTCGTAACTGACTCTGAATCCTCTTCTTGTCTTCCTTGTCTTGGTCCAGTGTTTTGTTCAGCAAGTTGTCCATAAAGCCTTCTGATCCTTCTGCTGAACTATAAGAAACCTAATACATCATAAGACACTTTGTTTTTTGAACTATCTGCTGAACTAACAAATTGTCACAAGGACTTGTTACAACTTAGGGAGTTTTTACAAGTATTTTTCTTCTTAGCAATTTTATTAACAAGAGCCAATCCCATATCAAAGATCATGGGTCCGAATCTCCACGTCGTCACCTGATAAAAAAAAAGTGAGACTATGGTCCACGTATTAAGCATATATAATATATAAACATAAATGTGTAATCCAACTATCAACTTAGACTTTTAATTGAGATGAGGCACATGCTTAAATTCTAACGTCTTATTTTGCTTCTTGAAACCCTTTGCCATCCTAATCTCTAATCAGGCTACACAAGCAATTTGCATAGATCCCCTCATCAAACCAGTTGTGCATGCTCAACTTGAGGTGTGATTAAGGATAATACATTAAAAAAAAAAAAACAAGCACATAAATATAAAATCTCATATTAAATCATAAAAATTTAATTAAATAAATTAAAACAAAAAATTATCTGAATCTATAATTGCCAAGCATATTTTAAAGTGGTGGTGTATGTAATTGGTCTTTTAGATCTTCACACAGTATCCAACAGTTCTTAGATCTTTCTTACTTTGGAATTTGGATGAGAGTTAAGAAGAATGCAAGGCGATTAATTAATTTTTATCCTATCCTTAATTAGACTTATCATAAAAATAGGACTATATATTATGGTGGTGTGAATGAAACAACATAAATATCTTTCAATTTAATCAGAAATTTTGGATTTTGATCTCAATATATATATATAGAGTCCTAGTATATCCTGACTAAAGAAACTTATATACCGTGCGCGTGAAGGTCTACATCCAAATATTCAAATTTCTAAACATATATATTAAAGTCTAAATTATTCTTGAGCAAAACATTGATTTTATCTAATCAATATAATCTACCATACCTTAATCTCTCACTTCATTGGGGAGATAAACTTTCATGATTATTTTCCTAATTTAGACCTCAAAATTAAAGTTCATTTCTGTTTGAATACAACATTATGTAAGAAGATATTTACGCATTATGTATCTCAATGCGGCCACCATCCCCAATATCATTCATTTTAATACTCATGGTCGGTATTTTTGTGAAAAGGACTGCTACAACTTGCATTTGAAATGCCCACTTTAATTCCTTTCACATCAACCAATTGAGTAATAATGTCACTAAACTTGAATAAATCAAAGAGTGGTTTTTAACAAATGGAAAGAGGAGCTTTTGGGAAGTTTTTTTTCAGCAAATTAAGATTTTTATGGGGCCCGCTTGCTGAAATTTTTGACCCACAATCCACGCGTTCAGGCCATGCCTACGCCTAACATGGCGCGTGCACTCCCATGCCGGGAGCATTTACGGCAATTTTAATTTTTTTTGTTGTCAGATTTGTTTTTTCCTTTAATTTTTCTTATTCTCCTCTTTTTTCTCTCACATCTCTCTCCTAGTTGGCACTTTAAAAACCACAAAAAAAATCTCAAACTATTGACTGATGCCCCTCCGACCTAGCTACTTCTCTCATTTAAAAAATGTTATTTTGATTGTGTTAGCCAGTGTTCTTTCTCTCTCTCTCTCTCTCTCTCTCTCTCTCTCTCTTTTTTTTTTTTTTTTTTTTTTTTTTTTTTTTTTTTTTTTTTTTTT
>NC_044924.1:10594655-10612027 GCF_003576645.1 Ipomoea triloba | reverse complement strand
ATATATATATATATATATATATATATATATATATCACGAACAGTTAGTTAAGTTATTGGGTAGTAAATTGATGTTGCCTTTTGTGGACAAGGCCGAGCTTTGATAATAATTAAAAAAAAAAAAAAAAAAAGTAGGTTATGGAAGGCCAGCTTATATTTCCTGTCATTTTCTAGTGTAGACAAGGTTCTCTCAGCTGCTAGGAGATGCTTCAATTCTTGGATATTTTAATCTTCACAAATAACCAAAAGAGGGAAGAAAAAGTTATTCGGTAGATGTCTCAATAATGGTTTGGACGTAAGTATGATGATAGTATTAAACAAAAACTGGTGAAAAGAACATGGTGCATGCCAAGTTTAATTTGCGACTTGTTTGGTGTCATCTTGGGGAGGGGACGACTCCATTATATATAAGATGCCAACCTAAATGCTTCCATCACCTCCTTATCAAATTATTAATTAATTTGCTGTAAAGCTACTATCAATTAGTTAAACTACTAATCATAAGCCTTATTGATTTATTATAAAATTAAATAAACTTAAACTCTATGTGTTCGTTATGTGATGTATTTAGTTTTTGATCGAATTTCTTTTACTAATAAAGCTAGCTGCGCTTAACATAATAATTAATTAATTTTGAAATTTTATGATACTGTAGCACGCAATATAGTAATCTTCAAAACCAAATTTTTTAAAGACATAGTTATATGGAAATATATAATAACACCATAAAAGAATCTTATTAATTAATTAACTAAAATATTAAAATGGTGCCTACCACTACCATGCATATGGATAAGGCATCGTGGCCTGGTGTTTAGGAAGCACTTAATTATCTATTAAGGAAAGTAATAGATTGCTTAAATGACTGAAATGTTATCTCTATTAGTTTTCGACTTTAAGATTCATCATTATTATTATTGATGAGGTGACTCAAGGGGTTACCATACTATACCATGCCATATTAGATCCATATACATACTCAATATCTATCTATTTAATTAGTGGTGTTGTAAGGAGTTATATGTTTTTTTTTTGTTAGACCACGAGATGTCCTGATTAATCCACATTCGCATCGGGCCAGCTTAATTAATGGACAAAGTGCTCGCCTGATTGGGTTTTTCATACGAGAAGGGGTTTGAACTCCTGACCTCTCTTAAGGAATGAAAGTGCACGGTCAGTCACGCCAATCAAGTTGGTTTATGGAGTTATATATTATTGTTATTAATTAGGATTTAGTAATTAGTTGTAACACATTATATTGTTTTAAGGAAATAAAAGAAGAAGAAGAAGAAGATATATTGACTTCTTTATTGATTCGAATAGGCACATCTTACCATTGAACTTTCACTTGTAATTTACCTTTATTTAATTTGTTGGGTTAAATTCCGAGTAGTACTTTTGATTCAGTAATTTTTGAGTCATTCTCAATTGTATAAAGAAATATCATACTATTGTTTGAATTCTATTACATTCTCCATTTAAATTAATTCTTTGTAATTACTATTATTATCCCACTTTGGCAAAACTGAAAAATATATTTAAGGGCTTAGTGCTAAGCTGATACATTAATTAAGTTAGAAGAGACTGTGCATCTCATCCACAGTACTCCTATAGATAAAGGCTTGATATGTTAATTAAGTTAGAAAAGACTTTGCCATCTCATCCACAGTACTCCTAGAGATAAAGGCTTGATATGTTAACGCTATTTACTTTTCTTTAACTTTTCAAGGCAAATTTTTATGTAGAGCATGGTCCACACAGTGTTGTATAGACTATAAAAAAGAACATTTTTAATATATTAAAAGTACATTATTTGTATACGGAATTACATTATACAAAATAATGTACTTTCAGTACTCAAATAATGTACTTTCCTTGAATACAAGGTACATTTTTAATATATTAAAATTACATTATTTCTATACTAAATGTAATATACTTTATATTTACAAATAATATATTTTTTATTTATGGTCCATACATCTGTTTAATTATTGCTTTTTCAATTGAAAGAATTTTTACTCAAAATGTGATCAACTTTTGATTTTTATTTATATTTTTTCACCTAGCTATGATTTGGAGCATTTATATCCACGAATCGTGCATTGATTCTCATTCCATGATAAAAAGTGATAAAATGAAAAACTCTAAAGAAAAGAGACAAAATTGGGAGATAACCATGCATGTTCCCTCTTGTCAATATAATGGATGTTGGTTAGGTTAAACAATTATATCCTAACAGGAAATTTATGTATCATTATTAGGACTCTATGTATATGAGCCATGTTAGGATTATCAATTCTAGTCTATTTACGATTCCTCTTGTATATATACCTGTCTCCTACACTATTGTAATTACTGAATTCAATACATACATTATATTCAGTTCTCATCTGGTATCAGCTAGCCTAGGTTTCGTTTATCATGGCTGACGGATCTGTTAATTCTTCCGAACGGACCGTTTCGAATGCTGCTATTTCATCTTCGGTCTCCATGGCCGTGAATTCTCTTTCTACTGCGCACCATTATATTAGCATTAAGCTCACCAACACGAATTATTTATTTTGGAGAGCTCAAGTCGTGCCGTTTCTTCGGGGGCATGAATTAATGGGATTTGTCGATGGAACGAATCCTTGTCCGCCGGCCTCTCTTCTCCTAGCCGATGCTGCCGCCACCGCACCAGCGCAACCTAATCCTGCTTATGCTCCATGGGTGCGCAACGATCAGGCTGTTTTGAGCATGCTGATTGCATCGTTTTCTACCGAAGTAATGCATTTAGCCTTGGGACGCACCACCTCCCGTGCGGTTTGGACGTCCGTTGAGCAGGCGTTGGCTTCCACCACCAGGGCTCGCATGTTGCATCTTCTTGGCCAACTTCACAATCTCCGGCAGGGAGACTCCACCATCGCCGATTATATTACTCGAGCTCAGGTCATCGTCGAAGATCTTGCAATGGCCGGCCGGCCGGTCTCTTTCGACGATCAGAACCTCTATGTGTTTAGAGGGTTACGGCCCGAATTTCATCCTCTCACAGCCTCCTTGTCAGTTCGCGGACAGTCGGTGACGCTTCAAGAAATTGCCGATCTGCTAGGCTCCCACGAGTTCGTCGCCGGCGAGGCTTACGGTGGACCAATGCAGTCGCCGGCTGCGTTCTCCTCTCAGCGTGGTGGTGGCCGTCGCTCCAGTCGTGGTGGACAGTACAGGGGTGGCGGTCGCGGTGGTGATGCAGGCTCGCAGCGAGGAGGAGGCAACTCCCGTTTTCATGGCAGTCGCGGCGGTGGTTGGTCACGTGGTGGTGGCGGCCGAAACAGCAGGAATGGAAATTGGCAGCCTAGGTGTCAATTGTGTGGTAATTATGGTCCTACAGCTCACACATGCTACTCACGTTATGACTCCCAACCCTAGGTTAATCTAACATACCCAGAAGGTACTCCTACTACTCAATTTGATTCTACTGTGTGGATTCCTGATACGGGTGCAACCAATCACGCTACTCCCGATATTTCTGCTTTATCTGCTTCCGAGGACTATGGTGGTGGTGACACTTTGCGCGTTGGTGATGGTAAGGGGTTATTTATTAGTCGTGTAGGTCATACATCCTTTAGTACCCCCTCTAGGGTTTTTAAGCTATCTGACATACTTCATGTTCCTGGATTGTCTTCGTCTTTATTATCTGTCCAACAGTTCACTAAAGATAACAATGTATTTTTTGAGTTTCATCCTTCTTTCTTTCTTGTGAAGGACATCACCATCAAAGCGATACTACTTCGAGGCAATAGTTCGAGGGGGTTATACACACTCCCTATGTCGCATTCGAGTCCTCGGGCTTTTGTTTCTGCTCGTGCTCCTTCCTCAGTTTGGCATGATCGTTTGGGACATCCTCATCAACGAGTTCTGAGTCGTATTCTACCTTTTTGTTCTGTTAGTGGGTCTAGTCGCAATATTCGATGTAATTCTAGTCTTTGTTCAGCGTGTCAATTGGGAAAATCTGTACGATTCCCATTGCCACGAGTTGAGTCTATTAGTTCGAATGCACTTGATTTAATATATACTGATATTTGGGGTCCAGCTCATGTGCTTTCTGCTACTGGTTATCGATATTTCGTTATCTTTGTTGATGACCACTCTCATTACACTTGGTTTTTTCCTATGAAGTTAAAGTCTGATCTATATGCTATTTTTGATAAGTTTCGTCTTTTAGTTGAGCGTTCCTTTAATCGAAAAATTAAGTCTATTCAGTCTGATTTAGGAGTAGAATACAAGAAGTTGCATTCTATATTTGTGCAATTAGGTATTCAACATAGACAGTCCTGTGCATATACCCATGAGCAGAATGGTCGTGTTGAGAGAAAGCACAGACACATTGTTGAAACAGGTCTTACATTAATGGCTCGTGCCTCTGTTCCTTTTCGTTTATGGGATTTTGCATTTGAAACAGCTGTTTATTTGATTAACAAAATGCCTTCAAGTGTCTTACATAATTCCAGTCCTCACTCCTTATTGCACAGGTCTCCTCTGTCGTATTCCTTTCTTCGTGTGTTTAGCTGTCTCTATTATCCTCACTACGTCCCTATAGTCGTCACAAAATGTCCTATCGGTCCTCTCCGTGTGTCTTTCTAGGTTATCCTGAGTCATTTAGGGGGTACAGATGTATGGATTTACAGACTAACAAAGTGTATGTCTGCAGACATGTGCAGTTTGATGAGAAAGTATTTCTTTTTGCTCCTAAGACAGTGTTGCAGGCTCCACCGCATTTACCACCTCCTTGGGCTGAATCTGTTCTTCATGTGCCTCCTGCTGCTCCTGGTGTTGTCTTTGACCGACCAGCTATCTCTACAACAGTTGCAGTTCCTGCCAAACGGAGAGGTCGTCCACGAGGTCGCTCAACCAGGCCTGTTTCTCGTTCTCACAACATGGTTACTAGAAGTCGGTCCGTGGCTCCTCACGTGGCTTTATCCACTCAGGTTTGTCCCTCTGAACCTACATGCTACACTCAGGCAGTCAAGTTCTCAGAATGGCGTGAGGCGATGGATCAAGAGTTCAATGCTCTACTCCACAACCAAACGTGGGTTCTTGTTCCTCCTCACCCGGGTATGAATGTGATCGGCTGCAAATGGGTCTTTCGCACCAAACGGAAGGCTGATGGTTCAATAGAACGGCACAAGGCGAGGTTAGTAGCAAAAGGCTTCAATCAGGTACCTGGTCATGATTTTTTTAACACTTTCAGCCTAGTCGTTAAGCCCACTACTGTCAGATTGCTCTTAAGTCTGGCCATCTCGTCAGGTTGGGTTATTAGGCAACTTGACATTCATAATGCTTTCCTGAATGGCAACCTCTCTGAGATTGTTCATATGCGGCAACCACCAGGTTATACTGATGCCCAATTTCCTGATCATGTATGCCTTTTAAAACGATCATTATATGGGTTGAAACAGGCTCCCAAAGCCTCGTTTAATCGCTTGCATGAATTTTTGCTATCAGTGGGGTTTACAACATCTAAGACAGATGTATCATTATTTTATTTTTCTCAAGATTCTGCCCGTGTGTACCTGCTCGTATATGTTGATGACATCCTTGTGATGGGGAATAATCCACAGCTAGTGACTGGTTTGTTGGGAAAATTGTCTGCTGCGTTTAAAATCAGAGATCTTGGTGAGCCAAATTTCTTTCTTGGTATTGAAATGGTAAAAAATGGCTCTGACATTGTTCTTTCCCAACAAAGGTATATGAAAGATATATTGAAACGTGTTGGTATGTCTGACTGTAAATCTCTAGCTACACCTGTCTCTGCTTCGAAATCTCCCTCCTTGACTGTAGAGTTGCACGATGATCCAACACAATACAGAAGTTTGGCAGGTGCACTGCAGTATCTCACAGTAACGAGGCCTGATCTATCTTTTGCAGCGAACCAACTTTGTCAGTACATGCATGCACCTACAACATCACACTGGGAACAACTAAAACGGGTGTTGAGGTACGTTAAAGGAACTCTTACTTATGGCTTGCGTGTGACACAGTCCATGTCTACAGAAATTCATGCCTTCTCTGATTCTGATTGGGCTGGATGCCCCACTGATCGTAAGTCTACTAGTGGATATGTTGTCTTTCTTGGGACAAACCTGATGTCGTGGGTATGTAAGAAACAAAAGACTGTTGCTAGATCTTCTACAGAGGCGGAATACAAAGTCTTGGCGGATGTCTGTGTTGAGGTAATTTGGATTTTGTCACTATTACGTGAATTAAAGGTTCCTGACATTCCTGTACCCAAGCTATGGTGTGATAATTTAGGAGCTACTTATATGTGTGCAAATCCTATTTTTCATGCTCGCACCAAGCATGTAGAAATAGATTACCATTTTGTCAGAGATAAGGTTGCATCCGGAGATATCCAAGTTAATTTTATTTCAATCAAAGATCAATTGGCTGATATATTTACGAATGCATTACCAGGTCCTAGATTTACCTTTCTGCGAGACAAGCTACAGGTGTCCAGTCTACCCTGCGCTTGAGGGGGAGTACTAGGACTCTATGTATATGAGTCATGTTAGGATTATCAATTCTAGTCTATTTACGATTCCTCTTGTATATATACATGTCTCGTACACTATTGTAATTATTGAATTCAATACATACATTATATTCAATTCTCATCATAATAACACATTATTATGCGATGGACAACCTATACACCTTCAACTGATACCTTTATTTATTTATTTTTTGCTTAGTTCATATATATTCAACTAACACATCATTGTGCAATGGGTCAACTCGTTAATGACCCAAAAAACGTTTAGGAAAATAATAACCTGTTATTTTCGTGTTCGATTTCATGTTTCGTGAACGAGTTGTGTCACAAATTTCCCAATCTAGTCGGAGAATTTACGCTATCTTTATCTTTCTCTGTTTTTTTTTCTTAGATTTGTACGGCCAATCAAAATACAATTACTATGTATTTTTTCTTCCATTTTAAAGAGTTTAACTCGTCTTCCATGGTAAAACTCATAAATAAAACTCCAACTAGGGATATGTCAGATTTTTCATAGGTATTTTGGATCAGTGTTTTGTACCCTTCACCCACACCCTCCGATCCACCGTACCCCAACTTAATCACATCAAATCCATCGCCACCAACTCCCCTCACGTGACATGTCTGAATTTTTCAAGTGTATAGTGTATTTTTGATGTTTTAAAGAAAATTTATTAATTTTACGATAGTAATCGTAACATAAAAATGCCTCATTCTTTTTCATTAATGAACACACAGGCCATGGTACGATTATAAGATGAGTTTTGCTTAAGGCAATATGTATTTATGGGTCAAGTTCAAGGCCCAATGATGCATGTTGGGCAAATTTTTATTGTCGACCATAGTCAATATAGGAATGTGTTCAATAAAATTAAGTATAATTTAAATTACACTTCAATTTCATCTGACAATATTATTCTATTTTTTAGTTTTATTTTTCACACACTAGTTTCATTATAGTAATACTAAAGTATTATTTTAATTTACTACAATTTTATTTGACAATATATATTATTGTATGAGCTCAATTTTGTAGTTTCATTTTCTACACACCAGTTTAATTATAATAATGCTATAAAGTAATTATATATAATAATGCTAAAGTATTATTTTAATTACACTCCACACATTTGACAATATATGTTATTATATGACTCTTGGATTTTAGTTTCATTTTTCACAAGTACTAGTTTCAATATATGATATTATTAACTCATAGAATATATCATTAAATTTTGGATCCTAATTAATTTAAGTCATTATGGCCTATTAAAGTAGCTTGTTTGCTTTCTCATTTAATTTGAGCATATTTTAGTCCTATGTTTGATTTGGGACTTTAAACCTATTTTGAACAAGCTATTTGGGACCTAATTGATATTTTAATTGGTCCCTTGACTTTCAATTTTTTTTTCCAATGTTACTCCTTCCTTTCATCAAATTTTGGTTATGTTGAGGTCAAATGAAGGACAAATTTGTCCATTCACTTGTTTATACGCTATATATATATAAATCTAATCTCAATCGAAGTCAGAATCGAAGCCCTAGGATAAGATAATGTATTTTATTAGTTAGAATAATATATTTTATGTGTTAGATTTAACAATTTATCCCTTTTTTTATATTATGATGCTGAAACATAAGTCTTTTTCAAAACTAAAATTTAGAAAATATTTTGGAAAATTTCTTCAGTCTTTAATTACTTCACTTCGTTGGGTAGCCTAATGCATTCCTAACTAGTTTGTTGACTTTGTTCATACGGCGTTGGAGTTAAATAAAGGAGCAGTAGAAGAGTGTATTATATTTCACCAGAGCAGAAAAAATGAAAGGAAATTACTTCAACACTGCCTCGCATTTACACCAGAGAATTATGCACAACCATTTTAGAACTGATGTGATGCATGTGCATTACATATATATATATATATATATATATATATATATATATATATATATATTGGAATAGCGGTCAAATAGATCACTGAACTGCACACCAGAATTATCAGTTTCGGCCTTCAAATG
Source organism: Ipomoea triloba (assembly GCF_003576645.1). Classification (NCBI taxonomy): domain Eukaryota; kingdom Viridiplantae; phylum Streptophyta; class Magnoliopsida; order Solanales; family Convolvulaceae; genus Ipomoea; species Ipomoea triloba. The sequence continues at coordinate 10,603,480 of NC_044924.1, read as the reverse complement.
TCTGGCCGTACTGCCACGACTTGGGGGCGACATTCTGGGAAGTGACTGTTTTCCCATCGTTTGTGGTGACCCTGAAAGTCAGAGATTTCCCAGACAGCTTTTCATTGGTCTCCCATTTCTCACCCCAGTTCCGTTTTAGCTGTGTCCACTTCTCATCCCCTTCAGCATTCACCTCCACTTTCTTAACATCTCCGCTCCCTCCAACGTTCGACACCGTTACGAGGTTGAAGTACTGATGTCCTGATATTGTAAACCGCTCTCCTCCTTTTCTCATGCACGGAACCCTGCGATAGTTGACCGGAATAACCCCGGCTTTGTATTCTCCAATTCGGAGATAGGCAGGCATGGATAGGTCGAAATGTGCGCGCGGCGGAGCGCACCATTTCCCATCGCCGGTCGGGCAAAGATCGGTGGCTGTAACAGTGATGGACTTTTGGGGTGCCTTGCATTGCCCTGTGGTGTTTACACATTTTATTTCGTAGCAGGCTCCGCAGCTCGCTGCGTTATTGAACAATGCCGGGCTCAATGCTGTAGTGTATGGGGAATAGGTTTGCTTGAACTCTTCAAGCCCACAAGCCCCGCCTGCGTAATAACAGTTTTTTCGATCAGCTTTTTGAGAAAGTCATTTTACATGTAATTCTGCAATCCACTAATGTTATCAACTAGTTAAACTCATTATTGCTATTTAGCAAACAACCCTAAAGCTAATTAGAAACCGCCTACATAGTAATAGTTTTTTCAATCAGCTAGTTAAACTCATTAATTGCTATTTAGCAAACAACCCTAAAGCTAATTAGGAACCACCTACATAATACGTAGTAATAGTTTTTTCAATCAGCATTTTGAGAAAATCATTTTACATGTAATTCTACAAACAGCTAATGTTATTAACTAGTTAAACCCATTAATCTAATAAGCTAATAGCTATTTACGAAACACTCCTAAAGCTAATTAGGAACATTGATTAAACAAAACAAAAGAATGCATGCATGCATACCAATGGTTCCCGCAGGGGGGCCATAAAAGGTGGCATGAGCTTCCAGCCATCCACCTTGTGGATCGCCGCCAAATACACACGGCAATAATGCACATAACACAATCAACAATGAGGCTTGCAATTCTGGTGCCATGGCAGCACGCAGTGATGATCAGCACGTTAGGCTAAAGGTATGTTGTTTTTTGAGATCATAAACAATGCAATTCAATAAATTTGAATTGGTTTATGACCTCAAAAATACTGTTTAATTTATTTTTTCCTTACTTTTTCCACAATTATATTTCAATGACTTGTTGGTATATATAGTAGCAAGTTCTGGTCTTTTTTGTTTTTGTTTGAATGGGTAAAAACAAATTGATGGATGAGATTAATCTGGTTGTTTTAATCTTCACATAATTTCCGGAGACTGAAAATGATTATATACAACAAATTTGTATTATTTGTACATGCAATATGTACCATATAAGACTTGAGATTAATATATAATAGCTCATCAACTACAATTATCTATATAAGAACATAAATTTGGGCACCTTATATATTAACATTGTGATTTTCGTGTCTACCCTTAAAACATTTTTTCTACATTTTTAAAATTATTATGTTGTTTTGATAAGTTTAACATTATTCTTAATATAATTGTTTCTATTATTCTTAAAAAACTATTAGTGGCACCCGTGAAGTCTACATCCCCGCTCCATCGTGACAATAATAAGGCAGATATCACAAGACGTGCTCATACGACTTAAATTCAAACTGTCAACATTACAAACAAAAAAAAACCACAATTAATTAAGAGAAAAGGGTCAAATAGGCCCTCGAACTTTATCTGAAAAGTCAATTAGACCTTCAAACTTTTTAAAGTTGCAATTAAGTACATAAACATGTCAATTTAGTTCATTAACACCCAATTACCTGTTAGTGACATGCAATACCAGCTCACTCAAATTCCGGCAGTTGTACAACAACAAAAATCGACCACGAAGAACAAAGACTGCCGGAGAAGGCTATGGCGACTAATAGTCGCCATCTCGGTTGATGGAGAAGGCGACTGACGAGTCTCCTTCTCCAGTCGATTGGAGATGGCGACTGACCGCCATCTCCCAAGGGCGGAGAAGGCAACTGGTAATGGTCGCCTTCTTCGTCCCTCAGAGATGGCGACTCGCAGTCGCCATCTCCGTCAACGGAGAAGGCAACCATTTTGGTCGCCATTTCCGTCAACGGAGAAGACGACCATTTTGGTCGCCATCTCCGTCAACTGGAGACGGCGACCAAACTGGCCGCCATCTCCAGAATGGAGAAGGCGGCCAGTTGCCATCTCTAGTTGACCGAGATGTTGACCAAAATGGTCGCTTTCTCTGTCCTTGAGAGATGGCGACCATCGCCATCTCCGATCGACTGGAGAAGGCGACTGACCATTACTAGTCGCCTTCTCCGTTCCGGGAGTCATCTCTAGTTGACGGAGATGGCGGCTAGTCAGTCGCCTTCTCCGGCAGGCCTTGTTCTCCGTGGTCGATTTTTATTGCTGGATAACCGCTAGAATTTGAGTGACTTGGTATTACAGGACACTAACAGGTGATTGGGCCTTGATGAACGAAATTGACATGTTTATGTACCTAATTGCAACTTTATAAAGTTTGAGAGCCTAATTGACTTTTTAGGTAAAGTTCGATGACCTATTTGATCATTTTCCCATTTATTAACTATATATATGGCTAAATACAATTACAAAATAAAAAACACGAACAATATCAGATCATTTTCTATCTGTACACTAATCAAATTAGTCTTTATATCCACGGATCACGTGTGTCGTCACTATCAGCCATTCATGCGGACAAAATCACCTACATTCCAAATAACTATGATAAGTAATAGAGAACAATTATCACTCGAAAAATTAAAAAAATTAACATATTATAACTAACATCGCTCCATATGGAAAATCACCGAGGTTGTTCAAAAAGAATATTCCTTGCGGCCTCACCATAGGCAGTCTTTCCCCTGCCCATATTTGTAATGATACGAGACATTTGCAAGCTGTGGATGACTTAAAGTCGGCTGCACGACACATTGACCTATAGAAACATGATAATACCGCAGATGCCCAACTATACTGACCGCAGCCTTCAAAGGTGTTTACACAATTTTTTTAAAAAAGAACTTCACCTTATTCTTCGTTGTGTCAGGAAAGAGAAAACATCCTAACAAGTGAAGAATAATAATCTGAGTAGCTTGTTCTACACGATATGGTTAGATGTGGATTTTAAGAATGGTTTGATCCCCCAATATGAATTTCAAGAATGGCCTGATTAAGTATACCCTAAAAATGTAAATTCTAAATATAAAACCTTCAAACTAATAATAAAAATAAAAGTAAATTACACTTTTGGTCCTATGACTATTGGTGTCTTGTTAACTTCAATCCACGACTTTAAGAACTAGCAATTCAATACCCTAACTATTCTATTTTTATCAATTTTGGTCCATCCGGCCAAATTACCAATCAATTATCGCCGAAATCTTTTAATCCATTTTAATTTGTTTAATTTGGAGGCAATATGGTCATTTCAGGTTCTTCCTTCTTCCTCCTTCTTCTTCGAGTAATGAATTGTTAGGATACTGAATTGTTAGTTTTTAAAGTCGTAGACTGAAATTAACAAGATCTCAATAGTCATAGGACCAAAAGTGTAATTTACTCTAAAAATAAAAAATAAAATGAGAATAATTTTGACTAGCATTGCTTCCTCCACAAACCCAGAATCTCCAATTGAGATTTTCATTACTCCACGAAGTTATGATGCTCCATTGCGTGCCACACTAACAAAAATTTACAGGGACAACATCTTCATAGTGAGGGAAGTTTGAATATGAAGATGAACTATTTTGAGGAGAGGAGTACCTAGTTTTTACAAAAAAAACTTCTCGATTTGTAAAAAAAAAAAAAAAGGGGTCGTAATATAATTAAAAAGGAGTAAATGAGGTGAATTTCCCATTTTACCCTCCATTTTAACGTCAATGCTAACAAAGGACCAATGTTAAATTTCAATAGTCGGAGGACCAATTTGAATGTAACTAAAAGTCATGAAACTAATTAAAAAAAATGTCATAATTGGAGGGCCATTTTGAGAAGAGTTTTTTTTTTTTTTTTTTTTTCCTGAAATGGTCCCTTGACTATTGCTCGTTCTCAATTTTGCATTTCGAATTTCAATGGCACCAAATGTGGTCCATCGACTTTCAAAAAACTCACCAAATTCGGTCCTTCGTTAAATATTTCGTCTAATCAGTGTTAAAATGAAGGGCTTTTTCGTCCATTTACCTATCGTTAGCCTAATAAACATTGAGAAATAATTGAGAGACCATTTTGAGAATAGTCGAGGGACCATTTTGGAAAAAAAAACCCTTTTATTTATTTCATTTTTGTTTATTTTCATTTTTAGACTCTATCAAATTAAGATTTCTATACATTTTTTCCTTACAAATATAAATAGTTAAAATCGCGCAATCCAACTTCAAAATTTTTAACTTTCTTTGTATACTTTTTCCCTCTACCTAAACATACAAACTATTCCTATGAAGTTTTACAATAAGGGTGCGTTTGAAAAGTAGGAAAATGACTTTTGGAAAATGTTTTCTGGAAAATGACTCATTTTCCAAAAAACATTTTCCTTTCCAATGTTTGGACTCATTTTCCAGAAAACATTTTCCTTTCTAATGTTTGGTTGCATTCCAGAAAACTGTCTTAGTGTGTTTGGTTCATTTTCTAAAAAATGAACATAATTATTTTTAATTTTAAATATTTAAAATATACAATGGAGGTGGTGGTGGTAGTGAGAGTGGTGGTGGTGGGTGGTGGAGGTGGAAGAGGTGGTGGGTGGTGGTGGTGTGGTGGGTGGGTGGTGGTGGGGTGGTGGGGGTTGTGGGAGAGGTAGATGGTGGTAGGTGGGTGATGGTGGTGGTGGGGTGGCGGTGACGACGGCGGCGGGGGGTGATTGGCTGCTCCACTGCTACAAACGGAAAATGACTTCCCCAACATTATTTTCTTGAAAATGTTAGCTATTTTCCATTGACCAACTCGTTGTTTTCCATTGACTTTAAATTTTTCTTGTTGCCAAACACTGGAAACCCAGAAAATGATTTCCAGAAATTATTTTCTGAGTTTCTAAACACACCCTAAGTTCCGTAAATTCATAAATACTTATATATACTTTTTATTTTTTATCATTTTATGTTCATAGACAATCAACCACTATGTATCACTTTAAATATTATTTTTATCATTGAAAATAATATTATTTTTTTCGAGCTTAGACACCCAAAAAGTGCAAAATGTAGGGAAAATGTTAGACCGAAAGGTAAATTTTTTCAGTAAACTTCTCAGGTGAGGCGAAAAGTAAAATCTCGTCAATGGCGATTCTCACTACTAAATATCTATTTCTAAAAAAAAAAAATTAAATATATGACCATCGTTTATTTGTAACTACTACCCTTGTAGGTACTTTTTTTTTTTATATGAAGTTTTATTGAGTTAATGCCATATGGGATCCTCCAGTATAGTGGTTTTGTCAGTTTAATTCTAAACTTTTAAATTCCTTCGACTTTCAAATTGCTACCATCCGTAATCTACATTAGTCACCCATGGTCCTTCAATTTTCAAAACTTAACCAGTCGCGGTCTTCTAGGAAGGACCATGGGTGGTAAAAATTTGATACTTTATGGACCATTGGTGGTTAACCTGGACAACGCCATTGGTGGTTAACCTGGACAATGAATGGTAATAATTTGAAAGTTGAAGGATCACTAATGATCAATTTGAAAGTTTAGGACTAAACGTGACAAAACTATTATATTCGAAAGATTCCAGATGGTATTAACTCATGTTTTATTTTTCAAGTGCAGTCGTTTGATCTTCCAAATCCTCATCATAAGTTTTTGACCTTAAAGTATTCCTGAGAGTGACTTGGATGCGCAATTCACACAACAACAATAACAACAATAATTTATTAAAATATTAATTTACAAAAAGAATTGGTCGACGATGTCATGACGATTGGCAACTAAGGGTAAATTCCAACCCAACATCTTTTCATCAAAATATTGTATTGATTGTTAAGCAAGTATATGAAAATAAAGTTGCGCATTCGCTACTAGTTATAAGCCTATAACTTTTGATGTAGTGGTAAATGTTGAATCCTGACACCCACTAATGTATAGGTATAGGAAAAATTAAAGAAATATTCTTATGAGTTTTGAGTTAAAGATTAAAAACTTAAGTATTAGTTTTTTTTTTTTTTTAAAAACTTGAAGTAACACACAAAGTTGAAAGTGAGAACGTGGTCCTATGTCTATCAATTGCTATATCATAAATGTGAAATATATATATATTTATATTGTAATATATATCACTATTTAAATTTGAATATATACATTTATAAAAATGTCCTTTTTATGTCTTTTTACACTTGTCATATTATTTAATAGCTAATTTTACCAAACACTTTAATTTCAATAAGTTAGCTTATTAGCTACTAGCTATTCAGCTAAGCGTGTCAAATAGAGCATTATAAGTTCATTACACAATTATGAAAACAAAATACTAATATAAGTGTCATTTAAATGATTTTATTGAGATATTTGAACAATTTTTTTTGAGTACTACTGACTCTGTTACTCTGAAGCACAAAGAGTCAGCAGTTGTCTCCACTGAGGCTCGAACTCACTCCCATCATGACACCGGATGCCACTAGACCACAAGGTCTTTGGTAATTTTAATGAACCTATAGTACAGTATTGTTATAATAAACATGCCCTCATATTTGATACACCGAAATTTTTAATACACATACAATATTATAATAATGAACTATGATCCATGATGCAATATGGACCAGGCTACATTAAATAGGAAGAATTCATTTTTTTAATTGTAGATTATTGCATCATAAATGCAACCACAATGGTCACAATTTTTTGTTTGATTTTTTATTTTTGGGGGTGGGTGCCAAATAAGAGAGTAGAAGAAAAGTTAAAAAAAGAAAAAAAAAATAAAGGAAAACTGAGTTTATGTTACTTTTTATGTAGTGCACGCAATAAAATAAAAAGTTTATGTTACTGTTTATGTAGTTCACGCAAAACATAAAAAGTCTTTATATTTTCATGAAAAGGAAAGAAAAATAAAAATACAAGTAAAAAGTTTGCGCTACCGTTTACGTATTGCATGCAAAACGCACATTATTAGAGTTGCTGAGTTTTTGTGGTTCCCACACATGCGGGCTCCACAAAAAAGCTCACATTAGTAAAACATTCATTCCTACACACTTTTCTCTCTACCTCACCAAAAAACCACAAAAAAAAATAATCTTTCATTGTGAATTCTCTAAGGACATCTCTAGTGGGATTTATTTTTGCATACTAACAAATCTAATTTAGATTTTTCACTAATGACAATTGATGAGGTGTAAATTTTTCAAAATACTATTTATTATATTACAACAATAAGTTTTTGGGGCACAAAAAACAAAAAACACAATGTGTTTACGTTGGTTGATTAGTGAGTTAGAGTTATACCAACATCAGTGACTTTTTCTTAGTTTTTTGTGGGGCCCAAGGTGAGGTGGATGATAGAGAAGAAAGAGAGAAGCCATTTTGATCTCCTCCAAGATAAGGTCTTTTGTGGGGCCCTAGGGGAGAGAATAAGGGGAGGAATTATCGGTAATTCGTGCGTATTCCGTGCATAACAGCGCTTAGCTAGGCACGTGCATTGCACGCGTCAACAGAGGCATTAGCTGCCTAGGTTTTTTTTTTTTTTTGGGTGTCAGATGGCATGTTTTTCCTTTTCCTTTCACTGCTGGAAATCATCATATTTCCGACCACCCAAAAGTGGTCGGAAATGGCCTTAATTAGGTCGGAAAGGCCTGTTCCGACCACTTTTCCGACCAATATGGGTGTCCGGAAAAACCCTCGTCGGTAAATCCGACCATCAGTGGAAGTGGTCGGAAATTCCGACCACTTTTAGAAAGTAGTCGGAAAAAAACGACCAAGAGAGCGACCAGGCGAGTCCGGTACTTGCGACCACCGTGGTCTGAATTTCCGACCACCATGGTGGTCGGAAAACTGGAGGCAAAAAATAAAAAAAAATTTATTCCACTACAGAGAATCCCTCTGTATTCTCTGTAGTGAAATGAATATATATATATATATATATATATATATATATATTTGTTGCAAGTTGGTAAGACAATTGTTGAAAGACATACACATTTCATGAAGAGAATTCATTTATGAATGTACAATTGAAAATTTAAAACATTCTAGAATTTAACTTCTTATACATTCTGGATAACTCATTCTAAACCATTCAAGAGTTTGATGGTGAATTTTAGAAGTCAAGAAACAATACAATACATTCATCCCCAAAAAGGAAAAACAAAAAAAAAAAAAACAAAAACAAAATGCTCATAGAAAAATTGAATCTTTCCAAGTGTCAGCCATTGTCATCAATTTAGCAAACAGACACCCAAACCAACACTGGTTTTCTGTTGAGATATTCATGACAGAATCCTCATAGAATTATGGAGTTTACTCTTTAATCATATAGCATCAAGCCAATACAACCAAAGATGAACAGAAGGTACCTTTGCTCTTCTAGTGAATGTTTAAGCTCAATGATCTCAAGCTGAGAGTGCTTGATAATGTTCTCTAAAGTGCCAACCTGTCTTGAAAAATGATGAATGAGAAACCAAGTGAGATTTATGACACTTCATCTTCTTTTGTGTCCAAAGCCTGCAATTTATCATCCAAAGCTTGAGATTTATGCTCCCAAGATTAT
>NC_044924.1:10587555-10594630 GCF_003576645.1 Ipomoea triloba | reverse complement strand
TCTATTTCCATTCTTCTATCTATTGACAATATCTCCATCGAGCTAAACTGTATATCATAGTTTAGAGGTGTTTCTTTTTATATTTTCATGGTTGTCACCCAAGATGAGATTCACATACGCCATGACTAGTTTTATCATTTCACGCTTTATGGTCGCCAAAGTAAACGAGAGGAAGAAACTCGTCAAAACAACGAGAGGAAAAACACATAAATTGCAAACAAAATTAAAACAGTAAAACAAAGCAAATGAAACCAACAATGCGAAAATAAAAGAGTAACGACCGGTAGTAGTGGAGATTACAGTAGGGGAAGACGATGGGACACCGCCTCCGATCCGCTTGCTTCACGTAGGCAGCGACCGTGTTGATAACCAGCATTACGTGGGATTATGAAACTAAATAGAATTATGATTCTCAATAAAACTAGAATTGTAGAGTCCTAACAACAATAAAGGTTTTAAGGAATTGAAATTAGAAAATGATTTCATATATCTATATGGAAAGGGCGACACAATGTTATTTTCATAACAAGAATGGTGAAATAATGCTGGTTGCTACGCGAGGCTAATTTAGTTGTTTATATTGAATATTACAACATGTCAACATACTTGGTGGTCGGGTGAAGAAATGCAAGTTAAAATCTGAACCACATAAAAAAAAAAAAAAATTAGTAATTTTCCGACCACCACTTATAGTGGTCGGAAATACCGACCACAAGATGGCCGGAACAAAAGCTCAGTTTAAACAATTTAAACTGCCAAAAAACATTTTCGACCACTTTTACATTGTGGTCGGAATTTCCGACTACCCTGGGGTCGGAAATGCTCTCTAATTAAAAATAAATAAATGCGACGAAAATTTTCTGACCACTTTGTAAATACTGGTCGGAATTTCCGACTACTTACTAAAGGTGGTCGGACATTCCGACCACTTTCCGACCACCATAACCCACCGACGGAAAATTGAGAAAAAGTCACTTTTTGTGACCATATTATTAGGTGGTCGGAAATGAGGTCGGAAAAATGATAATTTCCAGCAGTGTTTTTCTTTTTCTTCTTTGTTTCCTCCCTCTCTTTGTTTCCTTCTAATTGGATCACCAAAAACCGCACTAAACTAGTGTGGATGCTCTTAAAGTGATCGTCAGTCTAGTGGAGTAGTGGTTGCTAGCTACCGATAGCTTCTTCTCCGCCATTAATTTTTTTCTTCCTTTTTGCTACTCTTTTGCATCTTTAAAATACAAACTAGCAACAATGAAAAAAAAAAGACTAATATTTGTCTACCAATTTAATTAATTTATTTTATTTGGAATGCATGTATATTTACCTATCAAATTCTTCCTTGTCAATTTTCAATTAACCATTACAACAAAATAATCTATATAATGTTATTAAAGTATACATTACAATGTAGGTGCTCTAAGAGAGCCTCAGGAGCAAGTCAAAAGAGTTTTATTGGAATATAGTGTAATTAAGCATACCAAGAATCCAGCAGATTCAAGTAGCGTAGAGCTAGTTTTGTGAATTTTTCTCTTATTGTTCCTTCCTCCTCATATTACAAAAGTATACATTTTTTTTTCTAAATTGTAGATTGTCATATTGAGATCCAAAGGTTCTTTATCGATCTACAAGGATGATGCTTTTTAATATGTAAAGAGAAATAGAAAAGAGAGTAGAAATTCCTAGTTTTAGAATCTAGGTGGTCAATTGTGTGATAACTTTTTCTTCTTCTCGATCATTCAAGATATTTTGTGAAGGAACCTGAATCAAATGTGAAAGTCAAAAGAAAAAATTGATTTTTATCTCATTAATGCCACTGTTCCCTCGAAAATAAAAAAAATAAATTCAATACAAAAAATAGACGAAATGATTTTCAAAAAATTTCGTTCTTGAATTTTGAATGAAGTTAGACAACCCAGTTCTATTAGCTAGTTTACTCACGAGTTACTCAACGAATCCGTTGATTGGAATGGCGGGATGGATAGATGTTACGGATGATGAATCAATTTCGTGTATATATGTATATATGTACATACATATATATATATATATATACCAAGTAAGGGAGGGGGTGGTATGCTCCCGCAGGAGTGGAGTATGCCTTTAGTAAAGGTTAATTGAAGAAAGTTTTAGTCTGTCTCTGGTCCACTGGAATAATTCCGGTGTCTCCTATCCCAATCATCAGTCTCATGATGATTATTATAAGTGGGAAAGTTGAAAATTTGGAGTTTATTACCAAGGTGGTAAGTGGCGTTTACCTCAAAAGGTCTAAGGAAACCTCTGAAGTCAGATATGTGATTTGAAGTAATTACAAAGTGAGATAACTCTTTGAGTTTAAGTTCTAGTTCGTGTTTTTCAAAAAGTTGACCAGTAGATTCTGTAATTGAATCTAGACATAAGGTTTCTTGGAAAGTTTGGAATTCTAACTTTGAAAGTATAGTATTTGAGATTTCTGTAGGGAAAGTTTTGTCTAATCCTTGTTTAATTAAGTTGTGATTTGGTACAGTGATGTTGTAGTCAAAGTATGTTTCTGAATTTGGGTCTTGATAAAAAGTATGGATTTCATCAGTTTCCTGATGTATCTTCTCAGTTAAAAAGTTTTTAGTACTTCCAAAGTATTGTTGAATAAGTTTTTTATCCATGATGATAAATAAGTTTTTTAAGAAGTTTAAGTTTTATAAAAACCTTCTGGTTTGAAGATTCTTCTTCTCTCTTGCATCACAGGTTGCTGTACTAAGAGTTTTATTACTTATCTAGATCTTTTTAGTTTATGTTTGTTCTTACTTTTATTGCTTTATTATCAGATTTGTTCTTTTTATTTTCACCTTATCATCCCTAACCTACTAACCAAAGGATCCCATGACCCTCCGTCTACAACCTTAACAACATCTAAGTATTCAAACTCAGGTTTCTATTTTCCCCACCTGGGTACTTTCACTACCTGACGTACAAACTTAGACTACACAGGTTGCTTCGGCTCAAGCAGGATTTACGTCTTTTAAATATGAACAATAAGAACAATAAAGTATAATAATAAGAACAAACACAAAGTAAAGAGATCTGGTTTAAGTAATATTACCTCTTAGTAGCAATCTGGTTTGCAGAGAAAAGAAGAAAGTTTTTAGAAGTGAAGTGTTTTCTGAAAAGGGTTTTTCATTGATATTTGCTGGTATTTTTCGTGTGTTTTTTACAAATGTACAAGCTTCTCCTTATATAGAAGGAAGAAGAAGAACCTAGAACTACCTTTACAGCTGTCTACTAATTACATTATTGACATACCGAAGATAAGATGTAATCTTATCTCATATCTTCGGTCGAAGTGACAGAAAGATAAGGAATCTTATCTCCTTACCCCATAGTCAAAAAGTGTACAGCAAAAGTAGTACAGTTAAAGAAAAGTTGAAAGGGACAGGCCCCCTTATCTTAGCCAAAGTAAAGTAGAGATGTCTTCTCAAGTTATATTCATATCTTCTGATTCGGAAGAAGACAAAGTTCTTGGCAGTACTCTCCTGATCCTTCTCTTGTAGGAGTTGACAAGTCTTGGATTGGAGTGAGTGACTTCAAATGGAAAAAAGTATCTTGATCCTATGCTTGGATCACAGTAGATTTTCCCTTGGGAATCTTCTCTAAGTATGTTTTTGTTGGCAAATCTGTATTTTGTCCAGTTGAAGTTTTCAGCAAGTATCTTGGCTCTGGCCTGGTCAAGTTGTATTTCCATTGTTTCTTCCAGTTTCAAGGCCTTGGGATGTTGGTGTTCTGGTTCAAAGTCCTTGTATTCATCATCCACCTTATGGAAGTTCACTTCTAGTAAATGATATGCAGGTTTATTTTCTTTGAAGTCTGGGTAAAGGGAAGTGAAATCCAATCTGAATTTTTTGGGAAATTCAGGGATAATAGTTTCAAAAGTTTCTGCCAGCATTTCTGGAAGTATTCCAGAAAATTCATGGAGTGGGGAAATATTGGCTGACTTAACCAATCCATGTTTTAAAAGTGTAGAAAAGTTAACTGGATAATCCTGAAATTTAAAAGGTTTAAACCCAGGAATAAGAAGTCTAGCTCTTCTAATGGCAAACTCAAGTTTACAAAGGCATTCGAAATCATCAGACTGTTGGTTTTCTGGACAATCTGGAAAAAGTAAAGAACAAGTTTTGTAAAGGTTATAATTGAAATCCCAAGAAATTGAGATTCCAGGAGTTGAAATGCCTGAGTTGGCGATTTGAGCCAGGCATTCTTGGAGTAAAGCAAAAGTTTTTAAAGAACATTCTCCAAGAGAGACTGGAGTTTTGGTTAGTGAAGGGGAAGTGATAGTTTTGAGGGAAACGGCTGGAGTTGGGATCTTTCCAAGTGAAGGAATCTCCTTTTCCTTAAGTTTCAAGGAAGTTTTCATCACTTCTGAGAAAGTGTTCTCAAGTTTCTTTCTGGGAGTTTGAGGTTCAAACCTCTGAAGTTTCATTGAGCTGGAAGCTCCAGTTTCTAAGTTTTTCAGAAGTTCCTGATCAGAGAACTGATCCAAGTGTTTTAGGTATTCTTTATACCTAAGTACCTGTTCAGAAACCACAAAATCATTTCCAAACCTTTGAGTTAGCATAGAAGTAGCTTCCTCAATACTGTAATATCCTTTATAAGAAGGATTTCCAGACTTTGGATCTTTCTTAAGTTCCTCAAGTTCAGTGATCATTTCTTCCCAAGTTAAGTATAAACCAGCATTCTTACCAGTATAAAGTGCATAACAAGTAAATGGTTTCTTGGTCTTATGTCTTCCAGAGACCAAAAGTTGAATTAAGTAGTTTACGCAAGTAGCCTTCCTTCCTGAAGATTGGGCTATAGTTGACAAGCTCCAAATATTGTCAACCAAGCATTGCTCTTCTTCAGTAAGTTTCTCACGAAGTGGAGTTTTGAACTGATTCCTTTCAGGAATAACAGCAAGTTCATACCTGTCCACCTTGAAAGTTTTCTCCATAGTAAAGTCTAGAAAAGTTCTGCAAAACTTTAGACAAATTGTTAAAATGATTTATGGAGGATCATAAAGTTTATAGTCTAAAATGTTTCTGGAAAGGATATCAGCAAGTCTATTATCTTTTCCTTTAGTATGTTCCCATTTAATATGGAAACCTCTAGTTAGCACAAATTCTCTGAATTTGAGCCATCTGTTTGCAGTAAGTTTCCTTTCATTTTTAGTGTCTGCAAATTTTACTATGGACTCGCAATCTGTCCTTATAGTAAAAAATTTTCTTGAAAGTATAAAAAGTGCAAATTTTTCCAGGACATAAATAATAGCAAGTAATTCATAATCCATAGAAGTTAAGTATCCTTTTTCCTTAAATACACCAGAAGTGTATCTACAGAGTTTTTCAGTAGATTTAGGAGAATATTCAGTTGGTTTCTTAATAAGTATTCCTCCCCATCCATCTTTACTTCCATCAGTTTGTACTATTAAGTAGTCTGAATCTAATGGCAAAGCCATAGGTTCAAGTTGTTGGATTTTTTCTTTTATTTGTTGAACAATTTTAATGTCTTGGTCATTAAAGTTTCTATATCCTTTAGTTTGTGATTTATTGTAAAGTGGTGTAGTGAGTTTTGCAAGATCTTTAAAATAAGGTCTAGTGTAATTTACTAATCCTAGAAAGGATTGTAATTGTTTTAAGTTTTCAAGTTTATCTGGGAATTCAAGTATTTTCCTAGAAATATGTGGTTGTAGTTTAATAGTGCCTTCTCCTATCTCAGCTCCTAAAAAAGAAATATGGTTTTTACAAAGTTCCATTTTCTTTTTAGAAACAATAAGTCCATATTTTTCAAAAATAGTAAAGATAGTGTAAAGATGAGCTCTATGCTCTTCTTTAGTTTTTGAAAAAACAAGTATATCATCTATATAGATGCAAGTAAAGTCATAGCAATCCTTAAAAAATTCATCCATCATTCTTTGAAATTTTTGAGGAGCGTTTTTAAGTCCAAATGGCATTACTTTCCATTCAAAAAGTCCTAATGGACATGAAAAGGCTGTCCATTCTATACTCTCTGGATGCATTTTAACTTGCCAAAATCCAGATTTCAAGTCGAATTTTGAAAACCAGTTTCTATTTTGTATTTTGTTAATCAAAGTATCTTTGTCAGGGATACAATACCCATCTTCATAAGTGTTGTCATTAAGTCTCCTGTAGTCGAATACCATTCTGGATTGACCACGTTTCTTTTCTGCTTCTTTCTGGACAATAAAAGCAGGAGTTCTGTGTCTAGAAGTTGATCTTGTTATAATACCAAGTTTTAAAAGTTGGTCGATGTGCATTTTAAACTCATCTTGTTCCCAAGGTCCATATTTAAAGTTTTGGGATTTAATAGTTATGTCTGGGTTAATGATTTCAAGTTTACATTCAGTTTTGTTCTTTTCCCAGAATTTTACAGGATTCTCTCCTATAATTTCCATTTTTTCAAGTCTTTTAACTAAGTTTTCTAAGTCATTTTCTCTTAATTCTTTTTTGAAGTTAGTAGTTTCTACTAAATGTAAGTTCAATTCAATTCCCTCAAGATTCTCTAGATGTTCTGGAAAATCTTGTAATTCTTCAGTATTTATACAGTTACAATCTTTATTGTTACTGCATTTACGAGAGTCTAATATTTTAGTTTCAAATATTTTAGCAGGGAAGTTTGAAATAATAGGAATTTGGAAACAATTCCTACTAATAGTTAAGTAGTCTTTGTTAATGGTCATTTGGCCATTATTATAAAGTATGAAATCTAATCCCATAATTACAGGAACATTATGGTTTTTAAGTGTTCTTACCCAAAGTTTTGGCCAATAAAAAGATTCTGACCAAGTATTGCAGTTGGTTTGAAATTTGGCTTGTATATTTTTAAGTTGAGTATCTATGGATACTTGAGTACCATCAAATTGAGTAGATTTGACAGGAGTAACTTTAACAGTTTTTTGTTTAATTGTTTCTGGTAATATTCCAGAATCAATTGTTGAAGAAGTAGCTCCAGTATCAACAAGTATTGGCACAAGTAAATCTATTCCATGTATTGAAAGTTTGGATGGAATAATTACTTGGGTTATTCTTGTATTATTACATACCAAAGGTATATT
>NC_044924.1:10581712-10584402 GCF_003576645.1 Ipomoea triloba | reverse complement strand
TTTGAAACTAAAATATTAGACTCTTGTAAATGCAGTAACAATAAAGATTGTAACTGTATAAATACTGAAGAATTACAAGATTTTCCAGAACATCTAGAGAATCTTGAGGGAATTGAATTGAACTTACATTTAGTAGAAACTACTAACTTCAAAAAAGAATTAAGAGAAAATGACTTAGAAAACTTAGTTAAAAGACTTGAAAAAATGGAAATTATAGGAGAGAATCCTGTAAAATTCTGGGAAAAGAACAAAACTGAATGTAAACTTGAAATCATTAACCCAGACATAACTATTAAATCCCAAAACTTTAAATATGGACCTTGGGAACAAGATGAGTTTAAAATGCACATTGACCAACTTTTAAAACTTGGTATTATAACAAGATCAACTTCTAGACACAGAACTCCTGCTTTTATTGTCCAGAAAGAAGCAGAAAAGAAACGTGGTCAATCCAGAATGGTATTCGACTACAGGAGACTTAATGACAACACTTATGAAGATGGGTATTGTATCCCTGACAAAGATACTTTGATTAACAAAATACAAAATAGAAACTGGTTTTCAAAATTCGACTTGAAATCTGGATTTTGGCAAGTTAAAATGCATCCAGAAAGTATAGAATGGACAGCCTTTTCATGTCCATTAGGACTTTTTGAATGGAAAGTAATGCCATTTGGACTTAAAAACGCTCCTCAAAAATTTCAAAGAATGATGGATGAATTTTTTAAGGATTGCTATGACTTTACTTGCATCTATATAGATGATATACTTGTTTTTTCAAAAACTAAAGAAGAGCATAGAGCTCATCTTTACACTATCTTTACTATTTTTGAAAAATATGGACTTATTGTTTCTAAAAAGAAAATGGAACTTTGTAAAAACCATATTTCTTTTTTAGGAGCTGAGATAGGAGAAGGGACTATTAAACTTCAACCACATATATCTAGGAAAATACTTGAATTTCCAGATAAACTTGAAAACTTAAAACAATTACAATCCTTTCTAGGATTAGTAAATTACACTAGACCTTATTTTAAAGATCTTGCAAAACTCACTACACCACTTTACAATAAATCACAAACCAAAGGATATAGAAACTTTAATGACCAAGACATTAAAATTGTTCAACAAATAAAAGAAAAAATCCAACAACTTGAACCCATGGCTTTGCCATTAGATTCAGACTACTTAATAGTACAAACTGATGGAAGTAAAGATGGATGGGGAGGAATACTTATTAAGAAACCAACTGAATATTCTCCTAAATCTACTGAAAAACTCTGTAGATACACTTCTGGTGTATTTAAGGAAAAAGGATACTTAACTTCTATGGATTATGAATTACTTGCTATTATTTATGTCCTGGAAAAATTTGCACTTTTTATACTTTCAAGAAAATTTTTTACTATAAGGACAGATTGCGAGTCCATAGTAAAATTTGCAGACACTAAAAATGAAAGGAAACTTACTGCAAACAGATGGCTCAAATTCAGAGAATTCGTGCTAACTAGAGGTTTCCATATTAAATGGGAACATACTAAANTTCCATTTTTTCAAGTCTTTTAACTAAGTTTTCTAAGTCATTTTCTCTTAATTCTTTTTTGAAGTTAGTAGTTTCTACTAAATGTAAGTTTAATTCAATTCCCTCAAGATTCTCTAGATGTTCTGGAAAATCTTGTAATTCTTCAGTATTTATACAGTTACAATCTTTATTGTTACTGCATTTACAAGAGTTTAATATTTTAGTTTCAAAGATCTTAGCGGGGAAGTTTGAGATAATGGGAATTTGGAAACAATTCCTACTAATAGTTAAGTAGTCTTTGTTAATGGTCATTTGGCCATTATTATAAAGTATGAAATCTAATCCCATAATTACAGGAACATTATGGTTTTTAAGTGTTCTTACCCAAAGTTTTGGCCAATAAAAAGATTCAGACCAAGTATTGCAGTTGGTTTGAAATTTGGCTTGTATATTTTTAAGTTGAGTATCTATGGATACTTGAGTACCGTCAAATTGGGTAGATTTGACAGGAGTAACTTTAACAGTTTTTTGTTTAATTGTTTCTGGTAATATTCCAGAATCAATTGTTGAAGAAGTAGCTCCAGTATCAACAAGTATTGGTACAAGTAAATCTATTCCATGTATTGAAAGTTTGGATGGAATAATTACTTGGGTTATTCTTGTATTATTACATACCAAAGGTATATTTGTGCTACAAGTTTTTTCAGTTTGAGTATTAATTATGTTTTGTTCTTCAGTAGTTATCTCAGTTATTTTGAGATCAGTTTCAGTTATTACTTGTTTTCTTTTTTCTAAGAGTTCAAGTATTTTTTCAAGTTTTTCTTCAATTTTAGCCATTTTGTTTTCTAGAGTAATTACTTGGTTTTCCAAAGTTCTTATCTTTAAGTTTTCCCATTGAGTATTATTAAGTGTAGTATTTTCTGGGATAGGTATGTTGAAGTTTTTTGTAATACAGTTATTACAAATTTGTTTAAGACAAGTTTGGCATTTCCATCTTCTGTCGAAGGCTGGATACCATTTACAGATATGACAACAAATGTTGTCGCTACCTGACCTATGTTTCCAGGAATGTTTACATTCCATAGTTCCAATTATTTAGTCTATCCATAAGGATATTAAGTGAGTCTTCTTCTTCAGGAATTTCAACCTCTTTGGTTTCAAATCCTTC
>NC_044924.1:10577507-10577896 GCF_003576645.1 Ipomoea triloba | reverse complement strand
GGAAGGAAGGCTACTTGCGTAAACTACTTAATTCAACTTTTGGTCTCTGGAAGACATAAGACCAAGAAACCATTTACTTGTTATGCACTTTATACTGGTAAGAATGCTGGTTTATACTTAACTTGGGAAGAAATGATCACTGAACTTGAGGAACTTAAGAAAGATCCAAAATCTGGAAATCCTTTGTATAAAGGATATTACAGTATTGAGGAAGCTACTTCTATGCTAACTCAAAAGTTTGAAAATGATTTTGTTGTTTCTGAACAGATACTTAGGTATAAAGAATACCTAAAACACTTGGATCAGTTCTCTGATCAGGAACTTCTGAAAAACTTAGAAACTGGAGCTTCCAGCTCAGTGAAACTTCAGAGGTTTGAACCTCAAACTCC
>NC_044924.1:10576760-10577380 GCF_003576645.1 Ipomoea triloba | reverse complement strand
AGTAATTACTTGGTTTTCCAAAGTTCTTATCTTTAAGTTTTCCCATTGAGTATTATTAAGTGTAGTATTTTCTGGGATAGGTATGTTGAAGTTTTTTGTAATACAGTTATTACAAATTTGTTTAAGACAAGTTTGGCATTTCCATCTTCTGTCGAAGGCTGGATACCATTTGCAGATATGACAACAAATGTTGTCACTACCTGACCTATGTTTCCAGGAATGTTTACATTCCATAGTTCCAATTATTTAGTCTATCCATAAGGATATTAAGTGAGTCTTCTTCTTCAGGAATTTCAAACATAGTGAACACTTAATGAACTTACTTAATGAAGAACTACCAGAAATGCTGGCAGAAACTTTTGAAACTATCATCCCCTTTTTCCAAATTTCCCAAAAAAATTCAGATTGGATTTCACTTCCCTTTACCCAGACTTCAAAGAAAATAAACCTGCTTATCATTACTAGAAGTGAACTTTCAAAAGGTGGATGATGAATACAAAGACTTTGAGGCAGAACATCAGCATCCCAGGGCCTTGAAACTTGAAGAAACAATGGAGATACAACTTGACCAGGCCAGGGCCAAGATACTTGCTGAAAACTTCAACTGGACAAAATTTAAA
>NC_044924.1:10567599-10576735 GCF_003576645.1 Ipomoea triloba | reverse complement strand
TTTGCCAACAAGAACATACTGAGGGAGGACTCTCAAGGGAAGATCTACTGTGATCCAAGCATAGGATCAAGATACTTTTTTCCCTTTGAAATCACTCATCCCAATCCAAGACTTGTCAACTCCTACAAGAGAAGGATCAGGAGGATACTACCGAGAACTTTGTCTTCTTCCGAATCAGAAGATATGAATATATCTTGAGAAGACAGCACCACTTTACTTTGGCCAAGATAAGGGGGCCTGTCCCTTTCAACTTTACTTTAACTATACCACTTTTGCTGTACACCTTTTGACTATGAGGTAAGGAGATAAGATTCCTTATCTTTTTGTCACTTCGACCGAAGAGATAAGATTACATCTTATCTTTGGTATGTCAATAATGTAATTAGTAGACAGCTGTAAAGGTAGTTCTAGGTTCTTCTTCTTCCTTCTATATAAGGAGAAGCTTGTACATTTGTAAAAACACACGAAAAATACAAGCAAATATCAATGAAAAACCCTTTTCAAAAAACACTTCACTTCTAAAAACTTTCTTCTTTTCCTTGCAAACCAGATTGCTACTAAGAGGTAATATTACTTAAACCAGATCTCTTTACTTTGTGTTTGTTCTTATTATTATACTTTATTGTTCTTATTGTTCATATTTAAAAGACGTAAATCCTGCTTGAGCCGAAGCAACCTGTGTAGTCTAAGTTTGTACGTCAGGTAGTGAAAGTACCCAGGTGGGGAAAAGAGAAACCTGAGTTTGAATACTTAGATGTTGTTAAGGTTGTAGACGGAGGGTCATGGGATCCTTTGGTTAGTAGGTTAGGGATGATAAGGTGAAAATAAAAAGAACAAATCTGATAATAAAGCAATAAAAGTAAGAACAAACATAAACTAAAAAGATCTAGATAAGTAATAAAACTCTTAGTACAGCAACCTGTGATGCAAGAGAGAAGAAGAATCTTCAAACCAGAAGGTTTTTATAAAACTTAAACTTCTTAAAAAACTTATTTATCATCATGGATAAAAAACTTATTCAACAATACTTTGGAAGTACTAAAAACTTTTTAACTGAGAAGATACATCAGGAAACTGATGAAATCCATACTTTTTATCAAGACCCAAATTCAGAAACATACTTTGACTACAACATCACTGTACCAAATCACAACTTAATTAAACAAGGATTAGACAAAACTTTCCCTACAGAAATCTCAAATACTATACTTTCAAAGTTAGAATTTCAAACTTTTCAAGAAACTTTATGTCTAGATTCAATTACAGAATCTACTGGTCAACTTTTTGAAAAACACGAACTAGAACTTAAACTCAAAGAGTTATCTCACTTTGTAATTACTTCAAATCACATATCTGACTTCAGAGGTTTCCTTAGACCTTTTGAGGTAAACGCCACTTACCACCTTGGTAATAAACTCCAAATTTTCAACTTTCCCACTTATAATAATCATCATGAGACTGATGATTGGGATAGGAGACACTGGAATTATTCCAGTGGACCAGAGACAGACTAAAACTTTCTTCAATTAACCTTTACTAAAGGCATACTCCACTCCTGCGGGAGCATACCACCCCTCCCTTACTTGGTATATATATATATATATATATATATATGTATATGTATATGTATATGTATATGTATATATATACATATACATATACATATACATATATGTGTGTATATACATATATGTATACATATACATATATATATACATATACATATACATATACATATATGTATATACACACATATATGTATATGTATATGTATATGTATATATATACATATACATATACATATACATATACATATATATATATATATATATATATATATATATATATATATATATTAAAGAGCAACTACATTGATAACAATTTTTTGTGTCAAATATAAGAGAGAGAAGTATAAACAAAAAGAAAAGAAAAAAAGGTTTATGTTTCTGTACTCCGTGAACGTGTGCACGATACGCGCCCACTAAACGTACGAAATACATATATACCAGCTGAGCTACTTTTTTCTTTCTTTCTCTTGGAATCTATAAAAAAAAACTCACATTATTACAGTATACTCAACATTCTCTCTCCTACCCTATCCGCGCCCACCTCATAAAAAACAATATAAGGGTCCAAAAGAAAGAAAAAAAAAATATAGGGGTCCAAAAGATATTTGAAAATTGTGAAGGGATTATGTGGGATTATCCATATACTAAACGAAGCGGTAATTTAACAAAAGTAATTTCTTTTTATTAGACCGTCGCAACCTTCTCACTTACGTCTTGTTACCCCTCCCCCTACACCGGCCTCTCAAATCATTACTCTTCGTCTTTCTCTCACCATAACCGCTAAGTTTTCACTCTCCAATCCCAATTTCCTAATTTGCTTTGCTTATATACACTGAACATTTCACTTGTGTTGAATATCCGTTGCTTTCTTTCTCCGTCGTTTCTTTCTCTCTGAAACACCGCCGGCGTTGGCGCCAATGAAGCTTGATTCGGATGTAGCATTGGAAGCTGTGCCTGAACTAGCCGACTATTCGGATGTAGCATTGGAAGCTGTGCCTGAACTAGCCGACTCTGAGGTTCAAATCCGAGATGTTCAGGAACACGAGTCCAGAGTGGATAATCCGGTTGGCGGAGCAAACGAGGAAATCAACGGTACATCGTCGATCAGTGAGTTGTCTAGCGTTAGGTTTCGTGATAGCAAGGGAATTGTGGTGTACAGGAGTAAAGAGTTAAATAAATAAGCAGTAAAAGAGTGCAGTTAACCGGAGTAGACAAAATGAAAGGAAAATTACGTGTAATTCGTGCGCATAACGGCGCTTAGCTAGACATGTGTACTGCACGCGCCCACTGACGTATTAACTGCCTAGGTTTTTATTTATTTATTTATTTATTTTGTGTCAAGATGGCATTTTTTCTTTTTCCTTTTTCTTTTTCTTCGTTTGTTTCCTCCCTCCTTTCTCTTGATGCTAGTGATCGTTAGTCTAGTGGAGTAGTGGTTGCTAGCTACAGATAGCTTTTTCTTTGCCATTAATTTTTTTTCTTCCTTTTTGCTACTTTTTTGCGGAGTTTCTGAAACAGTTAAAAAAAAAAGGTTTGGTTTTTTGTTGATGGAGATGAGATTTTTTGGGGGTTTTACTCCTGCAAATTTTTTGTTTTTGTCAAAAAAAAAAAAAAAAAAGAAGAAAGAAAGATAGCAGGCATGCTTGGCACACATTGCCCGTCCTAATGGGCGCGTGTTTTCCATGCGCTCACTGGGGCGCTACAGTGTAGCCGCCAACTGGTTGCCACTCTGAAGAGAAACCATTATTTTTTTTTGTTTTTTTAATATCTGTTATCTTTTTTTTTTTTTGGTTTTAAGTCTTTCCTTTTTTTTTTTCCTCCGTTTTCTCTCTCTTAAAGTGTCACCTAAAAAAGCACAAAAAATTCAACATTGATGTGGTTGTTCTAATAACAAATTTTTGTTAAATTTTGTGTGCCAAATAAGACAGAGAAGTAGAAAGAAGTAAAGAAAATAAATATTTATGTTATCGTACTCTGTGAGGGTGTGCACGATACGCGCCCACAGAGCGCACGAGATACACACTAGCTGAGTTACTTTTTTTTTTTTTCTTCTCTTACAAATCTAAACAAAACCCACATTATTACAGTATAGTCAACATTCTCTCGAGCTCCTACGGTCCCGGTCCCCCTCATCAAAAAACAATATAGGGAAGAAAAAAAACAATATAGGGGTCCGAAAGATATTTTAAAATTGTGAAGGGCTTATGTGGGATTATCCATATACCAAATGGAGTTATGGAGTGGTAATTTAACAAAAGTAATTTAGTTTTAGACCCTTGCAATCTTCTCACTTACGTCTTATTACCCCTCCCCCTACACCGGCCTCTCAAATCATTTCTCTTCGTCTTTCTCTCACCATAACCGCTAAGTTTTCACTCTCCAATCCCAATTTCCTAATTTGCTTTGCTTATATACACTGAACAGTTCACTTGTGTTGAATATCCGTTGCTTTCTTTCTCCGTCGTTTCTTTCTCTCTGAAACACCGCCGGCGTTGGCGCCAATGAAGCTTGATTCGGATGTAGCATTGGAAGCTGTGCCTGAACTAGCCGACTCTGAGGTTCAAATCCGAGATGTTCAGGAACACGAGTCCAGAGTGGATAATCCGGTCGGCGGAGCAAATAAGGAAATCAATGGTACAGCGTCCATCGATGAGTTGTCTAGCGTTAGGTTTCGTGATAGCAAGGGAATTGTGGTGTACAGGAGGAGTAAAGAGTTAAATAAATAAGCAGTAAAAGAGTGCAGTTAACCGGAGTAGACAAAATGAAAGGAAAATTGCGTGTAATTCGTGCGCATAACGGCGCTTAGCTGGACACGTGTACTGCACCCGCCCACTGACGTATTAGCTGCCTAGGTTTTTTTTTTTTTTTTTTTTTTTTTTTTTTTTTTTTTGTGTCAGATGGCATTTTTTCCTTTTCCTTTTTCTTTTTCTTCGTTTGTTTCCTCCCTCCTTTCTCTTGATGCTAGTGATTGTTAGTCTAGTGGAGTAGTGGTTGCTAGCTACATATAGCTTTTTCTCTGCCATCGATTTTTTTCTTCCTTTTTGCTACTTTTTTGCATCTTTAAAATATAAACAACCAACAAAAAAAAAAAAGAAAAAAGACAGGGCTAATATTTTCCAACGAATTTAATTAGGAACGTATTTATGATCTTTTTTCCCTTACTTCTAAATATAACATCTTATCTTTAACTTTCATAACATCTTATCTTTAACTTTCATAAACTTCAATCAGTTATATTTATATCTTCATATTTACATATCAAATTCTTCCTTGTCAATTTTCAATTAACCGTTACAAAATAATCTGTATAATATTATTAAAGTATACATTACAATGTAGGTGCTATAAGAGAGCCTCAGAAGCAAGTCAAAAGAGTTTTATTAGAATATAATGTAAGCATACCAAGAATCTAGCATATTCAAGTAGGGTAGAGCTAGTTTTGTGAATTTTTCTTTTATTTTTCCTTCCTCCTCATATTTAGAAAAGTATACATTTTTTTTTTCTAAATTGTAAATTGTGATATATATATATATATATATATATATATATATATATATATATATATATATATATATATATAAAAGAGCAACTACAATGGTAACAATTTTTTTGTGCCAAATATGAGCTGTGAGAAAAGGGTAAAGAGAGAAGAAGAAAAGAACGTGTACCGATCATGTGCACGGGACGCGCCCGTTAGGTGCACGAAACATGCATTAGCAGAGAATTTTTTCCTTGCGTCATAAATATAGTCTTTGAGAGCAACCACACCAATAGATTTTGGTGAATTTTTGAAACAGTAAAAAAAAAAAAAAAGATTTGGTTTTTTGTTGATGGGAATGAGATTTTTTGGGGGTTTTGCTCTTGCAAATTTTTTGTTTTTGTCAAAAAAAAAAAAAAAAAAAAAGAAAGAAAGATAGCAGGCATGCTTGGCGCGCATTGCCCGCCCCAACGGGCGCGTGTTTCCCATGCGCTCGCTGGGACGCTTCAGTGTAGCCGCCAGCTGGTTGCCACTCTGAAGAGGAACCATTATTTTGTTTGTTTTTTTAATGTTTGTTAGCATTTTTTTGGTTTTAAGTCTTTCCTCTTTTTTTTCCTCCAATCTTCTCTCTCTTAAAGTGTCACCTAAAAAAGCACAAAAAATTCAACATTGATGTGGTTGTTCTAATAACAAATTTTTGTTAAATTTTGTGTGCCAAATAAGACAGAGAAGTAGAAAGAAGTAAAGAAAAGAAATATTTATGTTATCGTACTCTGTGAGCGTGTGCACGATACGCGCCCACAGAGCGCACGAGATACATACTAGCTGAGCTACTTTTTTTTTTTCTTCTCTTACAAATCTAAACAAAACCCACATTATTACAATATAGTCAACATTCTCTCGAGCTCCTACGGTCCCGGTCCCCCTCATCAAAAAACAATATAGGGAAGAAAAAAAACAATATAGGGGTCCAAAAGATATTTTAAAATTGTGAAGGGCTTATGTGGGATTATCCATATACCAAATGGAGTTATGGAGTGGTAATTTAACAAAAGTAATTTAGTTTTAGACCCTTGCAATCTTCTCACTTACGTCTTATTACCCCTCCCCCTACACCGGCCTCTCAAATCAATTCTCTTCGTCTTTCTCTCACCATAACCGCTAAGTTTTCACTCTCCAATCCCAATTTCCTAATTTGCTTTGCTTATATACACTGAACATTTCACTTGTGTTGAATATCCGTTGCTTTCTCTCTCCATCGTTTCTTTCTCTCTGCAACACCGCCGGCGGTGGCGCCAATGAAGCTTGATTCAGATGTGGCATTTGGAAGTTGTGCCTGAACTAGCCGACTCTGAGGTTCAAATCCAAGATGTTCAGGAATAGGCGTCCTGCGTGGATAATCGGGTCGGAGCAAACGTGGAAATCAACGGTACAGCGTCTAGCGGGAATCGAACCCGCATCTTTAGCTTGGAAGGCTAGGGGTTATAGTCGATGTCGATTCAGTATTTTGAGCATCTCTAATTCAAAACCGAGCATGAAACTTTGGTTTCATTCGGCTCCTTTATGGAAATGAGTAAATTACAAGATCTATGATCTGAAACAAAATTTTCAAAAACGTCAACCCATAACATGTACATCATCGGTGAGTTGTCTAGCTTTAGGTTTCGTGATAGCAAGGGAATTGTTGTGTACAGGTGGAGTAAAGAGTTAAATAAAGAAGCAGTAAAAGATTGCAGTTAACCGGTGTAGACAAAATGAAAGGAAAATTTGCTTACGTAACTTGATTACTTCAACACTGCCTCGCATGCATTTACAGCAGAGATTATGCTCTAACATTATTCGACATTATATGTTAACTGATGTAATGTGCATTGTCAGGTTGCCAAAACTATACTAATTGGAACTATACATATTACCCGATATGATATGATATGATAAGATGAGATGAGATGTGTTTTATCGAGAATTTTTACCTTCGAATGTCTGGCCATACTGCCACGACTTGGGGGCAACTTTCCGGGAAGTAACTGTTTTCCCATCGTTTGTGGTGACCCTGAAATTCAGAGATTTCCCAGACAGCTTTTCATTGGTCTCCCATTTCTCACCCCAGTTCCGTTTTAGCGTTGTCCACTTCTCATCCCCTTCAGGATTCACCTCCACCTTTGCAACATCTCCGCTTCCTCCAACGTTTGACACCGTTACTAGGTTGAAGTACTGATGTCCCGATATTGTAAACCGTTCTCCTCCTTGTCTCTTGCAAGGAACCCTGACATACAATCGCTTAATCAGCTAATTTACCAAACATCTTTCTACAACCAGTTAATACTGTCAGCATGGAACCTGACACACCATATCAGCTAATCAGCTAATTTACAAAATATATTACTACAACCCGTTAATGCTGTCAACATGGAACCCTGACACACCATATCAGCTAATTTACCAAATATCTTACTACAACCAGTTAATGCTGTCAATATGGAACCCTGACACACCATATCAGCTAATCAGCTAATTTATCAAATATCTTACTACAATCGGTTAATGATGTCAACATGGAACCCTGACACACCATATCGGCTAATCAACTAATTTACAAAATATATTACAACAACCAGTTAATGTTGTCAACATGGAACCACGCCATATCAGCTAATCAACTAATTTACCAAATATCTTTGTACAACCAGCTAATACTATAGACTAGTCAAAATTGCTAACCCAATCTGCTAATAGCCTAATAGCTACGTACCTGCGATAACGGACGGGAATAAACCCAGCTTCGTATATTCCAATTTCGAGATACGCAGGCATAGAAAGGTCAAAATGTTCAGAGGCGGACCGCACCATTTTCCATCGCCCGTTGGGCAAAGATCGGTGGCTGTAACGATGATGGCCTTTTCGGTTGTCTTACAATGCCCTGTGCTGTTTTCACATTTTAATTCATAGCAGGCTCCGCAGCTCGCTGCATCTTTAAACAATGCTGCGCTCAAAGCTGCAGTGTATGGGGCATATGTGTCCTTGAACTGTTGAAGCCCACAAGCCCCGCCTACATAGAAAGACCAAAATGTCCCTGAATTACAGGGTCTCTCGACGAAAATACTAACAGTGGACTAAAAGTAGAACATGTTAAATAACAGTGATCGCAATTTTACAAAATTAATTAAGGTGGATTAAAATTGGACATCTTCCTATAACAGCAAGACCAAAATTAAATGGAATTCACTCAACATTAAACAAAACAACATAATGCATACCAATGGTTCCCTCAGGGGGGGCATAAAAGGTGGCATGAGCATCCCGCCATCCATCATCGCCGCCAAATACACACGGCAATGCACATAACACAATCAACAATGAGGCTTGCAATTCTGGTGCCATGGCAGCAGTGATGATCAGCACGCTAAGCTAAAGATATGTTTTTTTTTTTTGAGATCATAAACAGTGCAATTCAATGAAATTTGAATTTGTTTATGAGCTCAAAAATATGTTTATTTTTTTTCCTTACTTTTTTTTTTTTTTTTCAAAATTTCTATGTTACCTTTTTGTATATAGACAGTAGCAAAGTGTGATAATTTTTTATTTTGTTTGAGTGGTAAAAACAGATTACTGTTTTGGTATATATATATAGTAGCGAAGTGTGGTCATTTTTGTTTTTTTTGTTTGAATGGGTAAAAACAAATTGATGGATGGGAATCATGGGATGCAATCTCGGTGTTTTGTCTTCACATAATTTGGGAGGCTGAAAATAGTTATATATCGGGGTGGGAATAGACCATGCCTTTTCATAGGGGCCTACGGCCTGGCCTACTTAGGACCTAGCCTGGCCTAGTCTATTTAATAAAAAGGCCAGGCCTAGGCCTAATTAGAAGCCTATTTAGTTAAATAGGCCTAGGCCTATATTTAAATGCCTAGCCTACAAGCCCGCAGGTCTATCCTATTTACATATATATATTATAATATTTATATTTAATATTTAATTATTATATATTACATTTTATATCTAATATATTTATATATATATAATTTAACCCCACTATATATATATATATATATATATATATATATATATATATATATATATATATAT
>NC_044924.1:10545686-10566730 GCF_003576645.1 Ipomoea triloba | reverse complement strand
ATATATATATATATAACCTACAACCCTAATTCCCAATACCCAAATCCCAAATACGACTTACTAATTAGTAAACAGTGTTAGATATTACTAGTTACTATTGCTATTATGCTAAATTGCTAATAATTAGTATTACTAATTACTAGCAATAATTTTGCTAGTCGTTTAGTGTTTACTGTTTACTAGCAATGAGTAAAGTAGTAATAATAATGTAATATAAGCCTACTAGTAATTGATTGCAGGATTTATAGATTTGTAGTAATACTAGTAATTAGTAAACAATGCATTGTTGAATTTTGCATTACAAACTTTTACTTATTAAACTTATGTTGG
This sequence comes from Ipomoea triloba, assembly GCF_003576645.1. Lineage (NCBI taxonomy): Eukaryota > Viridiplantae > Streptophyta > Magnoliopsida > Solanales > Convolvulaceae > Ipomoea > Ipomoea triloba. The sequence continues at coordinate 10,566,400 of NC_044924.1, read as the reverse complement.
ATATTGTATTATGAAATATGAATTTATGATTTTGTCATTCATTAAGAAATATGAACTTAGGTATTTTTTGTTAATTTTTTATAGGTCAACTTTAAAAGGCTTTAAAATGTAGGACTTAAATAGGTTCAAGGCCTATTTAAATAGGCCCAAAGCCTATTTAGGATCTATTTTGAAGCCTTTTTAAAGGCCTATATGTTAAATAGGCTTTTAAAAAGACTTCAGGCCAGGCCAAGCCAACCGTAGGCTCAGGCTTGAGCCTAAAAAAAAAGCCTACATACAGGCTAAGGCCCAGGCCCAGGCCCAGACTTTAGATTTCCATAGCAGGCCCAGGCCTAATTTTCTAAAGCCCGGCTCGGCCTAGCCTATTTCCACCCCTAGTTATATATATTCCACAAATTTGTATTTGTACATGCAATATGTACCATAGGATGTGAGATTAATAATAGCTCATCATCATCAACTACAAATTATCTATAATATTATATATAAACACTGTGATTTTTGTATCCATAAGAAGTTCTTTCTGTGAGTAATTAGTCGTCATTCATGACATTTTACTAAATGTTGAAAAAAAAAATCCACCTATATGCATCGATCCATATTGAAATTAATTAAAATGATTTGATTTGCAAGTTTTTCTTTTGTTAAAAAAGAATTTTATTGCCAAGGACCTTGTAGTCCAGTGGCATCAAACCATTTCCTTTATACAGGAGATGGTAGGTTCGAATCTTAGTGGAGACAATACTGACTCTTGTGCTTCAATGGTTTGAGAAAATAGTTATGAACACAATACTGCATTGTAATAGAGTTAGTAGTATTCAAAAAAAAAAAAAAGAATTTTATCATTCTTTTCTTTTTCCCCCTTAGTTGTTAACTATATTAAATGCAACAATTTGTACACCGATCATAATTAGCTTTTTTACACTTAATTATTTTTCTACATTTTTAAAATTATTCTCTTGTTTTGAAAAGTTTAACATTATTCTTCTCGCAAAATGTTGAATCCCCAACCCCAAGGGCTCCTCACGTCCGAGCCCGATAAAACATCTGGGAGGATATGTAGATCATGGTAACTTAACTGAACACAGCTATTTTTCTCCCTTAGTTGTTAACATTATTCTAAATATATTGATTGTTTCTATTATCCTTATTATCTACTTGTATGTTTACTATTTAATTTTCTCATTAAAAATTTAAATCATAGGGCAACCTAGCTAAGATATTTGACTAGTAATAATTATTATATATAACTTGTTGATCCCAGTTAGGCTAGAAAAAGTCTAGAGCGAGGTTGAATTGATTTTTTTTTTTTAACTTTTTGCAAAGTAGATATATTGAGATAAGTATTTATATTTGGTTGTATATAATATTGATAACCGCAAATTCTTAGTACTGATATCAAATTTATATGATTTTGTGTTAATTGGAAGTTAAGTATGTGCTTATTTGATTTCTTTGTTTTATTTAGGTGATTTGGAGGCATTATATTGATTGTTACATCAAGAAAGTTGGAGTTCAATTGGATGTGTTTTGAAGTCATTTTGGCACAAAGGCGTGTTCCATGTGTTATGAGAGGTCAAGACAGTGAAAAAGAGCAAGTTGGAAGTATCATGACATGACCCGGGAATCCAAAAGAATAAAGAAGATGAAGAAATATGCATTTTGTAGTGAATATCATGGCTCACACTGGCATTCACACTGTGAGTGCCGGAAGAAATATGCATTTTGTAGATTCTGCTATTTCATTGCTATTTGTTTCTATGTGATATTGGATAGTAGCTTGGTTTGAGTCGAGTAGGATCATTTTTTAGTGTACGTTTTGATTTACAGGGAAACCCGCAACCACTCCTATAAGTGTACTTTTGCACCTCATGTGAAACTTGCTTTGTCACCAAAGTTAATCAGCTCAAGTCAAGAAGGTCAATAGATAATTGAACTTGGAACATTGTAGTTACCAATATATCGTCCAGGAAGTTGAAATTTAAATCTTATGTCAACGATCCTTTATTGGTTTATTATGTAGGATGATCTACATTGAGTTCCAAAACCACAGAGAGAATATTGAATTATTTTGACTGTTTTTCTATTTAAGGTGGAATGAAGGGATATGACAAGCTAAGGTTGTTTGGGAGGTTTCTGAATGTTAAGGAGGGTGAAAATCCATCAATTGCTTTGAAATATCATAGTCACGATGGGGAGGGAAGCACTTTGTAATGCAATCTTTATTTTTATTTTTATCTTTTTTTTCATACTGCACTTTGTATCCCATCTAAACTCATGAGCATTTTTGTCATATTAACATTATTGGACAAAATTATCATTATATANATAGGGCAACCTAGCTAAGATATTTGACTAGTAATAATTATTATATATAACTTGTTGATCCCAGTTAGGCTAGAAAAAGTCTAGAGCGAGGTTGAATTGATTTTTTTTTTTTAACTTTTTGCAAAGTAGATATATTGAGATAAGTATTTATATTTGGTTGTATATAATATTGATAACCGCAAATTCTTAGTACTGATATCAAATTTATATGATTTTGTGTTAATTGGAAGTTAAGTATGTGCTTATTTGATTTCTTTGTTTTATTTAGGTGATTTGGAGGCATTATATTGATTGTTACATCAAGAAAGTTGGAGTTCAATTGGATGTGTTTTGAAGTCATTTTGGCACAAAGGCGTGTTCCATGTGTTATGAGAGGTCAAGACAGTGAAAAAGAGCAAGTTGGAAGTATCATGACATGACCCGGGAATCCAAAAGAATAAAGAAGATGAAGAAATATGCATTTTGTAGTGAATATCATGGCTCACACTGGCATTCACACTGTGAGTGCCGGAAGAAATATGCATTTTGTAGATTCTGCTATTTCATTGCTATTTGTTTCTATGTGATATTGGATAGTAGCTTGGTTTGAGTCGAGTAGGATCATTTTTTAGTGTACGTTTTGATTTACAGGGAAACCCGCAACCACTCCTATAAGTGTACTTTTGCACCTCATGTGAAACTTGCTTTGTCACCAAAGTTAATCAGCTCAAGTCAAGAAGGTCAATAGATAATTGAACTTGGAACATTGTAGTTACCAATATATCGTCCAGGAAGTTGAAATTTAAATCTTATGTCAACGATCCTTTATTGGTTTATTATGTAGGATGATCTACATTGAGTTCCAAAACCACAGAGAGAATATTGAATTATTTTGACTGTTTTTCTATTTAAGGTGGAATGAAGGGATATGACAAGCTAAGGTTGTTTGGGAGGTTTCTGAATGTTAAGGAGGGTGAAAATCCATCAATTGCTTTGAAATATCATAGTCACGATGGGGAGGGAAGCACTTTGTAATGCAATCTTTATTTTTATTTTTATCTTTTTTTTCATACTGCACTTTGTATCCCATCTAAACTCATGAGCATTTTTGTCATATTAACATTATTGGACAAAATTATCATTATATATATATATATATATATATATATATATATATATATATATATATATATATATATATATATATATTTAAACACATTAAATTAATAATTACACTTTCTTAGTTAACGACAATTACTAATAATTAACTCTAATATCAAAGGAAATGTTAATCTCAATTATCATTATATAATAATGAAACACATGCATAATTTTATACCAATATAATAAGAACAATAATGAATTATTGATAATAAAGGCATAAGAGTCAATTACGCATGAAATATATGCATATGGTCTTGAAAACTAAAACATTTACCAAAAAATGGTAACAAGTAATAATTACATATTCAATGAAATACAATCCAGCTTGCTTCTCTTTTGTGGTGACTTTTGATATTGATTTATACAACACTAACCGGTTTGAAAGTTATGAAAAGTCTATACTCGTGAATATAATGATGAGGAAGTTACATTTAAAAATGCTGAGAATGAGATTTTTATAATAGTTTAATTACAATTAAATATATGTCGTTGAATTTTTTTTTATAATTATAATTAATTCTTATATATATATATATATATATATATATAAAATATAATTGCACAATATTAGTATAATTACCTAATAATTATTACATCAATGAAGCTAATAATTACACAAATATTAGTATAATTGCAATTAAACATGGGTCATTATATTTATTTTAATAATAATTATTACAATTAATTTATTCAGATATAGAGGGGTAAAAAGGTAAATGTGATATGGTGAAAAGAAATAATATACTTAAGGTTTAAAAGTATAATTACACATATATTAGTATAATTGCCTTTGTGGTAATTAAGCTAAACATGGGTCGTTGGATTTATTTTTATAATAATTACAATTAAATTTTTTTCTCTTTTTTATCCCATATTTATTTTAGTAATAATATAATTACATAAATCATAAAAGATATTTATTTTGTTTCAAGATAATTGCAAAGAAAAAAGTCATTTATTATTCAGTTAACTGAGTGATACTTTTACACTAATCTTATAATTAAATAAATGTACACTTTTAAATATTAGGATTGTTTATAATTTCATCTTTAATTTTTATATAAATATATATTAAAAAAATTTATCCGTGCATGACACGGATAACTTCCTAATACTTATTAAAACAACAAAAACACGAAATCAAATTCAATGCAATTAAATATTTTGACCCTTAAATCTGTTTTATTATGCTATAAACACAATAATACTGTGTTTAATATCCTATAAAATTACAAATATTTTCTTTAATCTAGTAATAAATACATTAATTCTCTTTAATATAACTACCTTAACAAACTCTAATCATTTTAATATTACAACTATTACAAATTAAAGTGTGTGTAAGCTGGGAATGACACATGTTAGTTCTACATAATATGAACATTTCCTATGAGATCAACCTCAAGATTCTATGTAGTATGAACAGAATTAGTCTCGGAGTATAGAGTCTTATCTACTATATGCTAATAACTGTGGGTTTTGTACGTTTTATGAGAAGTTTTGGCCTTCAAACGTCTGGCCGAACTTCCACGATTTGGGGGCGACATTGCGAGAAACTGACTCTTTCCCGTCCACGGTGGTGACCTTGAATGTGAGGGCTTTTCCGGTCAGCTTTTCATCACACTCCCAATTCTCACCCCAATTGCGTTTTAGCGGCTTCCATTTCTTCGAGCCCTCAGGTTTTACCTCCAACTTTTTAACATCCCCTTCTCCTCCAACATTTGTCACCGTTACTAGGTTGAAGAAGGGATTTCCAGATATCTTAAACTTTTCTCCTCCCTTTCTCTTGCATGGAACGCTGCATATATATATATGCCATCAAATGCATTCACTCATAATATGGTATACAATAGACCAGAATCCACTTTACATTGTGGACCTGATCCAAAAATTATATGTCTATTTTAATGAGCAAATACCAATTTTGGTTCCACGACTATTAACAAAATGACAATTTTGATCCACATATTTAATTTTTACAAATTTTGGCCTCACGACTATTATTTTAGTACCAATTTTGGTCCCATGACTATTGTTTTAGTGCCAAAATTCATCGCGCCGGTCACCCATTCGTTTAAAACGTGCCGAAATCTAAAATTTTTAAATATATTTTCGTTCTTTTCAGCTGAATATCCCAATTTGAGCATGAATAAAAAGATTTAAGCCCAAAGATCAATCACAATTTACAGTTCTTCTCCTCAAATTAATGTAAAATGAGGAGGAAAACTACGAATTTTGATCAATCTTAAGACTTAAATACATTTATTCATGCTCAAATTGTGATATTAAGTTGAAAATGACAAAAATACCCTTAACAGTTTTAGATTTTTGCACGTCTTAAACGGATGGGTGACCTGCGCGATGAATTTTGACACTAAAACAATAGTCGTAGACAAAAATTGGTACTAAAACAATAATCGTGTGACCAAAATTGTCATTTTGCTAATAGTCATGGGACTAAAATTAATATTATTTGCTCTTACTTTAATATATTATGTATCTTCTTAAGTAAATAAATTGTGATTTTAGAGCAGGATGGTATAGGTACCTGCGGTACATGACGGGAACATGGCCAGCTACTTGGTCTGCAATTTTGAGAAACGCAGGCTGAGATAAGTCGAAATGTGTGTGACTGCACCAGCCACCCGGAGGGCACAAATCGGTGACGGTAACCACCACGGACTTGTGGCCTTTCTTGCAATACATTTTGCTCTTTACGCATCTTACTTCATAGCAGGCTCCGCACCCTGCTGCTTTATCGAACAATGCTGTGCTCACAGCTGCAGTATATGAGCCGTAGGTTTTCTTGTATTCCTCGAACCCACAAGCTCCGCCTGCATATATTAATTAATATATATACCACACCTAGCTTGTCTTATTCAATTTTTTTGTCAGGCCACGAGATTTTCCGAGCAGAAGACACTTTTAAACTTGTAGACTAATCCCGTTCGCACTACGCTGGCCCAATTAAAGGGTAAAGTGCTGGCCAGATTATGTCTAATTCAATTTTTATTTTTCTAAACTCTGATTGGGTTAGAAGGTATGATTAGTTGATAACATTAGTTGATTATAGAAAGGTGTTTGGTAAATTAGTCGTTAGCTAATAGTTGTTTGGTATAATTTCTTTTCTCAAAAAGCTAATTGAAAAAGTTGGTTTGAGTAGCTTTTTAAATTTTAGTATTTTGGAATTACAAAAAGCTTATTAACTAAACACTTATATTAATTTTTTAACAAGTCATCAAACAACTAGTAGTGGCCAAATAAGCCAAAATTGGCGGATAGGCTAATTATTTACCAAGCAGGGCCTATATTAATTTTTTTTTTTTGAGTACTACTAGCTCGAACCCACTTCCATCATGAGAGTGTAAACCGGGACACCGGGTGCCACTAGACCACAAGGTCTTTGGACATGGCCTATATTAATTAAACAATGCAAAATGCATATATACATACCAATGGTTCCATCCGGGCTACCATAATATGTGGCATGAGCCTCCTTCCATTTACTCGTGTGGGCAAATGCACAGGGCAACACAACCAACACAATCAACAATGATGACCATAACGGGGCTCGCAATTCCATTGTTATGATGGCGGTTTAAGCTAAATAATTTTTTAGATCATAAACAAATTAAGAATTTAAAGGAATTGAATTTGTTCATGAGATCAAAAAAGTAACTTTATGTTTTCATTTATTATTGTTTATATACTTTCAATGTTGCTTAGTAGCAGATTATGATCATTTTTGTTGGGTTGGGTAAAGAAATGGATGGATGAAATCTTCAAGTTGTTCAAATACATTACTCTTCCCTATTTAATTGGGGTTTGGAATATAATGATCCGATAATGATTATAAACCACAAATATATGTACGTGCAATATATACCATACTAACCTTGGGTATGGAAATTGATAGTAATCCTATTAGTTAGGGCTGTCAAGTAGGGCTGAAGCCCGCGGGCCGGCCCGCACCCGCCCCGCAGTGGGGCGGGCTAGGGCCTCCAAAAAGAAGGCCCACCAATTAGCGGGCCTAATGGGCTTTGCCCGCGGAAGCCCGCGGGCCATGCTATTAAAAAAAATTAATATATATAATTAATTATTAATTATAGATGATATATATTACTTTGAACTTTGAAGACTGAAGAGTGCATTGATTTGAATGTTATGTTTGAATTTTAAGATACTAAGTATTAATGTGTAATAAAATGTAGGAATGTTTTTACTTTGTTTATGTTGTTTCCCTTGTTTGATGCGTTATTGTGTTTTATGTTTTTATAATTTAATGATTTTGGTGGTTTTTTAATTAGTGGGCTGTGAACAGTGTGAAGTTTGTTATATTATATTAATCTAATATCATATATTTTATTTTAAATATTATTTAATATTTAATTTTAGATTTTTTTAATATTAATTAGTAGGCCCGCTGGCCAGCCCGCGCGGGGCGGGCTTGGGCTGTATACTTCCAAGCCCGCGGGCTTCGCGGGCCGGCCCGCATAAGCCCGCAGCGGGGCGGGCCTAATGGGGCGGGCCGGCCCGCTTTGACACCCCTACTATTAGTTGAAGTTATGGTAGGTCTATAAGAATATAATGTAATTTAAGACACACTATGAACACCGTAATTTGTTGGATATTTATATAGTAATGGAGATTAATATTTCAGATGGACTACCATGAAAGCTTAAATAATATTTGGAGTTGTGGAGTTATAAATATTATTTTAGTTTGGTAGAAAATAAATTGGGAAATATGAATTTGTGAAAGGTTGGAACCGAAAGATACTCATTTCAGAGATCAAGAAAATGACTTGTGAGAGATTAATTTCTGAACGGTTAATTCTGATCAGTTGACTCAAAAAAGTCAAATTAACCTTCTGAAGGTTCATAGCCGAATACATGAAATGATAGTTTGGAGTCATTTTGGCCGAAGTGTTAAAGCTTCATAATTCAGCTTCATGCTTCGTTGTTCATTATTCATGATTCGAGTTTTACCATTCGGTGGTGGCAACTTCAATTTGATGAATTTGCCAAATTCATGAATTCACAAATTTGGCTACAGTGTTGCATGCGTGTCACTATAAATATATTATAATATATTATTTTATAATATATTCGCATGCAGTGTATGAACCTACGAAGGTACATGTCTTATGAAAAATGTACATGTTATACTTGGTTCATGTAATTATATTTTCCAGGATTAATATATCTTAAAAGATATATCTTATGGAAGTTGAAGTTTTGAACTGACGGTAATTTCCATGTAACTTCTCCAACAACTATATTTGCTTCTATAAATATTTTGGAGACATATGAGAGATACAAAAAAATGGATATGCAAGACATGCAATCAACTTGCAAGACACCAAGATATTTCACAGTCTTACAGTTCTACAGGAAATTCTTAATCAAAGCAACTTAAGAATTTCAGTCATCTTCTTGTATCCCATAAGATTAAATCTGGAACCTTGTTGCTTTTTCTGAGGGAGATTTAAAGCTTATAGGAAAGTGATTACACACCTGAAGATACAAGATGATTCGGTTTTGTTCCCTTGTTTTTTGTATTTTTTGTTGTATCTCAAATGTATTACAGATTACCAGCATTTTTTCTAACATAATTGAATTATCAGTCCTTTATGACATTGTGAGATTTGGATCCTGTGTCTAAAGGAAAAGCGTTTCAAATAATATTTTTAACCCTTCTTTGTTTGTTTTAAGAACGTCAGATCAAATTTATATGTTATATATACACAGCAGTAGTGTACATCGTTACATTCCAAGACAAACAAATACCCAAAAATCATAACTAATTACTGCAATTTTCATTTGGATTGACAAATTAAACATGCATGATCAAGAATTGTAACTAATTTCTTTCATTTCTTTCCAACCCCTTGCCCATCTCGTAGAGAACCATACCGATATGCATAAAAAGAAAGAAATAATCGGGACTTAATTAAGGGAAAGAATCAATTATGATACTGTTGTTATCATCGACTATGATTATCTAACGATTCAAGTACAGTTGATATAGTTGAAGCCCAAAAGCGAATTAGTAGCGGGGTATATATCAAACCGAATATTCAAGCATCAAATTTGGTTTATTTTAGGTTTGCTTGAATCTACTTTTAGGTTTGCTTGAATCTACTAATTTAATTTCTTCATTATTTGTAACAGTTCTTTACTTAGGGGGTTGGAATCTTTCTATTGTACTATAATAAAGAGAATGAAATGAATTGGATAAATACCCTTATATTATATATTTTCTATTATGGAGAACAGACCCGACTTCGAGTCTATAATTTGCGAGTTAGATAAGTCCCCGCTTTAAAGGTTTCCTATCCATTAGGGTCCTATCTAGGATCTTTTAACACATACTCTTATGGCACGTTTGGTTCGCGGAATAGGCCTGGAATGGAATAGCATTCTTAGTAATAGGTCTATTCCGCTGTTTGGTCAAACTTTCTATTCCCAGGAACATTGTTCCTGGGAATGACCTATTCCCCTTGCAAGGGGAATAGAGATTCCTAGGCCCCCCTAGGCATTATTAGGCTATTCCTGAGTCCTCAAGAATAGCCTAATGTTGTTATTTCCAATTTTACCCCTTGGCGCGTTTTGGAGAAAGATCCTCTTTTTCCCAAAACGCTCATATAATCCTCATCATGTTGTTAATTTCAAAAGAGAAGCAATGCTTCTCTTATATAGAGGAGCTCAAATGAGCTTCTATTCATAAGTTACCAATGTGGGGTCAAAAATTCCAATTTGTATTTAAAAAAATTATTATATATGTACTTTTGTTTTAATTTGTATTATTATTATTATTCCTTTTTTCTTATTATTGTTATAAATATTATTATAATTTTTACTTTATTATTACATAATAATAATAATAATATTATTATTATTATTATTATTATTATTATTATTAATAACATGAATGTCCTTATTATTGTTATTGTTATTATTGTTATTTTTTGAAAGAAATTATTATTATTATTATTATTATTATTATATTATTATTATTATTATTATTACATATTTTATAAGGATATTTATGTATAATAATAATAATAATAATAAATTTTGTACAAGGGCATTTATGTCTTTTAAATATATATTCCATTTCTATTCCTTTAACCAACTGGAATTGTTCCAAGTCTAACCAAACGCTAGAATACAATTCATATTCTATTCCTTACCTATTCCATTCCTTATGGAATAGTATTCCTATTCCCTTCAAATTCATTCCGTGAACCAAACGTGCTGTTAAAGATACATATTAAATAGAAAAACATGATTGTTTGCCTATAAAATTTTGAACACTAATAGTTTTTCCCATTACGAGCAGGTACCCACACCATTGAGATGTGTCTCATAAAGAAAGATTATATATATATATAATGCTAACCAACAAATTTCTTGAACTGAACATTTTATTTTTGTTTACTCAAATTCATTGGAACACAATAGTGTACGTATTACGAGACATCATTACTTCAAAACTGCCCGGCGGCATCTAACAATTTACAACAGAAGAAAAGGTAGCGCAAAAAAGGATTGTGACATCTTAGTGTTAAGTTGAATCAAACGTTTTTGCCTTCGAATGTCTGTCCGAACTGCCACGACTCGGGGGCAACATGCTTGGAAGTCACCACTTCCCCTTCGGTGGTGGTGACCCTAAAATTCAGAGATTTCCCAGACAACACTTCACTGGTCTCCCATTTCTCACCCCAATTACGTTTCATATTTTTCCATTCTTTATCCCCTTCAGCTTTCACCTCCACCGTCTCAACATCCCCGCCCCCCGCAACATTCGTAACCGTCACCAAGTTAAAATTAGGGTTCCCCGTAATCGTAAACTTCGCGCCCCCCTTTCTCTTGCACGAAACCTTGCGGTACTTCACCGGAACATCCCCACCCAAGTGCTCCGCGATTAGGTGAAACGCGGGCTGAGAGAGATCGAAATGAACGTGCGGTGGGCTGCACCGCGCGTCACTCGCGGGGCACAAATCCGTGGCGGTAACCACCACGGATTTCTCGCCGTCTTTCTTGCAAAACCCGGTGGTGTTTACGCATACTATTTCGAAGCAGGCGCCGCAGCTTTCGGCCTCGTTGTACAGTGTTGGGCTCAGAGCTGCGGTGTATGGGGAATAGATTTGTTTGTATTCTTCGAACCCACACGCGCCGCCTATGGTGCCCTCAGGGGCACCGTAATAGGTGGCGTGGGCCTCATTCCACGAATGGGCGAATACTACGCAGGGAAACACAACCAACACAATCAACAACGACAATCGCATTTCTGCTGCCATGGCGACAATGTTTTTGAGATCCTAAAACTGTTTTTGAGATCATAAACAAAGAATCCAAAGGGGAATCTGGGTTATGAGCTCAAAGAAAACGTTGTTTATTATTTTTCTTTATTATTATTCTGGATAGGGTATACTTTCCATTTTGGTTTCGGGTATATATATAGTAGCAGATTGTGGTCGTTTTTGTGTGGGTTTGAATGGGTAAAAACTAATTGATCTAATTGTACGGTTCAGGTTGTTTAAAGATATACTAATTTCCGAAAATTATTATAACCACATATTTCTACAATTTGTTTAATAATATACCAAGTACGGAGGATGTAATTAAGGTCTAGTGGCATCAAATTACTCCTACATATGGTATGGAAGGTTGCGGACCTTAGTGGAGTCAATATTGACTATTTGTGCTTCATATGGGAGGTTGTAGGTTCGATAGGTTGAGAAAGTAGTTATGAACAGATACACGGTATTGTCATAGAGTCAATAATATTCAAAAACAATATACAGAGTATTAATTTTCAAAAAAAAAAAAAAATGATTCCGTAAACAATATATTTGTACATGCAATATTTACGGAGTAATAGTTATTAAAGATAATCTTGATTTTCAATTCTAATTCATTGAAATATTGTTGTTTGTTGACTCACCTTGGACTAATAATTAAAATAAGATGCTAAAGACCTTGTGGTCAAATGACATAACAGTGGCTCTTCCAAGTGAGAGGTCACATGTTCAATCTCCAATGGGAATGTTGGCTAACAGAGTCAATAATATTTATTGTCATAATTGACATTAAATATATATGATTTTAAGTTAATTGGAAGCTAACTATATGCTTATTTGATCCCTTTGTGTGATGATTTGAAGGCATTGATCGTAATATCATGCAAATTGGAGTGCAATTGGATGTGTTTTGATGGAGTCATATATATTGCCACAAAAGTGTGTTCCGAGAGTCATGAGCGGTTAAGAAAGTGAAAAAAAAATGTGTTGAAAGTATTATGGCATGACCCGGGGACCCAAAGAAGCAAGAAAATGAAGAAATATGCACTTTGGAGTAAAATTCTGCTCTGTTTTCTCTGTTAGGCAATGTTTTAGTATTTTAGTCATCTTAACATAGGACGGAATATCCAAATCAAGTGATTCAATCGACATTGGAAAGATAATTGAAGGAGCTACAACTTCTATCTATGAAGGCCACAAAAGTCTAATTCGAATATAATGTCTCTAAGGTGGAAAATAGCTTAAAAGTTAGAACTACTGCACAGACTAAACCTAGGGCTCACGGTCTACCTCACATATGAGTCCAGAAAGTTAAGATTTGGTTATTTTGGACCCATTTTGGGGTATAAATATGCCTAAGTTGTTATTTTCAGATCACTTTTTATTTTTCCTTCTCTTGCTAGGTTTTTCTTAATATTTCTCATTGTAATTGTCTCACATTTGATGAAGATTTAAGGCAATTTTCAGCTTTTAATTCAACTTTCAAGATTGATTCTTAAATTTTTAAATTCTTGATCCAAGCTAAGTCATTCTTTCTTTACAGTTTCTTTAATTCAATTATATTGTTCTTGCAATGGCTTCAATTTCATTTCATGATTTTGTTTCAATTCCAAATATTAGTAACTAGATTCATCTAGGGATTTGTATTAAGATCTTTTGTTATGGATGTTATGTGAATTGAATTGCAATAATGTTAGACAGTGTAATGACTCAATGATGATTCTAGTTGTGTGATTTATATGAACTCTTGCTTAAGTTGTGCCCAATTATGCAAGAGGTACATAGATGAAGTGTTGCCATTATTAAAATAGAGCAACACCATAGTCACACCTCTCACTAGTCTAACTTTATTCTGAGAAAAAGAAGTTGAAAGAAAGCATGAACGTCTTTCTCAACCTACTAAGTACAAAGAGTCAAGCTTCCGCACCTGTGACCTCTTACTTGGGAGGATCACAACCATGCTGCTTGACCACAAGGTCTTTGGCACTGCGGTGTCTCTCTGATTCCCAATAATGAGTAAAGAAATGTAAGCAAAGGTCGGAGTTAAAAGATCAGAAGCTTTAAAATAGCTAGAGGAACTAATTAAAAATCGACGAAGTTGAAGTTGAAATGGACACGCTACAGGTATACAAGAAATCTAAGACTATTCCATGGTCTCTTCTTTTGAGCTAATTATTAACGATATCAAGGAATTAGCAAGAAGTTTTTTTTTTAATATTTACTTTTTGCAAAAACTTGTGTAACACCGTCTCACATATCCTTGTTCGAGAGACGGGTCGAATCAATATAAAATGTAATACTTATACTAACAAATGTAATATTAAATTAGAAAATAAAATTTTTATTAATTGTTTATATAGAAAAATGTAATACTTTTGAAAGAAAATGTAATACTTTTACATTGATGTAAAAATATTACATTTTTCATCAAAAGTATTACATTTTTCTTTAGTAACAAACACTTCCCAACATTACTTATAAGGAAAATATAATACTTTTGATTAAAAAAGTAATACTTTTACATAAAAATATAAAAGTATTACATTTGTTCTCGAATGTATTACATTTTAAATAACAAATGCTTTATTCGTAATTAGTATTACATTTTTCAGTATAAGTATTACATTTACATATTGACCCGACCAACCCGACATATCTTACGGATAAGGATCCATGAGAAGATCTCACACAAATGTGACACTTTACCTTTTGTTTACTAAACGATCTCTAAATAAGATTGCTCATTTGTTAGTTAGAGAAGTCATTTCTTTAATTCTTTTTTGCCATGTTAGTCCCCAACTTCTCATCTTTTGCATGTAAACTCTACGCCCAAGGAGTTTGCATCACCTTTGATCGGTCAAGGTCCTATAAGTTAAAATTTAATCCCCTCACTATTGTTGGACCAAAGCTTTAAGGTGATCGGTCAAATCAGTTGAATTAGTCTGAGTAAAAGTCATTTCTTTTTTTATACATTGCACTTTGATATGAATTAGTGAAGATTGTGCTTTTCTTTTCAAAAAATATGAATATATTGAAAAAAAACATGTATTTGGAAGAAGACGCCAACTAGAAACCGAGGACGCCACGGCAGGGTAGGAGGAATATACACATTACTTTTTTCCGAAAAACAGACTTCAATTGGAAATGATCTGCCAACGATGAATAGACTAATAACCCAGCTGTGTGCTGTGTATTTGTGGTTTATTAATTCTTTTCTTCTTTTGTTGTTTTTAAACCCCTACGGCCTACGTTGTAGTTGTGTTGCTAAAGTCAAGTTTACTTAAAGCCATGGCGCCAATTATGCCGATAATTTTATGTTTTTTCTTTTCTTTTGATAGTTTTTTTTTTTTTAATCTAAGTTTACCAATTTTGATGAATTATATCATGAACTCGTCTCAAACCAATGAGAGATAAATTAAATCAATTTAATTTTAAAATTCAACACCAAACTATATATGTTTACATCATTCTTTTCATAGTTATAAATGAACTTTCTAAAATAAAATTGAATAGTTAAATCTTGTTTAATTGTCAAAGACCTTGTGGTTTAATGACACTCGGTTTCTTGGTTTACACTCTCACATAGATGATGAGAGTGGGTTCGAGCCTCAGAGGAGAATACTGATAGTTGTTCTGAGTTTAGTACTTTGTCTACAATCATGTCTCGTTCCTATAAAATATTAGGATTAAAAATAAATTACTATCCCACGTTAAAATGTTCAATGAGGATTTGCTTATTGGACACCAAGATTACAAATTACAATTAACTATTTTTCTTTTGAGTACTATTTACTTCATTACAATGTAGTATCTATCCATGCATACTTTCTCAACCTATTGAGTCAATGCCCTCACTGAAATTCGAACATGTGACCACCCATTTGAAAGAGTCATAGTTATGCTGCTTGACCACAAGATCTTTGGCAATTACAATTCACTATTAGTCACTCTTAGATTTTTTTTAAAAAAAATATTATTTATTTTTATAAATTATTAGTGAACTGGCTTATCAACCCTGAATTAATATGAAATCTATATATGTAATAAAAAGATGACGCGTTAATAAATGACTAATAATGTATTGTAATTGTAGGTCTCTAAGCAAGATCCTTTACCTTTTAAATATCAAATTTCATAAAAATGAGGCCAGATTGGTAAATGAAAAATGAGACCAGACTAGTAAATGCCAACAAAATTAGGCATTACCACTAAAATTAAGGACATAAACATTAAATCAAGAAATGAGATTGACTAAATTAGAAATTAATTCAATCAAAAATTTTGATAATTGGATTAGACTAGCGTTTTGTCTCATTACCATAAACTAATTAACCACACATATTAAGCATAAACAAAGCAAAAACACAAGTAATGAATATAAACATTGCAAGAGATAAGGGAAAGAAAGCTTCTCTATTGAAATTGGATGATATAATCTTAAAATTCAAGCTTCAAATCCGAGATTATAAGCTTCCAAAATGTTATAGAACCTAAATTAATAAGCCTAATCTAACATAAAAATATGAAAGAAAATGTGAAAGAACAGTTAGGGTTCTAAAATGAGTCGAAACCGAAAAGAAATGACAAGAATCGTACTTAAATAGTGAACAGATCAAGAATGATAGACACAGTCATAGGCACGGCCATGCCACTGCCCGTGTCAAAAATCAGTCCAAAATGTTGTTTATTGAAACGATGTGGTGGCGCGGCCTTAATTAGGCACATCCATGCACTTAGCCTTGCCTTTTGACCTTCAAAACTTAGGATTTTGGATTTATGGTCTTCACAAAAGTTGTAGCCCTTCATGTTTTCTTACCAATGGCGTAAGAATCACTCCATTTGGACATTCTTAGACTGAAATATGATCAAAATATCGAACAATGATCGATATGAGCAAATATTGAAATGCCTTGATCTTTTGCTCCTATTTTGTTTTGGTTTAACCAAATGACCAAGATCATTAAAAACAACACTCTTAGGCTCTCTTAGAAGTATTGCATCCATCTCCATAGCTTCATATTTGACTGTTATTGGCTCTAAATGCATTAAAAATGCACCAAAAACACACAATTACCTTCAACTCAACAATTTATACACTTAAAGATATAAACAAAGAAACTATGACACCTTTTACATAAAACCAAAGTATTTATCACTCAAAATAGGTCTATATATTTTATATTTGATAAATGCCAACAAAATTGGGCATTACCACTAAAATTAAGGACATAAACATTAAATCAAGAAATGAGACATTGACTAAATTAGAAATTAATTCAATCAAAAATTTTGATAATTGGATTAGACTAGCGTTTTGTCACATGATGTGCGAATATGATGGGTGCCTAATATTAATGTTTAATGTACTCCGTAAAAATTATCATCAAATTCAAATCATGCACCAGAATTTTAGTATAACATAATATAATATTCTGTTACTAAATTAATAACAATTAACGTATCTGTCTTTCCTAATGTTTCAAATATTTTGTAAAATTAGATTATAGAATTATTCTAATGTATATATAAGAGCGTGAGGTAAATTTTTTAATTACTCATGTTGTTTGACAAAATGGCACTATCAATAATATACTATAATCCCAAATTGGATTTATGTTTTTAATTATGTCATCTTTGTTATCTAAAAATAGTACAGAGTACTAAATTATAAGCACAATTTATTTTTCAATTCAATAATCATAATAAAAAGTAAAATAGCAAATAAACTTTGTTCATTATTTCTATTTTACTTATTAATCTACAAAATTTTAAAATATTTGATAAATAAATTAATGTTTACTGTTAACATAAATATGAAAATAGAAAAATAATTTTTATAAAATTAATCAGTTCCTATTTTAGTATCATATTTATTACTTTATACATACATAATTAATTATTCTTAATTTCCTTTATAATGAGTTAATTTCATTTTTAGACTTAAATTTATATGTGACAGTCACTTTTAGTTCTTTTACTTTATATACATAAAATCCTTTTTTAGTCCTAGTATCGTTTTTTTGAGTACTACTGACTCTGTTACAATGTAGGCCTACTGAAGCACAAAGAGTCAACAGTTGCCTCTACTGAGGCTCGAACCCACTCCCACTCCCACTCCACTAAAGCACAAAGGTTTTCGTAAGCCCCAATCTACCCCTATTTCCATAGAAGGAAAATTGGGATTGAGATTGGGAAGGCTCAAGTCTTCCATCTAATTTCCATTGTGATGAAAGATTTTCCAAAGACAAACAACAATCACTGTGCAATAATTATTGAAAGATAGAATTCAAACCCAAGAACCACAAATGGGTGTTCATCCCCTATATGCATTAATTACATAGCTAGCATCAATAAAAGCAATAAACACCTAATCTAACCCAAATAATGTATTATTCACTCATTTGCAAGGTAAATATAGCAATTTCAAGTAAAGAAATCATCAATAAGCAATAAATGTAAAGAAGAGAGGAGATGAAGAAATAAACCACTTTGTATTAAATGAAAGGGAAGAGTTGTTGAGATCCACTCCAAATCTTCAATACAATGCTTCAAAATGAGTAACTAGTGTAGATCTAAGCTAGACTAGGCTATTTTGCTCTAAGGAAATGAAAGAGAACTAGTCTAAGCTATCTAAGCTATCTAGGGTTCTAACTTCAGCACAAAATGCAGAAAATCAGCTTTTATACTATGCAGAAATCGCGACATCCGGCCACACAAACGACTGTTTATGTGGCCGTTTGGCAGGGCAGAACCTGCGTCGGGGCAAACGGCTGCTTGCTAGGCCGTATGAGATCATTTTTCCAACTTTTCTCCCGCTTCGCGTTCCGCTGCTCCGATCAGCCTTGAGTGAAATCTAGGCTTCCAAAATTGTTCTATTATGCTCCAAGAAGCCTCCTATTGACTCGTTGTGACCCACTTTATCTAGAAACATCAAACCACACAAACAAATCATAGATTCCACTCAAACTAAAGCACTTTGTTATCAAAAATTGGTTAAAGTATGGGGCAAAAAGGGGTCAAGAATCAAAGGTATCACCCCTACCGTTATAATTTTCGTTATCTTTTTTAACTATATATTGTTGTCATACAAATACATCCACCATATATTTTATTATCTTCTTCAATTGTAATAATATTTAGGCATTATATATTAGAGTACTATATAAGTTATTTAATTTTTTAAAATATAAATATCAAATTTATAAAAATAATTCACATAATAATATAAATATCTAAAATAACCTAAATAAATTTAATATTTTAATATAGAGTATTAATACCGGACAATCCGGCGGACATCGATTTTGTATAACGTGCATAGAGAATACTAATATACCATAAAAGATGTTATATTCTTATAAATAATTTACCATTATTTATTACTTTTTCTGTGAATACATAATTAGTATTTTTATTATTTTTTTTGAAAAACACATAATTAGTTGTTGATTTGCTCACTTTTAATTAGCATGACAGTACAACGTGGACAATACAGATTGGAGTGAGTTGTCACATTATATCATTCGCTTTGTCGGCTTTGAGACTTGAGAGCAACAATTCATAGTTATAATTAATTCAATAAAGACAGGCAACTATATCTTAAATGTTCAATAAAGACATGGATAGACAATTTCAATTCTATCTTAACTTTTTAATATATCAGAGTACTATATAAATTTTATTACTTATAAATAAATAAATAAATAAATAAATAAATAAATATATATATATATATATATATATATATATATATATATATATATATATATATATATATATATATATATATATATATATATATATATATATATATATATATATATATATATATATATATATATATATATATATATATATATATATATATAGGGATGCACTCACATGCGAACTGCCGCCCAGGTAAGAAATGAGAACGATTCACAGCCGTCCACGTGTCTAGATCAACGAATCAGATGCAATTTTAAAAAAATGACGCGGTGGCATTTTCGTAAATAACTGGAACTTTAGTGCACCTAGTTTCACTTACAAGTGCACCTAGTTTCACTTATAAGTGCACCTATTTTCACTTAAAAGTGCAAGTAATTTACCTTATTAATATTCATGCACCTATTTTCGCAAATACTTTCACTTACAGATGCAAGTAATTTACCTTGTTAATATTCATGCACCTGGGTGCAACCTAGGTGCACCTAGTTATAACATAGGTTGCACCTAGTTATAACATTAGGTGCACTTAGTATTGATGCTCACTATACAATTCACTTGCACCTGTAATACATTTTACTTGCATCTGCAATACATTTTACTTGCACTTGTGCAAGTAATTAACTTTGTTAACATTCATGCACCTGGTTGCAACCTATGTGCACCTAGTTATAGCATTAGGTGCACCTAGTTATAACATTAGGTGGACTTAGTATTGATGTTCATTGTACAATTTTACTTGCACTTGTAATACATTTTACTTGCACGTGTGCACCTATTTTCACTTACAGGTGCAAGTAATTTACCTTGTTAACATTTATGCACCTGGGTGCACCTATGTGCACCTAGTTATAACATGGCGTGCACCTAGTTATAACGTTAGGCAACTACATTCAGGACACGTGGCGCGCTGTGATTCGTCCGCATTTCTCTCCTGGGCGGCCAGTTCGCATTTGAATGCGATCATATATATATATTATATATATATATATATATGTATGTATGTATGTATGTATGTATGTATGTATGTATGTATGTATGTATGTATGTATGTGCGTGTGTGTTCTAAGTCAATAGCTAATATATAAATGTCTGACTATAGGTTTCAGTTATTCGCGAATGCATTGTTAAGCAGTTCTAATGTACCATCGTAGTTATAGAAATGACACTGCATTTTCTCCTTTTTCATTGATTTTCAATATTTGATCATCTTAGATAGATGGATCATATT
>NC_044924.1:10391051-10545661 GCF_003576645.1 Ipomoea triloba | reverse complement strand
ACAATACAGATTGGAGTGAGTTGTCACATTATATCATTCGCTTTGTCGGCTTTGAGATTGAGAGCAACAATTCATAGTTATAATTAATTCAATAAAGACAGGCAACTATATCTTAAATGTTCAATAAAGACATGGATAGACAATTTCAATTCTATCTTAACTTTTTAATATATCAGAGTACTATATACAATTTTATTACTTATATAAATAAAAAATAATAAATAATAAATATATATATATATATATATATATATATATAATATTATATATAATATAATAGGGATGCACTCACATGCGAACTGCCGCCCAGGTAAGAAATGAGAACGATCACAGCCGTCCACGTGTCTAGATCAACGAATCAGATGCAATTTTAAAAAAATGACGCGGTGGCATTTCGTAAATAACTGGAACTTTGTGCACTAGTTTCAGTGCACCTAGTTTCACTTATAAGTGCACCTATTTTCACTTAAAGTGCAAGTAATTTACCTTATTAATATTCATGCACCTATTTTCGCAAATACTTTCACTTACAATGCAAGTAATTTACCTTGTTAATATTCATGCACCTGGGTGCAACCTAGGTGCACCTAGTTATAACATAGGTTGCACCTAGTTATAACATTAGGTGCACTTAGTATTGATGCTCACTATACAATTCACTTGCAC
The DNA here is from genome assembly GCF_003576645.1 of Ipomoea triloba. Taxonomy (NCBI): domain Eukaryota; kingdom Viridiplantae; phylum Streptophyta; class Magnoliopsida; order Solanales; family Convolvulaceae; genus Ipomoea; species Ipomoea triloba. Next base: position 10,544,995 of record NC_044924.1, on the reverse strand, counting down.
CTGTAATACATTTTACTTGCATCTGCAATACATTTTACTTGCACTTGTGCAAGTAATTAACTTTGTTAACATTCATGCACCTGGTTGCAACCTATGTGCACCTAGTTATAGCATTAGGTGCACCTAGTTATAACATTAGGTGGACTTAGTATTGATGTTCATTGTACAATTTTACTTGCACTTGTAATACATTTTACTTGCACGTGTGCACCTATTTTCACTTACAGGTGCAAGTAATTTACCTTGTTAACATTTATGCACCTGGGTGCACCTATGTGCACCTAGTTATAACATGGCGTGCACCTAGTTATAACGTTAGGCGCAACTACATTCAGGACACGTGGCGCGCTGTGATTCGTCCGCATTTCTCTCCTGGGCGGCCAGTTCGCATTTGAATGCGATCATATATATATATATATATATATATATATATATATGTATGTATGTATGTATGTATGTATGTATGTATGTATGTATGTATGTATGTATGTATGTGCGTGTGTGTTCTAAGTCAATAGCTAATATATAAAATATGTCTGACTATAGGTTTCAGTTATTCGCGAATGCATTGTTAAGCAGTTCTAATGTACCATCGTAGTTATAGAAATGACACTGCATTTTCTCCTTTTTCATTGATTTTCAATATTTGATCATCTTAGATAGATGGATCATATTTGTCCATAATTCTCACCATGGTGGTTGTTCTCATGTAAACCAAGTCCTACACATTATTGGTTGTTCGTAGTGAGTAGAACATCAAAATAGTTAAATCAAAAGAAACTCACTGAGTCACTGTCATATTTTATTTTTTGGAGAAAAATATTTGAGTGTACAAAGATTCAAAAGAAACTCAAGTCGTCTTGTTCCCACCTTCATGAGTAAATAAATGTTTGACTGTACAAAGATGCATTGGCAAATTTTTTATTTTTTATTTTTGAAAATCAATGCATTGACAAATTATACACCCTAAAACCTAAAACCTAATATTTTAGATTTCAAGTAAATTAAATTCATATATAAATATATTACAATCGATGTTTATGTTCGTAAGTAAAACGCTTAAATTTATAGATATTCAAGGTGTAGTTATTTAATCCTATGCTAATTTTTTTTTGACATTTTGTTATTTTCTTATTGTTTATCATTTTGAGTCCACGGCAAGTTGTTTTTTAGGATATTAAACTTATAATAACTAAAAATTAACGTGTCAAAGGTTGATATTACTTGGTAAACCTGGCACAGAGACGATGGTTCACAGAGGCGACAAACGTGTAAGACGGGGGCGGTGGGTGAGCTGAGCACCGACTGGCCGCCGAATGGTGTGTATGTAAATGTACACACTCACCGAAATACGCCGACCCGCCCACTACGTACGTTGGTTGAGTCGTTCAACTCAGAATTCGAGTCAACCCAGTGACCCACCCGCCGCTAGCTGCAACTACTATACACCATTATTGCTTTCCACAGCAGATTCAACCGCATCATATCGCAGCCAATTCTGATGAACACGACAAGACGTAGAAGACGGACTTGACCAGTCAATTCAACTTGCCTAGTTTTTTTTACATTTGTTATACCATGGATCATGTACATCAGTTTGTGGAGGGATAAATCATGATGTTAACCAATAAAAAATAGATTTTTATTCAATACTCACAAAGAGTCTTACTTTTACACTGTCACATGTGAGACTCGATCTCTAATTTTTTGTGACAAATTTTACTTTTGCTACCAATTAAACTGTCTATTTGAACTATAGATACATAACCTATTAATTTGCATGCACATGTTAACTGCACACATAATCTGAATTTCATTTTAGATAAGTTGATTCTGGATGTGGACCGAGTCCATGGTATAATTTGTCTTTTTTATACGCAAAATCTATATATAAATCTATATACCCATCTCTTGACTCCAGCACCGCCTATCTAAAAAACCAGCCTATCAATGGCAATGGAGCTGGAATTGGAATCGGGGAAACCCCATTTTGTGTTGATCCCATTGCTGGCTCAAGGCCACATGATTCCCATGGTGGACATGGCTCGGTTGTTGGCGAAGCATGGAGCTAAGGTGACATTAGTGATCACCCCGGGTAACGCTTCCAGGTTGTCGTCAACAATCCACCGAGCCAGGGAATCAGAGCGCCTGGAAATCCACATTCTTGAAATCCCGTTCCCCTGCCAAGAACACGGCCTCCCACACGGCTGCGAAAACCTCGACAGCCTCGCCTCCCCCGTCCTCATCCGCAACTTCTACGCCGCGCTAGACGCATTGCGAGAGCCGACCGAGACCTACCTTGAAGAAACCTTCCCTCCCCCGAGCTGTATAGTGTCAGATAAGTGCTTATCTTGGACTTCCAAGACCGCTCGGCGATTCCAGGTCCCCAGGCTGGTTTTCCACGGGATGTGCTGTTTCTCCCTTCTGTGTTCCAACAATATAATGCTTCACAAGCCTCACCTTTCGGTTAAATCCGACAGGGTTCCTTTCCCTATCCCCGGATTGCCGTTCAGCGTGGAGATTGCTAAGGCTCAGCTGCCCGGGGCGTTCGTTACTCTGCCCGACCTGGACGATATCCGCGGCCAGATGCAAGAAGCCGAGTCCAGTGCCTATGGGGTTGTGGTCAACACTTTTCCAGAACTGGAGCGGGGCTGCGTGGAAGAGTATAGAAAGGCGGTTAACAAAAAGGTATGGTGTCTAGGACCCGTTTCGCTTTGTAACAGGGATGTTATGGATATGTACCATAGAGGAAGCAGGGCATCCATTGATGAAAAACAGTGTTTGGAATGGCTGGATTCCCAGAGAGAAAATTCCGTGCTTTACGCCTGTCTTGGGAGCCAATGCCGGCTGGTTCCATCGCAGCTGATAGAGCTGGGGCTAGGGCTAGAAGCCTCGGGCTACCCTTTCGTCTGGGTGATCAAAACAGGGGAGAGATATTCGGAGCTGGAGAAATGGTTTGTAGAGGAGAGATATGAGGAGAGGATCAAAGGGAGAGGACTAGTGATCAAAGGTTGGGCCCCTCAGGTCCTGATCCTCAACCACCCTGCCATCAAAGGCTTCCTGACTCACTGCGGATGGAACTCGACTATTGAAGGGGTCTGCTCAGGCGTGCCAATGATCACGTGGCCGATGTTTGCCGAGCAATTCTTGAACGAGAAGATGATTGTGGAGGTGCTGAGGATTGGGATTCGGGTTGGCGTTGACGTCCCGGTGAGGTGGGGCGAGGAGGAGAGGGTTGGGGTGGTGGTGGTGAGAGATGAAGTTGCAAAGGCAGTGGAGAAACTAATGGGGGGAGGAGAAGAAGGTGAGAATAGGAGGAAAAGAGCGAGAGAATTAGGTTTATTAGCAAAGAGTGCCATGGAAGATGGTGGACAAGCCCATGTTAACATATCAGATTTGGTGCAAGACATCATGAACACATCAATCAAACGTTGCAATCAGTAAGTCATTTGTTCCTATCCGTCCGTACATATGTTCTGTTATGTACTACAATTTGTGTGGTGTAGAATTGTAAGGGTCAAATCCAACAGTATATCTCTAGGCTCCGGCAAATATAGTTTTATGAGAAAATAAAGTTACACGCCCCTTTCAGGCCGTGCTTGATCCTAACAAAAACTGATGTTGTATTATCCAATTATATTATATATATTAATAAATACAATTCCGGGCAGACCACTTAATAATGTTGTCATTCAGTGGATCCTAAGGGATCTGCCTATGCAGTGTTAGGTTTAGGAATAAGCCAATCGTCACCATCAATATATGAAGTAGTCAAGAATGGAGCAGCCTCGGATTCATCGAGTTGCTTCGCATAAGGTGACCTGTTTGAGTCGTCGGATCCTGGCCCAGTGCAATCGTATTCTCCAAAATACACTGTCCTGTAAATGCATGCATTCAAAGTTCAAACCAACCATATATTAGTTAATAGTTATTGATCATGGTGGGTTTTTATGGTTGAAGAGTATTTGTCATTTGAAATATATATATATATAAAGATAGGGAGAGACTCGTCTCTGGTAGAGTTGTTCCAATCATTCCAGCCATCAGGGGAGACCACCTGGGACATGTAGGTTTTAGAGAAGACGACTGTGGCATAGGATCCCCATGCACGCCCTAGCCACACTTTGCCGCTACCACCAATGTTGCAATTCACGAAGGAGAAGCCACTTTTTTCTTCCTCGGAATCCCTCCCCTGTGCTGTAATTGATCCACTTATCCCTCCCCCTCCCTCTGTCGCTATGCTATTAATTATACACTCCTGCACGGATTATAGATTATAGTCCACATGAGGGGACATGTTAAGCATATAATATCTGAACGAATATAGTTAGTTATTAGTTGAGATAGAGCAGACCTCATAAAGTGACCTGCCATTTCCGAAGATGAAGTCAATAGAGCCCTGGATGAAACATTGTTTGAAGTAATGTCTTCCTCTGTGATCATTAAGGGTGTCCTGTGCTCCATAGAATCCACATCCATAAAATGCAGATTGATCTCCTAATATACTTATGGCCAATGCCTGCGCACCAGTTACTCCTTGGGATGGCGGAGGAGCTGTGTTCTTCCAAAAAATCCATTAATTCGATCATTATTAACTCGCGCACCTCAAAGATATATATGATCTGAGCAAGAATCGGGGTACCTGAAAGCTTATGTTGTAGGCTATGAATTTGGGAGCAAATGCACCAAAAGTGTAGCTGCTAGAAGTTCCTCCAGTGGAATTTGCAGTATCATTCCATGATATAGCAGTGTTGAGGTAGCCTTGGCCTTGTATTATCAAATTTATCTTGCTTTTGTTCACTGCCACTTTCTCCCTGCTACAATCACATGCATGCATTAAATAGGAGTTTGACTCATAAGGAGTGGAGGTCAAACTCATAGTCCAAAATATGTAAATCTTGTCTTCTTTACTTTTCTGTCATTGTTATTGTTTCAAATACAACAAGAATGTATTTCAAGACGGAAGATGACCTGTAGGTGCCGGAATCGATTATAATGAGTGTGGTAACTGGGCTGAAATCAGGGACGGCGTCAATGGCCTTCTGGACACTGGTGAAGTTTGCACAACCATTTAAATCCACGGTCATAACGCGCGAAACGTTGTACGTAGAAACGAGGGGAGAGTCCCATTTGGAGTCGTCGCACTTATTAGCCTTATGCCTGCGTCTATGGTGGTGGTGGTGGTGGTGTTTGGAGCGCTTAAGTTGTTGAATAATAGAGAGGAAATCATCGAAGCCAGTTTGTTTGACTACACTCCGCAGAAAAGGTAGTAAGGTGGTAGGAGTAGTAGTAGTAAGAAGGTTGGAGTAGAGAGAAAAGGTGAGGGAAAAGAATGCAATGGTGAAGGCAATGAGCCAAAACAAAATGGTGGTTGATCTAGTACTGTTCATCATGGCAGCTGAGTTGAAAGGGGTTTATGGAATTGAATGAGATTAAGGGCGGGGTGGTTTTATTATATTGGTGAGAAGGGAGTTGAAGGAGGCCATAATGGATGATTAGCTTAGGGGGTAAGCAAAATATATATAAAGCAGGTAGCAAAGTTTTTTGATTGATTATTATAGCGTACATGGTTTTGAGATGAAGAAAGATAATGGAGTTTGGAAGATACACACGCTAAGAAATTTGGGTATGTTGAGAAAGCTAAGATGCAGAGAATGAGGTCTACTTTGCCAATTATGGCAGGTGAGTTTAATGATGAGGGTAATGCCCAGAGCGGCAGTGCGTGATGTTTGTTTACTTGCAAATTTCAACTCCCCACCCAATAGGGCGGTGGGATGTGCCAAGTGTTATTATGGCTGCATTGCATTGCATGTTGTAAGCCATGAATGATACTCTGTTGCCTAATAAACGTGATTGTCAAATATCAACATCACTTAACGGACCGGACCGGACGTATAGGTATAGTGTATTATTCTTTCGGTTCTTTTCTTTTCTTTTTGCGGGAATTGAATTACACGCAATTCATCAGCTTAACATGTTTTAGGGGTTGAATTATTGCGGCCTACCATTTTAGGCAGTGCATTTTCCATTTGTTCACGAAATGCCTTTTAGACACAAATACTGAAGAAAAACTCAGTTGCCAATTGTGCGACTGCCAATCAAAATCTAATGTCATACGTGATGTATGACTCTGGGGATAAGCATGCAATAGTTATACCATGGACCCATGTCCACCTGTCATAATTTACATACTGAATGTTCACAATTTAAATCGTGAACATGAATTATAAACATTCAATATGTAAATTGTGTATTTTAAACCCGAATCTACCTTGTAAAGTAAACCAGGGATCCACCTTGCAAAGTGGACCAAGTCCACATAATAATTTGCCATAAGCAACTAAGCAAGGGTTGCCAATTGCCATTCATCGTCCATGTTATGTAAATATACCGAAAGCGAAAAGGAGGGCGAGAAATAAGTCCAATATAATTTGTATCAGACCTGAAAGACTACATTGACTGGAAGGGGGGGATAAACAGAGTTATACAGGCAGGGGGCAATAGGATTGCGATCAAAACCCCAAAACAAGTTTGGTGTCTTTTAACTTTACAAAACCACTTCTACAGGTACAGGTATTTCTAATCCTCTAAATCTCTCATTATCAACACTTGCATTCACCACCCTCTTTTGAACAAAATAAATAACATTCACAAATTACTCTAGACAAATGGCTTATGTCTCCATTCTACTTTCTTGCTGCACCACAGCACCAGTTGCCATTTCCATTTCCATTTCCGCTTCCTCTTGCCGAATAATTCTACATTTGGGGACCATTTTTTCTAGCATAGATGTTCCTTGAAAGGTAATCATCTGCCAGCATATCCTCCTGTAACTGGCAAGCTGCAAAGACGCAAACATTGAGCACTCATATTTTTCATGCACGGTGGTGAAAGTTGCAAAATGTACCTGATCTGGAGGTATCTTTTTGAATCCAAATTTTTCTGTCCATATTGAAATTGCTTCATCAGCAGCTGGGAGAACACAGGTTTTCACATTCAAAAATGCGAGCAATTTCTCTATGCACGAAAATAGCAGTTGAAAGTAACCCTGCAAAGCATTTGAAACAATGGGTACTAAAACACATCAGAATGCATAACTAATTGCAGGGCCATAACCCAATAACAAAAGTCTGTTGTTCACTGATATTAAGTGATAAACTGAAGTCTTAAATCAATCTAATGTTCAACAAGAGTGCCCACTCATCTTCCTCACCTTCCCTTGGTTACCAATACGTGTTGCAACTAGAGGAATTTCTGCTGTGTCTCGACCAAAAACACGGAGGATGGCAGCTGATACTACAGTAGAGCTGCATGATTACCAGAAAAGCCCATCAACAAATCAATTATAATGTACTCAAGTAAAAACTTCAAACACTAGAAACTATTGTACTTTACTTTAGAGTCAATATTGCACAGTACATGCCTCCAAAGTCTTGCCCCCTAATGTTCCTTCTGCAAGAGTGATACAAAAATAGGTTTATGTAGAGAAAAAAAAAAAATGAAGTTGATAGTTCAACAAAGTGAATGCACACTGAAGAAAACAATCCTTACCCATAAACCATAGATGGAATGAAATCACGCCCTGTTACTGAATCAACAATAGGATCAAAGCAGTCCTGAAACAAGTCATTCAACAACCCAATTTAATGCCAGCTATTTTTACACATTAATGAATTAAACAATAAAAAGTATGCCTACCAAAAGAAAATAAATATTCTTGTGGAAAATATTTTTAGAAAAAGAGGTTGCTGCACACCAATATAATTCTTAGCCAAGCTCATATAAACAGAAAAACAATGCACCAACTAATCTGCTCTTTCGAAATAATGTAATCCATATAAGTTTGCAGGCAGCAAGATTCATCACAAAGCATAAACTAATTCATTCCTACAAACGTAAAAATTGGCTTTCAATGTACTGAATCCAAAGTAACTACTATGCAGGATCATAATAATCAGTCAGATCATCAAAATTGAAGGGTTCAGCACATACATGGAAAATTGCAACGGCTTCTGCGAGCAGAACCCTGGTTTCACGAGAAGTCATTTTGCCACTTAGAAGTCTCCATCTCAAATCAATATCACCAATAGAATCGATACATTTTTCCACTTCCTTTGCCCTTACTATATCCAAATAAGTATCTGGCAATTTCTCATCTCCAGAGTTAAGCAAATTCTGCAGTGCTAAATATATCCTCTGGCAACCAGTGCAACAGAACCATTTGCCTTTTGGCAGTTCCTGTGGTGCAAACAGCATGGAACAAATTGAGACAGTAATATGGGTAGATAGGAGAAAGCAACTTCCACCATGAAATAGATAAATGTAAGGGTTTAAGGAAATAGGTATACACCTTAAGATCAGCTATCTTATGTTTTTTCAAGCAACCAATGTGATATTCCTTCTCACACTGGAAAACACATAAACAAAACTCATAGTAAGGCATCTTACAATCACAACTCTAAGGTTGAAATATGTGAATATATATTAGAAATGCATTAAAAATACCTGATCACACAGTATAACCGTGCGTGGACCAAAACCAGACCTGCTAAAATCATAACCTCTGCCAGCATCCAATTAATTTGGATGTAAGAAACTACATCAGTCTAAAAGCAAGGATTCATCGACACATCAAGCAAAAATGACATACCTGCATATTACACATGCAATAACTTCTGCCTCTTCTGGGTTTTTAACAATACGAATGCAACGTTTTGTTATCTGCTCTATTGGATCAATACCAGAGACCCTTCCAGCTGCTAAAGCATTTGCATTGTGCTCCACAAACTTCTCCCTCTGGAACATATTTTCACAATATTTGCAATACCATTTACCACGAGGAACACTAGGCAAGGATGCACATTCTGCACAGGCATATAGATCAGACATGAATTTCACTGGGATAGAAATACAGATGCAAAATTGCCATTTCAGGAAGCCATGCCAAAATACTTGGGAAAACCATCAGCAAAAAGAAGCAGCAACAATCTAAAAATTTAACTTTCCAAGATAAGCTAAAAGCCTAAAACTCCAGGTAAAATATGCCCCTGCAGATAGCCCACTTTGAACTGATTGGGCCATTAACCATTATCAGAAGTTTATTTGCTTTAGACTAAATACATGATAGTGAATTGGTTTAAGACAGCATGACGTTATCTGTCTGTGGAGGAAAAAGGACTTGGCTAACTTTAATCCATGCCAAGGGAAAAAAGTAGAGATTGAGTAATTCAAGAATGCCACACAGCCAAAACCTACTACACCCAGTTTTTCAAAATATTTCAGTATTCTCTGGCAGGTTGCTCATGAAAATAAAGACAAATTAACATTTTAGCAAGAAGCCACAGCCATACAGTACAAAATTTTGGGTGCAAGCGCAGATTGATAACAAAGAAAGTTAAATACAAAATAATCATGGAATGACAGACAAAAATGAGAAGAAAGAAATAACCAGACTTCCTAAACAATCTCAACTCATGCACAATAGGGCAAATTACTGATACTTCCGCCAGAACAACAATTATCATTTGTATGGTTAAGAAAGTTGGACAACCATGATATCAAGTATGAACTCAAGATTTTACTTCAACCTTTATGGAAAGCTCTTGGGCATCCATCACAAAGCACAAGCTTCCCACCATCAGCACATATAATGCACAAGTCATCACTGTCTTTAACTGAACTATTGCGACCTTTTAATAGAGATATAGCGAATTCATGGAGGGACACTCCATTAGATGTGTAAATATACATGTAGCTGCAGAAAAAATGCACTTGATTAACTATCGAGATGAAAATCAGTATTTCACAAGAAAAGCAAACAAAAAGAATGAAGACTAACGGTTTTTTCCGAGAGGCCCAACCAGCATGAGCTTCAAACTGTGATGGACTGATCTGAGCACAAAACAAGAGGCAAAAAATAAATAATCATCAAAGAATTTACCAGGATTTTTACAGGGAAGGTTAAAAAAGTAAACATAGTACCTCAGTATTGCAACAAGAACAGAGTATACCAAATCCTTTCTTATAACCTACAAGCAACTTCTGTAGATAAAACATTGAATAAATGACAGCATTAGATGTCAAACTGCCTTGGCATAAAGAATGTACTCCATATAGCTTACTTAAGAACTACAAGAAGAAGAAAGTTTCAACCACCTTTCCATGAGAATAATAAGCCACTTCAGTTCCATCAAGCAGAACACCTTCCTCAAAGACCATCCAATGCATCTTTTGATCCCTTAAGAAAAAAAAAACAACAGAGTTCATAAAATCATATGAAAATAGAATAATTAATTTAAAATATGAATGTTTCATAAAAACTACAACTTTTTGGTTATTTTCCACTGATTCTTGGTTTGAACAGAAGTGCCTGCTGTAGAGCCTTTTGCATACTTCATCACTGCACTGGATTTGGAAAATCTGAACAAAACAAACAGAATTGTCTTAGATGGTGAAAATAGCCATTTAAGTAAAATGGTGTTCATGAGAAATAAAAAATCTACCAACTTTTTCAAGATTCTCCCCTTAATCTTCGTTTTGAACGGATGATGTTTGGAAGCGTTTCCAGTTGCCTTTGAAACAAATGCTGGTTTTGATAACCTGAAAAAGGAAGCCATAAAAGATAGATGTTACAAGCATTCCCTCTCTCATTTAATGGAATATCTAAATATGGATATAATGGAAAATAAGTAAAATCAAATGACCCTTTCTTTGACATCTCAGATAGATTCTTTTGGCTTGGGAATATACGCTCTGAAGATCTCAGAGGAGCCTTTCCATTTGAAGCCAAATCCAGGGCCCTATATGTGAATAAAGAATAAAATAACAAATCCTATGAAAATCTTTTGATGTGAAAATAGAATCAAAATAAACTAACTCAAAATGATACCGACTTTCTCTTTTTCCTCCCTTTAGTATTAACCATGGAAGAAGCAAGAACTTTGACACTTGCAGGGGAGTTTAAGTTCTCAACTGGTTCAGATGTCCTAAGATAGCATTAAAAAAGTGCAAATAACTGAAATAAGTTTGAGAAAGAAATCATCAAATTTACTAATCTTAAGCATATTCCCATTAGCAGTGTGAGACATAGAATCAACTCATAAGGACACCAAATTGTTTAAAGGTAAAAGGTGATTCAGGTCTGTAAACATTTCTCGAAGTGTAATTAAATTCTGAAAACCAGTAGAAATTCCTAGCCCTACTTCAACTACTATTTGAAAAAACAGAATTGGTTTACTCACTTCAAAATCACATAAGCACAGACTACTAGTGTCCATTAATCTACTAATTAAAATCTGGAACTAATTTTATGTACTTCAAACACTGCAACCTTTTAGTATTTGCAGCAAAAATACACATCTATCTGAAATCAAGCCTTGTTTCACTCACTAGGAATCCAACAAATCTTAAATTATTACAAAAGAGATGACATAAAATACAAGAGTGCATTTCAAAAATCAAAATCAAGCTTACCCCACTTCATCTTCTGATCTTGTAACAATCAAGCATGAATCACATAGTTGAAGATTTGCAGCAGATGTTGTAAGGAATGGCACTAGCAATCACAAAATATCAAACATTTTTAGTCGCACGCATGGAAAAACAATCAAAAAAACCCAACATTATTAACTCACCCTTGCAATTCTGACAGACAATGCTTTCCTTTACAGGAGTCGGTCCAATAAAACTCTGAATTGTTTCTTCCAATGCATTTAATGAACATTTCCTGCACTCCTTAACCACATCAAGGAGGCTCTTCCCATTTTCAAGGCAGATATACTGTGATGCTCGCCTATATGACTTACATGCATGAATCTCAAATTTACAAGGAGGAACAACCTAACAACAAAAATGTGATAAGAGTACTGAGAAATTTTTACCTTCACAGCATTTAAACTATTGTCAGAGGACCAAACAGAAGTTTTAAAATAATAGATACTCACTATGGATCCCTTGCACATCTCACAGGAACACAGAATTCCAACATCTTTAATTATTCCACGAAGCAGAACTCCCTAAATCAAGGCAATATCTTAGTCCCAAAATAAACATAAGCAAGAGGCCAAATCTGTTATATATTAAAATTGTGGAACCAGTTGGTTTAAGACAGAAGATCAGTAATACTCATGCAAGATAGCAATCAAGCAAATAAACTGCAAATTATGTCTTCAAAATTGCTGGTCATTTCCCAAATACAGAGCTGTTCTTTATGTCAAAAATTTCTGTGCTCAAAAAGTTCATAAAAACAAGTCCTAATGCATGTTAAAAACTTCAATAGTTTCCTATTGTTAGCAAAATTGAAAGTCAACATCTTCCGTGAATATAGCCAAACATGAAAATAAAATCAGAGGTTATTTTCAAGACTATCAAAGGGTTGCATCCACTCTTTATCCATCCAAAACAGAGCACATCAAACAAGTTCCATATAAAATAAATATTCAAGGGGTGACGGCAGCAAACATAAACAATAGACAAGATTTAACAATGACCATTTAAAATTTGGTCAAAAAAATGAGAACTGGTACTAAATTTAGCAGTTACCCTTTTGCCAGCGTTGTAGACGACTGGATATCCTTCCAGCAGGCCAGTCTCGAAAAGCTCCCTAACAGTACTTGGCTTTCCATTTAGAACGATCTTTTTTGACATTTTCATCTCTAGCTTCTTCGTAGGAGTACCCAAGGCAGTCGCAACACCATTCTCGTCTCCAACAGCTTCCGCAACCTCCTCTGCATCAATAAAACCTTTGATGACTTCATTCTCCATTTCCGAAACCACTTCCACCTTCACCTTCAAAGCCGACCGAGTAAAACGCCTTTTCACTAGCTTGCCCGCAGCATTCATCACCACTGCCGTTGACTCTTCTTTGACTTCCACCTCCACCATTTCACCTTCTCCGCTGAAATCACTCACCAAATTTACGTTCTCAGCTTCGCCCTCACCGTTACAAGTCACCAAACCCGACTTGCCCAAAATCGTAACCTTACCATCCAAATAAAGATTCAGCTCATTCAAATTCCCAGCATCACCGCCAGACCTCATCTCACTCGTACCTTCACCTCTACCGCCCTGCAGGCCAGATAATCCGGCACCGCCATCACTCGCAGCGGCCGTCTTTAACCTCTTACTCCTCCTGTACACCACAATTCCCTTGCCATCACGAAACCTAACGCTAGACAACTCACCGATCGACGCCGTACCGTTGATTTCCATGTCTGCTCCGCCCCGATTATCCACGCCGGAATCCTGCTCCTCAACATCTCGGATTTGAACCTCGGAGTCGGCTAGTTCCGGCACAGCTTCCAATGCGACATCCGAATCAAGCTCCATTGGCGCCACCGTCGTCGGTGTTGCAGAGCCAACCCACAACGACGGAGAGAGAAAGTAACGGAGATTCAACAACAAGTGAAGGTTCAGTATATATAAGCGAAGGGAATTAGAAAATTGGAGTATTGAGTGATAACTTCGCGGTTATGGCGAGAGGAGGAAGACGAAGAGAACTGATTTGAGGAGCCGGTGTGAGAGTAGAGGGGGGTAACAAGACTTAAGTGAGAAGATTGGGAGGATCTAAAAAGAAATTACTTTAGTTAAATTGCCGCTTGGTTTAATATATGGATAATCCCACATAAGCCCATGACAATTTTCAAATATCTTTTGGACCCTTATATTGTTTTTGTTTTCTTATATTGTTTTTTATAAGGTGGATGGAGAGATGGTAGGAGAGAGAATGTTAAGTTTATTGTAATAATGTGAGTTTTTTTTTTATTTGTAGAAGGAAAAAAATAGCTCAACTAGTATGTATTACGTGCGCTTAGTGGGCGGGTATCGTGCACATGCTCACGGAGCAGGATAACATAATTTGTTTTTCCTGGTCTTCTTCTTTCTACTTCTCTCTCTTATTTAACACACAAAATCTAACAAAAATTTGTTATTATTTTGATTGTTCTTAGGTGATCACATCAATGTTGAATTTTTTTTGTATTTTTTAGGTGACACTATAAGAAAGAGACTTAAAACAGCGGGGGGAGGGAGGGAGGGAGGGGAGAGAAAGAGAAAAAGCTAATGAAGATTTAAAAAAAAATAAGTAAATAAAAAATAAAAAATAAAAAAAAAAGAAGAAGAAGAAGAAAAAGTAACGGTCGCTCAGAGTGGCAGCCAGTTGGCGACCACTCTGAGAGATCGCGTTACTTTTCTTTTTCTTTTTTAAGTTTGTTAGGAGAACCCCCCCCCCCCCCCTCCACCCCTTCACGCAACTCTGAAGCGCACAAACGGAGGCAATGCACACCAAGTGCTATCTTTCTTTCTTTTTTTTTTTTTTTTAAGTTTTTTTGGAGAACCCCCCCCCCCCCCCTCCACCCCTTCACGCAACTCTGAAGCGCACAAACGGAGGCAATGCACACCAAGTGCTATCTTTCTTTCTTTTTTTTTTTTTTTTAAGTTTTTTTGGAGAACCCCCCCCCCCCCCCTCCACCCCTTCACGCAACTCTGAAGCGCACAAACGGAGGCAATGCACACCAAGTGCTATCTTTCTTTCTTTTTTTTTTTTTTTTAAGTTTTTTTGGAGAACCCCCCCCCCCCCCCTCCACCCCTTCACGCAACTCTGAAGCGCACAAACGGAGGCAATGCACACCAAGTGCTATCTTTCTTTCTTTTTTTTTTTTTTTTAAGTTTTTTTGGAGAACCCCCCCCCCCCCCCTCCACCCCTTCACGCAACTCTGAAGCGCACAAACGGAGGCAATGCACACCAAGTGCTATCTTTCTTTCTTTTTTTTTTTTTTTTTTTTTTTTTAATTTCTAACAATAAAAAAATTGCATGAGTAAAATCTCCAAAAAAATCACATCCTCATCAACAAAAAACAATCCTTTTTTATACTATTTAAAAAATTCACCAAAATCTATTGGTGTGGTTGCTTTAAAAAACTATATTTATGACTCAAGGAAAAAAAACTCTATTAATGCATGTTTCGTGCACCCAACGAGCGCATCCAGTGCACATCACCAAGGCACGTTCTTTTATTCTTCTCTTTCCCCTTCTCTCTCATATTTGGCACAAAAAAATTGTTACCATTGTGGTTGCTCTTATAAACTACACACACACACACACACACACACACATATATATACTAGTTTTTTTTTATGCGCGATGCGCAAAAAATAGGTGCCCAATATTAGTATTTTTGTATTAAAATTTTAAATTTATTTAAATTTTAATATAGTAAATAATAATAAAAATAATAATGTAAAATATGTTTATAAATTGAATATTTATATTTTAAAAAATAATTAACATATAACTCTAATATTTAATGTGTATATATTATTATTTGTATTGAAGAAGATAAGAAAATATATGGTGGATGCATGTGTATAGTAAAAATAGTGAAAAAGATAATAGAAGTTATAATGGTAGGGGTATATTTGTCCAAAATATTAGATAGTACAACTTTTATAGCATAACGTACAAAAAAATTTAACGGAAAAAACGGACATAAATGAGGGATATAACCAAATTTGTTATTATTTTGGTTGTTCTTAGGTGATCACATCAATGTTGAATTCTTTTTGTATTTTTTTAGGCGACACTATAAGAAAGAGACTTAAAACAGCGGGGGAGGGGAGAGAAAGAGAGAAAGCTAATGAAAATTAAAAAAATAAAAATAAAATAAAATAAAAAAAGAAGAAGAAGAAGTAACGGTCGCACAGAGTGGCAGCCAGTTGGCGACCACTCTGAGAGACCGCGTTACTTTTTTTTTTCTTTTTTAAGTTTGTTAGCTTTCTCTCCCCCCCCCCTCCCATCCACGTAACTCTGAAGCGTCCCAACGGAGGTAATGCACACCAAGTGCTATCTTTCTTTTTTTTGTTTTTTTTTTAATTTCTAACAATAAAAAATTGTAGGAGTAAAATCTCCAAAAAAATCACATCCTCATCAACAAAAAACCAACCCTTTTTTATACTATTTAAAAAATTCACCAAAATCTATTGGTGTGGTTGCTCTAAAAAACTATATTTATGACTCAAGGAAAAAAAACCTCTATTAATGCATGTTTCGTGCACCCAACGAGCGCGTCCAGTGCACATCACCAAGACACGTTCTTTTATTCTTCTCTTTCCCCTTCTCTCTCATATTTGGCACAAAAAAATTGTTACCATTGTGGTTGCTCTTATAAGCTATACACACACACACACACAGACACAACTCTTATAAACTATACTTACACACACACACACACACACATATATATACTAGTTTTTCGTATGGGCGATACGCAAAAAATAAGTGCCCAATATTAGTATTTTGTATTAAAATTTGAAATTTATTTAAATTTTAATATAGTAAATAATAATAATAATAATAATAATAATAATAATGTAAAATATTTTTATAAATTGAATATTTATATTTTAAAAAATAATTAACATATAACTCTAATAATTAATGTGTATATATTATTATTTGTATTGAAGAAGATAAGAAAATATATGGTGGATGCATGTGCATAGTAAAAATAGTGAAAAAGATAACGGAAGTTATAATGGTAGGGGTATATTTGTCCAAAATATTATGTAGTACAACTTTTATAGCATAACATACAAAAAAAAATTAACGGAAAAAACGGACATAAATGAGGGGTATAACCTTCATTCACATTTATTATGTTTTTAGATATATATATATATATATATTTACAACACAATCTACAATTAAAAAAATGTATACTTTTTTAATATGAGGAAGAAAAAAAAATTACACAAAACTAGCTCTGCCCCACTTGAATATGTTGGACTCTTGGTATGCTTATACTATATTCCAATAAAATTTTTATAAAACTCTCTTGACGTGCTCCGAAGGCTCTCTTAAAGCACCTACATTCTAATGTATACTTTAATAACATTATATAGATTATTTTGTAACGGTTAATTGAAAAATTGATAAGGAAAAATTTGATATGTAAATATATATGAACATATAAGTGATTGTAGTTTATGCAAAGTTAAAGTGAGATGTGTGCGTTATTGCGTACACTACATAAAAAGTAACGTAAACTTTTCAGTTTTTCTTTCTCTTTTTTTTTTCCCTTTTCTTCTATTCTCTTATTTGGCACACCAAAAAAATAAAATAAAAAAATACCATTAGGTTGCATTTATGATCCAATAATCTACAATTAAAAAACAAAAAAAAAAAAAGAATTCTTCCTATTCTACCTGCCAAATTATATAATGTAGCATGGTCCATATTGCATCATGGATCATAGTTCATTATTAAAACAGAAGGGTCAAATAGGCCTATGTACTACAACTTATTGTTCATCCAGCACCATGAACTACAATATGGTCCATCTAGACCCTCAAACTTATTATTTTGGAGCAAACAACCCCTCTAACCAATTTGTGACTTGTAATTGCAGGTATTACAGGTCATCTAGAGTTCCGGCGAACCTTCGGCTAGCATCCGACCAAATTTCGGCAACTAAAGTCATAATATCAACGACGGGCAACCGTTGACTGTCGTTGTTGCAGGTCGCGTTCTGGCGAAGAAGGCTGGTCGCCATCTCCGACGATTGGAGATGGCGACCAGTTGGTCACCTTGGCCTTCTCCACTGTCGGAGATGGCGACCAAGTTGGTCGTCTTTTGCATGGCCAGAGAAGGCGTCTAGCCATCTTTGGTAGAACGCGACCGGTGACAACGATAGTCAACGATCGTCGGTCGTTGATATTGTGACTATAGTTACCGAAATTTGGTCAGATATTCGCCGGAACTCTAGATGACATGTAATACCTGCAATTACAGGTCACAAATTGGTTAGAGGGTTTGCTTGCTCCTAAATAATAAGTTTGAGGGTCTAGATGGACCATATTGTAGTTCATGGTGCTGGATGAATAATCAGTTGTAATGCATAAGCCTATTTGACACTTCTACCTTATAATATTGTATGTTTATTAAAAATGTTGGTGTATCAAATATGAGTGCATGTTTATTATAACAATACTATAGATTCATTAAAATTGCATAAATTTGTCAATTGTCACTTAAACATATTATTCTCTTGTGTGTGTATGTGTGTGTGTGTATATATATATATATAACACATATTATATTGTTCAAATATCTCATTATAATCATTTAAATGACACTTAATTTCATAATTGTGTAATCAACTTATAGGCTTTGTTTCAGGACTAGCTGAAAAGCTTGTAACTAATAAGCTAACTTATTGAAATTAAAGTGTTTGGTAAAATTAACTGCTAAATAAGATGATAAGTACATGTAAAACATGTTCTCATGGCCAGTGTAGAATCAGAATGTTTTATTTGCGGGATATAGAGGGGTTTTTTTTTTTAAATCAAAATTGTAATTGTTATTCCAAAATATATATACTCTCATTGTCCAATTTTACCTATCTTACTTTCCTTTTTAGTATGTTCCAAAATGTTATTTGTTCACTTTCTAAAATTGAACATCACCATAATTCTACTTTTCCGAATTTATCCTTATGACTTTTGCTTTCTTTATTACTTTTATTTCCAAAAGTGAAAAAAGATGGAGGCATAATTGGAAAGCACATCACATTTACTTCAATTTCTTAAAAAGCGTGCAAAAAATAAATGATACATCCAATTCGGAAGGGAGGGAGTAAAAAATATAATTAGATAGCTTGTGATATAATAATAATACAAGCACTTGGTAACCTATATATATAATAACATGAGAGTAATTGTGATATTTTTCAGCCAAAACTCAAAAAAAATTTAGTTTAACTAGTACGTATTTAGGGCGCTTAGTGGGTGTGTATCGTGCACACGCTCACAAAGTACGATAACATATTTTTTTTCCTTTTCTTCTTTTTTCTACTTCTCCCTCTTATTTGACACACAAAATCTAACAAATATTTGTTATTATTTTGGTTGCTGGTAAGCAATCACATCAATGTTGAATTTTTTTTGTGATTTTTTAAGTGATAGAGAGAGAAGATGGAGGAAAAAAAAAAGGAGAAAGACTTAAAAGTGAAAAAGAAAAAAAAAAAGGAGAAAGACTTAAAAGTGAAAAAGAAAAAAAGAAAAAAAGAAAGAGAGCTATCTTTCAAATGCCTGAAAAAAAAACTTGCAGGAGTAAAATCTCCAAAAAAATGTCATCCCCATGAACAAAAAACCAACCCTTTTTATTTTTCACTGTTTCAAAAATCCACCAAAATCTATTGGTGTGGTTGCTCTAAAAAACTATATGACGCAAGGAAAACAAAACTCTGCTAATGCCTGTTTCGTGCACCTAGCCAGTGCACATGACTAGAGCAGGTTATTTTCTTCTTCTATTTCATATTTGGCACAAAAAAATTATTGCCATTTTTGTTGCTCTCTCTCTCTCTCTCTCTCTCTCTCTCTCTCTCTCTCTCTCTCTCTATATATATATATATATATATATATATATATATATATATATATATATATATATATATATATATATATAAGCCAAAACTCAATGAAAATTTAGTAATATCAACATCATTGGACAAAAGTGTCATTTTATTTGTATCAGTGAAGTTAGCATCAAATGTTTCCCATATACATGCACATGTATATTTGTCAGCTGTGTATATTTCTTTTTTTTTTTCCCAACTTCATGACTGTGTGCCTATTTTATATAATTAAATGATCATTTGTTTGTTTTCAAAAAAAAAATGATCATTTGTTTGGTTTGAACCTCAGAGTCAGCTAGTTCAGGCACAGCTTCCAATGCCACATTTCAATCAAGCTTCATTGACGCCACCGTCGTCGGTATTGCAGAGCCAACATAATAAAAGAGAGAGAAAACTACGGATATTCTACAAAAGTAAAAGGTTCAATGTATATAAGCGAAGCGAATTAGAAAATTGGGAATGGAGAGTGAAAACTTCGGAGTTATGGCAAGAGGTGAGGAAGACGAATAGAACAGATTTGAGGACCCGGTGTGGGGATGAGGGTGAGGGATAATAAGACTTAAGTGAGAAGATTGGGAGGATATAAAAAGAAATTAATTTTGTTAAATTACTGCTCCATTTAGTATGTGGATAATCCCACATAAGCCCTTCAAATTTTTAAAATATCTTTTGGACCCCTATATTGTTTTTGCTTCCCTATATTGTTTTCGATGAGGTGGATGGGGAGATGGTAGGAGAGAGAATGCTGAGTGTTTTGTAATAATGTGAATTTTATTTTTTAAATTTGTAGAAAAAAAAAGCTCAACTAAGTAGGTATTCCGTGCGCTTAGTGGGCGCGTATCGTGCACATGCTCACGAAGCACGGTAACATAAGTTCTTTCATTTTCTTCTTCTTTCTACTTCTCTCTCTTATTTGACACACAAAATCTAACAAAAATTTATTATTATTTTGGTTGCTCTTAGGTAATCACATCAATGTTGAATTTTTTTTTTGTATTTTTAGGTGACACTTTAAGAAAGAGACTTAAAAGGGGAGGGGGAAGAGAGAGAGAGAAAGCTAACAAACTTTTTTTTTAAAAAAAAGTAATGATCTCTCTGGGTGGCAGCAAGTTGGCGACCACTTTGAGAGACAGTTACTTTTTATTTCTTTTTTTTTTTTTTAAGTTTGTTAGCTTTCTCTCTCTCCACTCCCCCACTCTGAAGCGCCCTAACAAGCGCATGGGAAACACATGCCCGTTGGGACGGGCAGTGTGCACCAACTGCGCCTGCTATGTTTTTTTTTTTTTTTAATTTTATTTCAAGCAAAAAACAAAAAATTTGTAGGAGTAAAATCCCCCAAAAAATCACATCCTCATCAACTAAAAATCAACTGTTTTTTATACTGTTTCAAAAATCAACCGTTTTTTATACTGTTTCAAAAATCAACCAAAATCTATTGGTATAGTTGCTCTAAAAAACTATATTTATGACCCAATGAAAAAAACTCTACTAATGCATGTTTCGTGCACCCAACGAGCGCGTCCAGTGCACATGACCAAGACACGTTCTTTTATTCTTCTCTTTCCCCTTCTCTCTCATATTTGGCACAAAAAAAATTGTTACCATTGTGGTTGCTCTTATAAACTATACATACATACATACATACATACATACATACATATATATATATATATATATATATATATATATATATATATATATAACGCAAACTACAATTACAAAAAATGTATACTTTTTTAATACGAGAAAAAAATTTACACAAAACTAGCTCTGCCCCACTTGAATATGTTGGACTCTTGGTATGCTTATACTATATTCCAATAAAAATTTTATAACTCTTTTGACATGCTCCGAAGGCTCTCTTAGAGCACCTACATTCTAATGTATACTTTAATAACATTATATAGATTATTTTGTAATAGTTAATTTAAAAATTGATAAGGAAGAATTTGATATATAAATATATATGAAGATATAAGTTATTGAAGTTTATGCAAAGTTAAAGTGAGATATGTGCGTTATTGCGTACACTACATAAAAAGTAACGTTCGTAAATTTTTCAATTTTTCTTTCTTTTTGTTTTTCTTTCTCTTTTTTTTTCCCTTTTCTTCTATTCTCTTATTCGGCACACCAAAAAAATAAAATAAAAAAATACCATTGTGGTTGCATTTATGATCCAATAATCTACAATTTAAAAAAAAGCCTTTCTCTGTTGCTCAACTTCGGCTTCCACCTCCGCCCTCCGGCCGAAGCTCTAATGGAGCTTTGAGCCGGCGGTTTTGGTTACCTTCTATGTTTGTTCTCGCTCTTCTTCCTCCCCGACCACCGTCGCAGCTCCGTCTGCCTCCGACCACCGCCACAGATCTTATTCTTCCGTTTTCTCTCCCTTTGAATAAAATAATAGTAGGTAGGTATTGGGGTTTGTGTTGGTAGTCTTGAACTCCCAACCCTACTTTGACTTTACCCACTTTTTATTTTCTCTATTATTGTGTTTTCTTCTCGTTAGTTTCACGAGCATTTTTCCTCTAGTTACTTTCACGAGCTTTTCATTTTCATTAGCATAAATCATTTAGTTTGGTTTCGACAAGTGTTGATCTTATCCTGGGCGAGCAAAAAAGAATGATGACGAAGACCCAGATCTTTGATGAAGTTTTAAGCTCCTTGAACGAACATAGCTTCATAGTTATTAAACAGTTTGCGATTCAAGTTTTCTATAGCATAGTTAGAAAAATTGTTTCTATGTCTAACTGTAAGGAATGGTTTATTACCATTTCATTGATTATTGATGTAAACGTTTTATGTTATGAATTAATGGAATAGCTACATTTACCTTCACAAAAAAAAAAAAAATCTACAATTTAAAAAAAAAATGAATTCTTCCTATTCTACCTGCCAAATTATATAATGTAGCATGGTCCATATTGCATCGTGGATCATAGTTTATTATTATAATATTGTATGTTCGTTAAAAATTTTGATGTATCAAATATGAGTGCATGTTTATTATAACAATACTATAGATTCATTAAAATTGCATCAATTTGTCAATTATCAATTAAACATATTATTCTCTTATATATATATATATATATATATATATATATATATATAATCAATGTTAACAAATATTATATTGTTCAAATATCTCATTAAAATCATTTAAATGACACTTATATTAGTATTTTTTTCAATATATTGTATTCATAATTGTGTAATGAACTTATAGACTTTGTTTGGCACGCCTAGCTAAAAAGCTAGTAGCAATAAGTTAACTTATTGAAATTAAAGTATTTGGTAAAATTAACTGGTGAATAAGATGATAAGTGTAAAAAAATATATAAGGATATTTTTATAAATTTATATATTCAAATTTAAATAGTGATATATAATGCAATATAAATATATATTCTCACTTTTATTATCTAGCATCCCATAGTAAAGTAGTAGTACTTTTTTAAAAAAAAAAATAATAACCTACGGTTAAGAATTAGGAGGAGAAGAGTGTTTAGAAAAAAATAGATATTAGGGATTTGATTAAAGAAGGATAAATGATGTCATTCTTGTAAAGACATGATAGATTATTTGGGGCATGTTGAGTATAATATATTCAAACATCCGCGTCGCCAAATAAAAATGATTATGTCAATGTGTTGTGTGTGGCCAATTAAATAATGAATTGGCACACACATGCGATGAGGGAGGGGGTAAGACTAACATGAAAAAGTAATTAGTCAAAAAGTAACCGTTCACCTAAAAAGAAGCTTCACATATCACAAGTACATGTAAAACATGTTCTCATGGTCGGGGTACAATCAGAATGTTTTATTTGGGGGTTAGAGGGTTTTAAAAAAAAAATCAAAATGGTAATTATTATTCCAAAACAAATATAAAAAGTATAATTAGATAGCTTGTGATATAATAATAAGCACTTGGTAACCTATATATATAATACCATGAGAGTGATTGTGATATTTTTCCACCAAAACTCAATGAAAATTTAGTAATATCAACATCATTGTACAAAAAGTGTTATTTTATTTGTATCAGTGAAGTTAGCATCAAATATTTCCCATATACATGCACATGCATATTTGTTTTTTTTTTTTCCCAACTTCATGACTGTGTGCCTATTTTATATAATGAAATGATCATTTGTTTGGTTTGAACCTCTGAGTCGGCTAGTTCAGGCACAACTTCCAATGCCACATTTGAATCAAGCTTCATTGGCGCCATCGTCGTCGGTGTTGCAGAGCTAACATAATGACATAGAGAGAGAGCTACGGATATTCTACAAAAGTGAAAGGTTCAGTGTATATAAGCGAAGAGAATTAGAAAATTGGGAGCGGAGAGTGAAAAAATTGCGAGGAGCCGGTGTAGGGGAAGAGGGGTATGGATAATAAGACGTAAGTGAGAAGATTGCGAGGACCCCTATATTGTTTTTTGATGATGTGGACTGAGGGATATGGTAAGAGAGAGAATGTTGAGTGTATTGTAATAATGTGAGTTTTTTTTTTTATTTTTATAAATTCCTACAAGGAAAAAGAATAGCTCAACTAGTATGTATTCCGTGTGCTTAGTGGGCGCATATCGTGCACACACTCACGGAGCACGATAACATGTTCTTTTCTAATTACAAAAAAATTACGGAGTATAAAAAGTAGAATTAGATAGTTTGTGATATAATAATATGACAAGCACTTGGTAACCTATATATATAATAACATGAGAGTGATTGTGATATTTTTCCGCCAAAATTCAATGAAAATTTAGTAATATCAACATCATTGTACAAAAAATGTCATTTTATTTGTATCAATGAAGTTAGCATCAAATATTTCCCATATACATGCACGTGTATTTGTCAGATGTGTATATTTGTTTTTTTTTTTCCAACTTCATGAGTGTCTACCTATTTTTATATAATGAAATGATCATTTGTTTGGTTTGAACCTTTGAGTCGGCTAGTTCAGGCACAGCTTCCAATGTCACATTCGAATCAAGCTTCATTGGCGCCACTGTTGTCGGTGTTGCAGAGCCAACATAACGACATAGAGAGAAAGCTACGGATATTCTACAAAAGTGAAAGGTTCAGCGTATATAAGCAAAGAAAATTAGAAAATTCAGAGTGGAGAGTGAAAACTTCGCAGTTATGGCGAGATCAGAGGTGACGAAGATAAAGAGAACTGATTTGAGGAGCCGGTGTAGGGGAAGATGGGGGACGGATAATAAGACGTAAGTGAGAAGATTGCGAGAACCCCTATATTGTTTTTTCATGAGGTGGACGAGGGAGATGGTAAGAGAGAGAATGTTCAGTGTACTGTAATAATGTGAGTTTTTTTTTTTAAATTCATAGAAGGAAAAAGAATAGCTCAACTAGTATGTATTCCGTGCGCTTAGTGGGCGCGTATCGTGCACACGCTCATGGAGTATGATAACATAATTTTTTTTTCCTTTTCTTCTTCTTTCTACTTCTCTCTCTTATTTGACACACAAAATCTAACAAACATTTGTTCTTATTTTGGTTGCTCTTAGGCAATCACATCAATGTTGAATTTTATTTTATTTTTTTTTGTGATTTTTTAGGTGACACTTAGAGAGAAGATGGAGGAAAAAAAAAGGAGAAAGACTTAAAAGGGAAGAAGAAAGAAAAAGGAAAGAAAGAGAAAGGTAAAATAAAAAATTAACGGTTTCTCTTAAGAGTGTCAGCCAGCTGGCGGCCACTCTAAAGCGCTTTGCGAGCGCGTGGGAAACACATGCCCACTGGGGCGGGTTGGCGGGCTATCTTCTTCTTCTTAATTTTTTAATTCTTACAAAAACAAAAAAGAACTTACAAGAGTAAAATCTCATCCCCATCAACAAAAAATCAACCTTTTTTAAATAAATGTATACTTTGGCACAAAAAAGTTGTTGCCATTGTGGTTGCTCTTATAAACTATATATATATATATATATGTGGGTGTGTGTGTGAGAGGGAGAGACAATCTACAAGTTTTTTTAAATAAATGTATACTTTTTTAATATGAGAAAGAAAAAAACAAAAACAAAAAAAACACATACAAAACTAAATCTGCCCCACTTGAATTTGTTGGTCCCTTGGTATGCTTACACTATATTCCAACAAAATTTTTATAAAACTCTTTTGATGTGCTCCGAAGGCTCTCTTAGAGCACCTACATTGTAATGTATACTTTAATAACATTATATAGATTATTTTGTAACATTAATTGAACAATTGATAAGGAAGAATTTGATATGTAAATATGAAGATATAAGTGAATGAAGTTTATCCAAAGTTAAAGTGAGATGGGTGCGTTTTGCGTGCACTACGTAACGGTAACGCAAACTTTTTATTTGTATTTCTATTTCTTTTTCCTTTTCTTCTACTCTGTTATTTGGCACACCAAAAAAAAAAAAAAAATCCATTGAGATTGCATTTATGATCCAATAATCTACCAAAATAAAATAAAAAAAGAATTCTTCCTATTCTACATATCAAATTATATAATGTAGCATGGTCCATACTGCATCATGAATCATAGTTCATTATTATAATATTGTATGTTCATTAAAATTTTTTAGGTATCAAATATGAGTGCATGTTTTTATAACAATATTATAGATTCATTAAAATTGCATCAATTTGTCAATTATTACTTAAACATATTATTCTCTATTTTTATATAAATAGAATCAATGTTAACAAATATTATATTGTTCAAATATCTCATTAAAATCATTTATATGACACTTATATTAGTATTTTTTTAGGGTCACACTTGTGTGAGACCGTCTCACGGATCCTTGTTCGTGAGACGGGTCGGGTCAGGTCAAAGCACCATGCAAATGCCATACTTACTTATATGTGCAAATGTCATACTTATATGCTCAAATATAACACTAATCAAGAATACAATTTTTGTTATAAAAAAAAAAGTAATACATTTTTCATAATAAGTAATGTTGACAAGTGCCCCTTACTTATAAGAGTAAATATAATACTTTTGAGGAAAAATGTAATACTTTTAAATAAAAATGTAAAAGTATTGTATTTTCCCTTAAAAGTATTACATTTACCCTTATAAGTAACAAAAATTTTATTCTTGATTAGTATTACATTTGAGCATATAAGTATGACATTTGTGCATATAAGTGTTACATTTGCATCTTGATCCGACCCGACACGACCTGTCTCATGGTGAGACGATCTCACACAAGTTTTTGCCATTTTTTTAATATACTATTTTCATAATTGTGTAATGAACTTATAGTGTTTGTTTGGCACGCCTAGCTAAAAAGCTAGTAGTTAATAAGCTAACTTATTGAAATTAAAGTGTTTGGTAAAATTAACTGTTGAATAAGATGATAAGTGTTAAAAAAACATATAAGGACATTTTTATAAATTTATATATTCAAACTTAAATAGTGATATATAATGCAATATAAATATATATTCTCACATTTATGATCCAGCATCCTATAGTAAAGTAGCAGTATTTTTTTTTTTAAATACACCTACGGTAAAGAACTAGGAGGAGAAGAGTGTTTAGAAAAAAAAAATAGATATTAGAGATTTGGTTAAAGAAGGATAAATGATGTCATTCTTGTAAATTAATAAGGATTTAAAAAAATGTTAAAAGCCTATAGCTTATTTTGAAACGCTACTTGGAGGACCATTTCAAAATAAGATATTAATTTATGCTATAAGCTTTACAAAACAGAGTCATAGTAGTGACTTAATAAATCTGTTCTTAAGGTCTATTTGGAAACCTGAAAAATGATTTCTAGAAAAAAAAAATCATTTTCGATAAACAATTTAATTTTCTAATGTTTGGATGAAAGTTAGAAAACTAACTCTTTTTTGTTTGGCTGAAAGTTAAAAAAATTACATTTTTTCTATTTGGTCCATTTTCCTGAAAATGAACATATTATTTGTTTATATAACAACAACAACAACAACAATAATAAGCAGTGGTGGTGGTTAGAGATGTCAATGAGGACAGGGTGGGAAGCATACCCCTCATCCCCACTCCCAACTTTCTTCCCCATCCCCGCTGTGGAAAGGTAAAATCCCTCATCTCCATCCCCACAAGGATTATCCAAGGACGGTGAATCCCTACTCCATTTATAAGTTATAAAGATTAAAAGTTAAATACAAAATTTCAATTTTAAAAATATGAAATATAACATGTTTATATAATTTACGGAGTATATTTCATTCTTTTATATAAAATTAAAATCCGAATAATTATTTATATTAAAAAGCTTTAAAAAAAATTTAAAAAAAAAGGTCACACTTGTGTGAGACCGCCTCACGGATCCTTATTCGTGAGACGGGTCGGGTCGAGGCAGAGCACCATGCAAATGTCATACTTATTTGTGCAAATCTCACACTTATATGTTCAAACTTAACACTAATCAAAAATACAATTTTTGTTACTTATAAGAGAATAACACTAATCAAAAATACAATTTTTGTTACTTATAAGAGAAAAACACTAATCAAAAATACAATTTTTGTTACTTATAAGAGAAAAAGTAATACATTTTTCATAATAA
Source organism: Ipomoea triloba (assembly GCF_003576645.1). Taxonomy (NCBI): domain Eukaryota; kingdom Viridiplantae; phylum Streptophyta; class Magnoliopsida; order Solanales; family Convolvulaceae; genus Ipomoea; species Ipomoea triloba. The sequence continues at coordinate 10,517,030 of NC_044924.1, read as the reverse complement.
GTGTTACTTATAAGAGAAAAAGTAATACATTTTTCATAATAAGTAATGTTGACAAGTGTCTCTCACTTATAAGGACAAATATAATACTTTTGAGGAAATATGTAATACTTTTAAATCGAAATGTAAAAGTATTGTATTTTCCCTTAAAAGTATTACATTTACCCTAATAAGTAACAATAATTTTATTCCTGATTAGTATTACATTTGAGCATATAAGTATGGCATTTATGCATATAAGTGTTACATTCGCACTTTGACCCGACCCGAACCGACCCGTCTCATGGTGAGACTGTCTCACACAAGTTTTTGCCAAAAAAAAAAAATCTTGGTATACCAATGGTTCAATCGGAAGTCAGAACTGCCGATTCATGAAGAATATTATAATGCCTCAGGTTATGGTTCTTGTTGAAAGTGAACCTTGAATTGCTAGTTTTGAACCGTGAACGGAATTGAACCGCAATTACTTAGAGGTTTCAAACGGATGGGTTAGCTCAAAGTCTAGTCTAGGCTCGATTCGTTTGGACTGTTCCGGTCCGGTCTATTTGTTACAATGGACGGATCAGGGCTAGTCCGTTTTATCTTACGAACAAGATCATACTTTAATTTTTGACCCACGCAGCAGACCAACCCGTTGGCCCGTACATTAAAAAAATAATATACACATATACTATAACAGAGTAATAGCTCATGAGCTATTATCACGTTAGAAACTATGATATTGATTTTATACCTTTTAAATTCTTACGTATTGTCGTATTTACTATTTAGTTATTCAATTGCCTAACTAAGAATATTAATTAGTAATTACTACCTTAAAATAGTTTAAAGTTATACAATTTTATTTGTTTCAAAATGAAAAAAGTACCCATACTACTTAGTAAGTTAGTAGTTGCAATTTGTAAATTTATTTGGTATTGCATTATTAATTATTGATCAATCATTATTGCATGGACCATGGTCCACACAGCTGTGTGGACCATTAATATAAGGTACATTATTTTATACTGAAGGTACATTATTTTTGTACTAAATGTACATTATTTTAGGGTACATTATTTTTGTACTGAAAGTACATTATTTTATAGTACTATAACAAAATGTACCTTCAGTACAAAAATAATGTACCTTCAATATAAAAATAATTTACCTTATATTCATGATCCACACAGCTATGTGGACCATGGTCCACACAATAATTTGCCCTAATTGATGGCAATTTATATCGTGGACCAGGGTCCATGGTGCATTGTGAACCCTAGTCCAATATACAGAATTTGACTCAATAATGCACAAAATTAATGTTAATAATACATATGCACATAAACATGATAGAATGAACATTAATTAAACACTTCACATAATACACATAATTAATGTTCATAATGCACATAATTCATGTTCATAATACGCATACACATAGACATTATATAATGAACATGAATTAAACACTTAACATAATACACAGAATTCATGTTCATTATATCTTATTTATGTGTATTGTATATTATGAACATGAATTTTGTGTATTATAAAATCAAATTCTATGTATTGGATCAAGGTCCATAGTGTACAGTGGACCCTGGTCCAAGATATAACGATTGCGGTTGTTATGCCGTGGACCCACAAGGTGGGCCCATGTCCATGTTCACACTTTGAGAACTCTATGCTCACAATTTTAGAACTCTATGTTCAAAATTTTTAAACTCTATGTTCACAATTTTTGAACTCTATATTCACAATTACAGATTTCTATGTTCACAATTTCATAACTCTATGTTCACAATTTCATAACTTAATATTCAATAGTATAACACAAATTTTGAATCTATATAACAATATTGTTGAAAGTTGTAATTTTAAGTGGTTCGATTAGTGGGTGTCGTCCTCTGGGAATGGCTATGAAGGATTTGAGTAGAAGGGGCTAAGCACGACATCATAAAGTGTTTGAAAGCTAACCGAATTGAAATATTTGATTGCATGAGATAATGATAAAACAAGTAATTGATTTGAAAAAGAAACAATGATAAAGAAGATGATTTAAATCAAATAGCAATGTACAAATGCTTCTCAAAGTTCTAATGTTATAGGCTAAACAAGGCTCAATGATAAAGTGAGGGAACCAAGTCAACGCCAATGCCACTCTCGTGGATATTAGCTACCACCAAAGTTCTAATCTCATTCTCATAGCAATTAGACTAGGTGAGGTATTTAATCAAGCACCTTGTGTGCATAATCCCTTCCAACTTCCCTTTCTCAAGGGTAAGTTAGAAATGTGGAAAGGATTGGCTATGGTGAATCCCTATTCTCATAGGTGAAACACCAATTCCATACATCTCTTGAAAGGTTGGATCCTAACCAAACAAGAGTCAATCAATTCCCTATTTCCACAATCACATTCATATTAAAAACAATGCAAAACCTAGCTTTAACAATTCAATTCATATAAGCATTCATACATATATAGCAATTCAATCTAAATCCCTAAAGGATTTAGCTACTCATAATGAAATTGAAAATTAAAACAATTGGAATAATAAGCAAGGAATTTAAATACAAAAGGAAATTGATAATTGCAATAAGAAGAAATTGAAATACTTAAATGAATATATAATATTTGAATATGAAATTGTAATGGAATTTACAATTACGAAGAGTAATTCTTCTCTAAATCTTCCTAAAAAGTAATGGATTTGCAACTAAAAGATGTTCTAAAGTGTTGGTGGAAAGAAAACCTAAAAGAGGACTTAAAGAATTTGAAAGATTAAACTAAAAATAAAGCCTATGCCTATTTATAGTTGAAGAAATCACGCCCAAAAACCGCCACCAAATTGTCTGGTCAAGATGCCAGCATCGTGACCATGGAACAACCTTGCGGATTCCAAAAGTCACTCCGCAAAGTGGTCAGGGAGGTCACTGTGGAGGTCACGGCGTGACCTCCACCTTGACTTCCATGATCACTTTCTGATCAACAGTCGTCAAGCTGCTGGTCACACCGTGACCAGCAGCTTGACAACTAATCAGAATGCTGTCAAGGATGTCACTCTGTTGGTCACGGTATGACCAGCAGCTTGACATCCTCCCGGTGGCACGGCTTGACTTAACTCCTTGCTCCGTTGCTCCGTTGAACTTTGCTATGATTTTGGCTATTCATTCTTGCACCATTTTGCCTTGAAATCATCCCGATTCGCTTACATTTTACGCTCCAACATGCCTAAGTCCCGATTTTCAATCCTTGAGCCATAAACACCTTAAATATGCTTTGTTCTTGCATAAACACCTGATATTCACTTAGAAATTAGTACAATTAAAGCATATTTATAGGTTAATTAACGGCTTATCAATTGTGAATATAGAGTTTACAAATTGTGAACATTGAGTAATGTAATTTTGTATATTAAGATCTAAAATAGTAAATATAGAGTTCTAAAATTGTGAACATAGAGTTTTTAATTTGTGAATATAGACTTAGGTCTACCTTATAATGTGGACCCGGGTCCTTAACATAATTTGCCTAACGATTGCTAATTGATGGTAGCCATGAGTATCCTAAAATTCTTTTTCTTCTTTCATTTTTATTTTGCAAATATTTTATTATCTTACTCAAATTTCACATCATCAAATTTTAACAAGTTACTTGATATCAACCTATTAAAAATGCTTTTGATTTTTTCATGGTTGAAAAAGTCGCTCGGCACTCATTGGGCGCTCTGGAAGCGCCTAGCACCTAAGACATCTAGGCGGGAATTAATCGGCGCCTAGGCGCCCGCGTATTTTTTATTCTTTAAAAATTTGTTTAAGTATTTTAATTTTTTAAAGATTAATAATTATAAATTATATAATACTTTAATAGTTAATACTAAAATATTAAATATTAACCTAAAAAATATCTTGTAGAATTTAGAGTTACTTCGCTCAAAAGGAAGTTATTTTGAGTGAAATAACTCATTAAAAAAAAAAAAAGAACAATAGTTAATCGGTGGACTCGGCGACTTAGTCAGTGCCTAGGAAGTCTAGTCGGTGTCTAGGAAGTCTAGTCGGCGCCTAAGCGGCCTAGGCGATGCTTAAGCGGCCTAGGCAGTCACCTAGCTGGCCGCTTAGACCACAATTTAAGGTGATACGCTAGGCGGTCGATCGGCGCCTAGCGCCTAGGCGGGAATTAATCAGCGCTTAGGCGCGATTTTTTCAACATTGTATTTTTTTTTTAGTGTGGATGAGAAGAGTTCAATCAATTTTTTTTTTGAGTTAAATAACTTAGAAGTTAAATGAGTTATTTTACCTCTATTCTTTTTAACTTTAACTTAGAAAATGGTCAATCCCTAAGAAATGATGAATTTTTATGCTCTCATGTGCAATCAAATTCTCTCAAAACGTTTTGCATATTTACCTTTAAACAAAAACAAACAAACAAACAAATAAAGATTGCTATTTTAAGTAACCCAATACTTTTCCTAGACAATGGTTTCTCAAAATGATTAGTATATAACCTTGCTCGTAACATTTAAATTCTATTTTTGCGTTCCTAATCAATACAAAAATCTTATTTATAATGTGTTCTTATAGGAACCATTTTCTCCAATTAATTGTTTCATTTTTTTTTTAAATTTACAAAACATCTTATTTGTTTTAATTTTTGTCACACTTAATTTTTTTTTTTAGTTCCGTCACTGCCCACACCAATCCCTCCACTTTGATTCGCCTTGAGAAATGATAAACTCTCGACCAATTAATAGAATTATAATTATACCTTATCATTATACTGTTAAGGTACTATTTATTATAACTACAACTACTTACACATAGAAGAAAATAACAATAAGAATTAAGTGCATATGTTTATATGGAATTGTTCATAGGATATATTAGTAGATATGTTGGCAAATAATTGAGAAATAAAATATTTGCACTGCTGTCTATTAACACAAGAGCATACCACAAATGGATAAGGGTTGCTACCTGTTATCCTTATCCCAAGAAAATATCATTTGAACATATAGTAATGGCGGAAATTTTTGTGGTCCAAGTAACAAAACGATGTCGTTTTGCTTAATGAAAACAGAGGAATAAAATGGTCTTTGTTCCGCGCAACTGCAGTTCTCTTTCAGCATAACTGTAGTATTAGTCCAATATGACTCTAGTATTGTAGTATCAGTTACGGAGATTTACGTGAGTTGTTTCTCCCACTCATTAAAACGGCGTCGTTTTGTGACCTTGGTCCATGGTATAACGACTGTAGCAATGGTACGGAAATCATTATGGCAGTATGTGTATATATATATATATATATATATATATATATATATATATATATATATATATATTATAAAAGTAAATTCAACCATTATTGGACATCATACGATAACACACAAGGTAATGGGAAAACAAGTTGTATATATATGAATTAAAGCTAAGAATCAATAATTAAGAAAAGAAAAACAGGAGATTGAACAGAGCAAATGAATTAAAGTTGAATTGCACATTATTGAACGTGGCCATCCATAGGCCTACATGCATTATACATATTATTTATCATATCACAAGTATCATAAGAAGTAATTAAGTAGAGATAATTAAGATTAAATAGCATAATCTGCCTTGCCCTTGAGATTATTGTTGTAGTAATAAGTATATAAAGTATTCATTCCTCGAGCCTAGCAGGAGACTCAAGGGGAAGAGAAAATGCCAAAGGATACAAGTTGCCCTTAATTTTCAAGTAACCTATACTATATATATTGTACCATCACGCCTTCAACATCACGAGTGGTGGATGAGTGACCGTGACGATTCAGCATGCTATTCCGATGATGTTCAAACGTTGTACCTCCGACCCGAGGCAACTTTCTTCCGGTCACCCGACACAACCTCCCGGCGGCCGAAGCCACCCTTGCCCCCATCGGAGCCCCCGGGGGCAAGGGTGGTTTCAGGCAATATAATGAGCTATCTTAGCCTGAAATTAGAGGGGAGGGGATGGATGGAGGGGTTTGAAGCAGAGGGGAATGAAGGGTGTTATATAGAGGGGATGGGGGGTGGGGTTGTTGAAGTTGGTCATGAGGTGACTTAAGTAGAGAGGGTGTGGTCACTTTTGGGAAAAAGACGAGCAAAAAGGAAGTAGGAAAAGGGAGTGAAATGAGGGGGGTGGGGTGTCTGTTAGCATCTTCCATGGCATATACCTTTTGCACCTCCACTCATTGCTCCATTCCGCTCAGTCTGCCATTTTCTTTTCAAAATTATATATTTATATAATTATATTCACAGTATATTTAAGTATATACTCTCATCACCTACTAGAACTAAACATCAATCACATGAAAAGAAAAGATATCGAATAAAGTAAAAATACATATAATACAACATGACCTTTGAACCATTGAGTTAAGTACTTAAGTCTAGAAAGACTTGGATAGAAGTCTTTTTCATTATTATTATTGATGATTAAATGACTTGATATCTTATTATCTACAAATGCAAATACTATACTAGTTATTCTACATACATTATTGTCATATATGCATTGGCCCCTTATTATTGCTTTTAATTATAGCAATTGGGATTGGACTCAGAACATGACTATCAGTGGATATTTTGGAGTTTATGTCATATCCAAAGCTCACATAGAGGAGAGAGAGAGGTGGAGAGAGAATGTTGGGGAGCTTCTGCAAATATGGGTTCATGACTGACAAGTGGGGTTGGGTAAAACATGGGGCACGAATGGTTGCTCGCGCACAGCAACGCCCATCCGGTGGGCGCGTCAGGCGGCTGACTGTTCAGTTTTTTATTTTTATTTTATTTTTAATCATATTTGTTTTATTTTTTTTCTTCTGCTCTCACTTTCTCTCTCCTAATCACACTTACAAAAATCCCTCAAAAACAGTGAAATAACTCCATTGATAAGGATGCTCATAGACCTCCTAACATAGAAATAATATTACCTTGATTGAATGACGGATTTAATGAGTTCTAGTACATTTACTATCTATTTCTACTCATTTACTTATATTTCTTGATGTGACAAATAATAATATGTTATCTTCATCATGTATGATATGTCAATATCAAAGTTTTGAGATCAGATATAAAAGTTGGGAGTTAGAATTTGAAAGTAGAAGTAACATATTTTCTATTTAATAATGATGACATTTGCATCTTAATAATAAGAAATGGATAAATCCATTAGTTAATCACGGTTAATTGATTGATAAAAATATTGTTTTAATTTTAGTTTATTTCACAACTAGATTTCATGCGATGTAGGTGCTTTCTTCTCATTAATGTATCTTATTTTTTGTTTTTGCAAAAGAAAAAAAAAAAAAAAAAGAGGAAAGAAGAGTAGGTTTAATGTGTATTACGTGTGTCTTATACGAAGTGGTTTATGCTACTATTGAGATGAAATCACCATGCACATTGATTTCTTTTTATAATTAAATAACACAAACGCACATCATCATCATTTTAATCTTTAAAAAGTAACTTACTGCATGTGATGTGTGTGTGTGTGTGTGTGTGTGTGTGTGTGGTGTGTGTGTGTGTGTGTGTGTGTGTGTGTGTGTGTGTGTGTGTGTGTGTGTGTGTGTGTGTGTGTGTGTGTGTGTGTGTGTGTGTGTGTGTGTGTGTGTGTGTGTGTGTGTGTGTGTGTGTGTGTGTGTGTGTGTGTGGAGAGAGAGAGAAAGAGAGATAATACGAAGAAGGTCTCTAGCTAAAAAGTAAAATATCAGCCAAAATCAATAACTCAGATTGAAGAAAACTTTTTAAAAAATGCGGTGGCATTATGGTAATTTTGCGTAAGTTTAAAAATAAGGTGCGTAAATTTATAGTTTAAGGTGCATAAGTTTATAGCTATATGTGCCTACGTTTAAAATTTAAAGCTTAAGGCGCGTAAATTTATAGGTTAAGGTGTGTATATTTAAAATTTAAGTTGCGCCACTTTCAGTTTAAGGTGCATCTATTTAAAACTTAAAGTGCGTATCTTTAAAGCTTAAGGTGTGTAATTTTATACCTTAAGGTGCGTAAGTTTATAGTTTAAGGTGCATATATATGTTTAAAGCTTAAGGTGTGTCACTTTCTATTTTAAGGTGCATTAGTTTAAAACTTAAGGTGTGTAAGTTTATAGCTTAAGGTGCGTAAGTTTATAGTTTAAGGTGCATATGTTTAAAGCTTAAAGTGCATCACTTTCTAGTTTAAGATGCATCAATTTAACTCTTAAGGTATGTATGTTTAAAGCTTAAGGTGCATTATTTTCAACTTAAGATGCATAATTCGAAGGTTAAGGTGCATCAGTTCGAGACACTCAATCATTTGCATGCATGTTTCCAAGAAGTATTTTTTTAAAATTTTATTTCAGTTTGAGTCGTTAATCTAGATTAGATCAACGGCTCAAATCTCACTCCATTTTTCACCTAGGAAAGCATTCGCACGTGAACCATCCCCTATATATATATATATATATATATATATATATATATATATATATATATATATATATACACACACGCGCGCACACACACGCGCGCACACACACGCACACACACATAGTGTGAGTCAAAATTTTTAAAATTTTTAAAATATAATCTCCTTCATCTTTGACCTCCAATTCAGGATTTAATCATACTAGCATAGAATGCACAACATTGTCACACAGAATGCACACCTTTACTATTTGCAATGCACAACTTTTACTCTGGAAGTGCACAAAGGTGTATAGCATTTTTAAATTGCACATCTTTGACCTCTAATTCAGGGTTCAACCATATTAACACAGAAGTACGATACTGCCTCATAGAATGCACACATTTACTACTAGCAATACATAACTTTTACTCCGGGAGTGCACAAAGGTGTACAACATTTTGTAATGGCACATCTTTAACCTCTAATTCAAGGCCTAGCCTTACTAACACAGAATGTTGCACACCTTTACTACTAGCAATTCATAACTTTTACTATGTGAGTGCACAAAGGTATACAACATTTTGTAAGTGCACACCTTGAACCCATAAACCCTTAACCTTGACCTCTAAAGCCCTAAACCCTAAACCCTAGCCCCTAAACCTCACAAAATTGACCACCCGATGGACAACCAATGCACATTCCAACGTCTTACAATGCACCGCACTAAGCGCACCAATGCACATCCTCACATTCTATGATGCACCCACCCCTCGACAAATAACCCCAACAACAAAAAGAAGGAAAAAAAAAAGTTTCCAAATGTATAACCCCATTCTAACAATGATACCTAACGCCCTCTAACTAATGCACAACCAACAGGCCACAGTCGTACATTGCACCACACCTAGTGCCCCAATGCATAGCTCAACGGCACACGATGCACACCCTCCTAAAATCACAGATTCATCAACAAACCTAATAAAAAATATACCCGAATGAATCTAAAAAAAAACAAAAACAAAAACAAAAACAAAGAGAACAAACATGAAGTCATGTCGAGCAGTCATCACCGGCGCCTGCCGAAAAGATCCAAACGTAGAATGAAGAAAAACGATCGGAATAAAAATCTCTAAAATCATAGTTATAGTTCCCTAATTAGTTTGTTTTTATTATTAATTTTCCAAAATTATAATAACATTATGAAAAAAAATGATTAGTATTTTGAAATTTGGTTTATTGGTAATAGAGTGGTGTACCCAAAAAAACCACATACTCCTATAAAATTTCGACACATGATTAGATTTTGTCTTATATCTAAATGATGATTGTCCATGGTCTCATCAATCAATAGCATAAAAGTTCTTCCTGGGGAAATTCGAAAAACTCAATTCTCTCATATATTTTTAAGAAAAAAATAATACAACACTTTAATTTTTAACCCTCACTGCTTCACGTGGTATTCAAAAGATTAAGACCATGTTTGGTAAATGGGAAATGGTTGTTAATTGATTGGGTTAGAAGGTATGATTTGTTGATAACATTAACTGATTGTAGAAAGTTGTTTGGTAAATTAATTGTTAGCTGATAGTTGTTTGGTATAATTTCTTTTCTCAAAAAACTAATTGAAAATGCTGTTTTGAGTAGCCTTTTGAATTTTAATATTTTGGAATTACAAAATGCTTATTAACCAAACACTTATATTGATTTTTTAACCAAGTGAAACAATTAATAGTGGTCAAATAAATCAACATTGATTAATTGGCTAATTATTTAGCAAACAGGGCCTAATAGTGAAATCATAAGAAAGAAAAGAAAATATTAAGAATGTAAATGGAATGATCTCATACATAATTTTTTTTTTGACTCCATACTTATGTGGTGCAAATTTTATTTATTATAAATACACTTGTTTTCTAGAGGGAAAAAAAATGGTGGGACCCTTAACACTAATCAGAATTAACTACATCATGTATTATTAAAATGTGTAATTTATACCAGAGGAATAAATTTTACCTAGTGTATATTCTTAAATAGTAGGGCAGTCTCTAGTAAAAAAAAAAGAATAAACTACAAATAAGCTACTGTACTATTTGGGAACAAGCAATTAGGCCATTGAACTCAAATAACCCTCAAATAAACCACTGAACTCAGAAAAACAAAGCAATTAACCCATTTTTAAAATTTTCGGCGACAATTTCTGGCACCGGCAACCATTTCCGACCTCCGACGACCGGCAACGACCAAATGGCAACGGCGACCAGAAAATGGGTTAATTGCTCTTTTTTCGGTTTTAATGGCTTAATTGTTTTGTTTTTCTGAGTTCAGTGGTTTATTTGAGTTCAATGGCCTAATTGCTTATTCCCAAATAGTACACTGGCTTATTTGTAGTTTATCCCCAAAAAAAAAGTAATAAAATTGTCTTGGAAGAAGTGATGATCAAGTGAATAGAGTATGATTATTGTACTTCAGTGATCACCACTCACCAGTTTAATTTTCACTAGCACCCTCTCAGTTGAGCTCATCATACATGATCTTAAGTAAAAAAGAGATGTTACTAATGGAGTAATGGGCTTATTAGTACAATTCAGTTTTTTTTTTCTTTTTTTTTTTTTCATATTAAGCAATACACCGTATTACGCTTATTAACTTCATCTTTTTACTCTATCCTAACATATGTATATGATACATGTTAAGTGGCCCATGAAAAGTGAGACTGCAAAACAAATTTTTTTTTTTAAATTCTCATTAAGATTAAGGATATAGAGTATAAAAGGAGAAATGATTTTTGAGTACACTAAATATTTTTAACAAAATGATATATACTTGGATTTTTGTGTAGTAAATATTCATGTTGCATGTCATGATTTTATTAATAGAAAAAGTTTAATAAATTAAATTTTAAAATAAAATAAAAATTGAAAGTATGCATAATATTATTCATATTTTTATGATATATATGTGTGTGTAGTGTCGTTTTTGTCTGAGTAAGATTTCATGGTCAGAGAAGTGACACAATAGGACTGTCAATGTTTGTTTGGTCAAAAAATAAAGAAGACAAAAACTTGTATAAGACCATCTCACGAATTATTCTTTGTGAGACGGGTCGAGTCAAAATGAAAATGTAATAAGTGTTTGTTACTTATAAGATAAAGTATAATACTTTTGAAGAAAAACATAATACTTTTAGATTTTGATTTAAAAGTATTACATTTTTCCTCATGCGTAACAAACATTTATTCCTTATTAATATTACAATATAAGTATTAGGTTTCTATATTGATCCAACCGATCTTATGAATAAGGATCCGTGAGACAGTCTCCAGATAAGAGACAATAAAGAATAGTATTATTTATTATTTTAACTTTTTAAACTACTGAGTATTGAACTTTTGTTTGATTGCGTAATACTTCTTTAAAGGACTTTTTTATTCTTTATTGGGTCATTGATATCAAAATTAGAGTGGTAACCAATAGTGCTGTCTCTGTGTTTGCTTCTTTTTCTTTTTTTTTTTTAATTCATATTTATAAATTCAATATAATTTGAGTCTATATATTAATATATAATATGCTGGTATATATTGCAATTTATTAAATTTTAATGGTTTCTAAGATATGTATTGAATTCTTGGATTAAGAATTGTACTTTTGAATTATTATTAGCAACAAAAGTTAGAACTTGAAATTATTAACCAATTTCATGTATCATATGCGTGTTGATGCATAAGATTATAAGATTATATCATGTACATATAAATACATAATGGTGAAATCCAATAAACTCAAAAAAATTGCAAATGAAGTTTTGACTTTCACGTGGAATCCAATAAACTCTGCATAAAGTTGATGACATGCAAATATGCAATGGTCAATGGAGAATATTATACAAAGATGCCAAAGCACTCCAGTCTTCTTCCTGCCCCCTTTAATTTCCCCATTCATCATTTTTCATCGCAATTCTGAATATTTTTGTTTCTACTTATGGAGTTATGGTTGATTATATTCTTGGGATATGCTTCTGCTGTCAATCATTGAAGAATTTCTTTTGAGGGTGAATCCAAAATTCTTTCCTGAGTGTACACAAAAAATTTAAGAACATTTAAATGGGTTTATAATATTAATCACATTTTAACTGAGGTATTTGAGCTGACATGCCAATCAATTCAATTAATTTGGTATATGTTATTTGTCTAAATATATTTGCAAATATTTAGTTATAATTATTTTTATAAATATTAATTATTTAGTTAAATTATAAATATTTGCAAATATTAATTTGGGTTATAATTATTTTTATAAATATTTAGTTAAATTATATCTTCTAACTCAAAGTATTATAGTTGTGAATTTTGATATGGTCGTGGACATAACAGTCGTAATACGGTGGACCATGGTTACAAAACGACGTCGTTTCAGTAAATGGGAGAAACGGCGGCCGTTAGTCGTAACGGAGCTCGTAACTGATAGTACAGTTCATCTCAAAAGATATTGCTTCACATTTGTTTTTATATTATCGAATGAAACTACAGTTATATCGAAAAGAAACTGCAGTTGTGTTGAAAAAGAACTGCAGTTGTATTGAACTGATACTGAATAACAGTTTCACATTTTTGGGTACTGAAGTTATATCGAAAAGGAACTGCGGTTGTGTTGAAAGGGAACTGCAGTTGTGTTGAGCTGATACTAAATAACAATTTCACATTTTTGGCTGTATATTGTTCAATGGAACTGTAGTTATATCGAAATGATATTATAGTTGTGTTGAAAGGAAACTGCAATCCTATCTATAATAAAGCAAAATCCTTTGGTGAAAATTTTTGGCTCCAATTCCCGCCCAGTAAATACGGTGACGTTTTGGACGGAGGAATCTGAACAACTGTGTTAAATACAGAATTGATTGATTTTGGACGGCTACATTTATCAAAAGCCTGTTGGAATTACAACTGAAATCCTTTGGTTTCCCAAAAATGGTTATTAAACATTTAAACATCCTGGTATCCGAACATTTTCATGATGAATTAAAATCTGAAATGACTTATGCAATTTTCAAGATTAACATTAAATATACACAAGCTTTTATAATCCTACACAACACTATAAATAGTCCTCACAATTCGAAAGATAGCCACCACTTTGAGTTCATCATCGTAAAAAATGGCTCAAAGCTGCAGGAGAACCATTCATGTATTTTCATGGCTGCGGCGGAGGAGGCAGAAGACAGCAGAATGGAGAGGAAGAGGAGGCTCTAACAATCACTCTTGAAAACAAGAAAAAAAAAAGAAGGAATAAGCAGAGGAGAAGAATCATTGAAAGAGGCAGAGTTAATGGAGCCAGACATGAAGACAAGAAATATGAAGAGGCAGAGTTAATGGAGCCAGACATGAAGACATGAAGAGGCTCTAACAAGGCTCATACATGCTTTGTGTTCTTTGTGGATTCCCATCTCTTCTCAAATACTGTCTAATTCCATTTATTTTGGATGTCTCCAACAATGAACCTGTCAACATATTACAGGAAAATGAAGGAAAAACTTGCAAATTAACTTTTAATTGTCCGAAGCTTAACTTAACAGTGTATAGTATATAGGAAAATGAAGGAACAACAACTTGCAAATTGAGTTTTAGTGTTCCAAAAATTTATTGACAAAGCCAAGTTTTCTATTATTGAAAGCCGCATATATATATATATATAGCACATATCACAGATAACTATATACATTCTCAAAGAGCATCTTAATATATAATCATTGAATCTCTATGTAATGAACACCTTCTATGCCATTTCTGATAGTGTATTTCCTGATAATTAGATATAATTTCAAATCAATTAAACCATATTAAGAGTGGAGTTTTGGTATTTTAAATTTAGTTTCTCATTGTTTGTTTCTTCTATATTAAACATGCCTTTTTACAATAACAGGAGAGAAAACTAAAAGAATTTTAATCTGCTTTTTTTTTTTCTCATTATGATACAATAACAGTACATTCAGCTCATAGGTTTTTGGAAAAAGTGTCAAATAGGCCACTGAATTTGTCGCTTTTGTGCAATTGGGTCATTGAACTTAAAAAGTGTGCAATTCAACCATCTAACAAGTAAAATTTGTGCAATTTGACCATTTTTACAAAAATTTTTAATTCAATTTGAGTTAAAAACATTTCAATATTGACTCCCAACTAGTATGGTAGAAGAAAATGTCACTCTTAATACATATATGTTAATAATATAATTGGATTTTACCATAAAATTTTTGTAAAAATGGTCCAATTGCACAAATTTTGCTTGTTTGATGGTTGAATTGCACACTTTTTAAGTTCAATGGTCCAATTGCACAAAAGCAACAAGTTCAGTGGCCTATTTGACACTTTTTCCTAGGTTTTTTTATATCTATTTTTTATAATAAATTTGTCTTATTTTTATTATAAAAAATGATAGATTTAAGATGTACTTATCTTTAAGGCATCCTTCTTTCTGAATGCCGGAATAAACCAATCTACTAACTCAACTGCCTGCATGTACTAGAAAATGAGATTTTTGACATTATTTTTCTTTATTCCTGTCATTTTTTGATTGAAAGTAGTTATTGATGAGTGACAGATTAAAAGTTTCATGAGAAAATAATCTAAGCTTATTGGATCTTATGAACTGCTATGTATAAAAAGTGGACGACAAACTATTTCACAGCAATCTTGGTCTGCATGTACACATAGCAGTGTTTCAAATTGAATGTTAATGTGTAAAACTTCAATTTTGTCCCGTAGTAGTAAGATCTGTAAAATAAAAAACTTAGGGTTTAGGTCATCGAATTTAGTTTGTTTGTTTGGAGTAGAAAATGATCAATACTTACTGTTAATGGATGGAAGCTCTCTGTATCACCATGGTTGCCGAAGTTTAATGCTCTGATTATGAAGCTGCTATGGCGGTGTGTAGAGGATTTGCTCTTCAAATACTGACCTTAGTGAATTAACACCCAAAAGATTTATTCATACTTAGAAAAATTTGGCAGAAGGCAGAGAATGAATTGATTTCCAAATCGGTAGAGGTTGCGTTCGAAGACATGAGAGCTGAGAGGATGAAATAGAACGGCGAAATGGTGAAGGATTGCGAAATGTTGTCCTGAAACGGGTTGGATGGCAATTTATACTTGGGCTTAGATTCTGGTTGGGCGGAAATGGAAATGGGTTGACCAGACATGTCAAATTAATTGTTTACTAAACTGATTAGCCCATTAATATATATATATATATATATATATATATATATATATATATATATATATATATATATTGCTCTTTTTTTTTTTGGAAATATATATATACATTGCTATCTCTCTATGTACACATTATTTATAAGATTTCTCTATATATTCACAAAATGTTTATAATTTATAAGATTAGTTCATACAAAAATCAATGTTCAAACACAAATGTCAATTTTAAGCTACTAACTTATTTTAGAAGCATTACCAAACAGAGCTTATAGCTTATTAGTAGCTTAAAATAAACTATAAGCTCCTAAATAAGCTCTGCCAAACAGAGTCAATAAATTGAAGACATTGCAAAGGATTTGAGAAATCTCAATTTTTTTGAAAAAAAATGTACTTTATACATGGACAATGGTATGTGGGCCTATCTAGAGTTAGTTTTAATTTTTAGACTTTTTGTAATATTTATATCAAATATATTTTAATGTATTGGTAATACATGAATTGAACTTATGTTTATATTAAGTTGTACATTATGACTTAGAATTGAACTTATGTTTATATTAAGTTGTACATTATGACTTAATACTAATATTGTTAAATTGTCTAAAATTTATCCCATGCATCGCACGTTTGGCATGTTAGGATCAATTGTACGTTTATCATGAAATTATTAATAATGTGTAATATTTAATTTATTTTTATTAATTAATAATAATAAGTATTGATTTTTAATTTAAATTTTAAATTCATGTATCTATTTATCTATTTATTATATTTAAATTAGGTATATCATAAAGAACTTAAAGTAATTATAATAATATTTATCTCACTATAACACAACAATATTTCTAATATTTAGTCCGTGCATCGCACGGGCACACTACTAGTGTATTATAAAAGAAATTGTAGTTGGGTTGAAAGAAAACTGAATAACAATTTCACATATTTGAGTGTATAATGTCGAATGAAACTGCAGTTATATCGAAAAGGAACTGCATTTGTATTGAAAAGGAACTACAGTTGCGCCGAACGGATGCCGTTTCAGCCGTTTGTTTTCATTAATCAAAACGACGTCGTTTTGATGCGCGGTCCACAGTAAAAGACTGGCCATTTTATATATATACGCCACACACGATCAATTACCTTAAACTGAGAAGGCATCTCAGACAATCCTGAATAGAAATATATTACATAGAGACAGGCCGGAACTAATGAACTATGATGAATTGGGTAAAAGGGGATCTAAAGGCTGATGATTTATGCATTTTTCTTCCAAGAAGGATAGAAACCAGTAAAAAGCTCCAGCAGAACAGAGGCCAAAGAACCAAGCAATGTCATAAATTGCTGTAAAGAAACTGGGAATAGACTTCAAGATCCCAACACTCTGCAAGAAACCAGGGATGCCAGGCAAAACCCCAATCACCAATGTCATGATAGCCACCAAGTTGTATCCACCACAGTAGTAGTAAGCACCATAAGGACTCCTGGAATACAATATTGGAAGATATATACAGCAGCAGTGATACAACCGCAAGGGTCAAATAGTCTTTCTCTATTTTGTTCTGTTTGAACCGCTTTCCCTTTCCCTCCTGTATATATTCATTTCCCGCTTGTGTATCAGAATACTTTTCAATGATGATAATTCAGTTCGTTTAGCTCTCTCTGTCTCGTCTCTCTCAACCTTTACGTCTTCTATCATGGTATCAGAGCTACCACGCCGTAGCTCTTACGCCGCCGCCCTCTCCGGCGATACAAACCAGGAGAGAACAGCGGCGACTCCGATTAACCGATCTCCGGCGCGTTCGTCGTCCACAACTGCTCCGCAGAGGAGCTCAAATCCACAGCAACAGAGAGGATATAGCATGGAGGATTTAGATAATCCTTTCTTCTTCAACTCAAGCGATAATCCAAACATCATCCTCGTCAGTCCTCCTTTGCAAGGTAGCGTGAATTACGGATCCTGGAGCAATGCGATGAGAATCACACTGGAAGTGAAGAATAAGTGGTGTATAGTTGACGGTAGCGTCACATCGCCGGACATGGAGCATCTCCAGTACGCCGCCTGGAGACGTTGCAACTTAATGGTATGTTCTTGGATTTATAAGTCTGTAATCCCTACTATTGCGCAGAGTATTATGCATATTCACAGGGCAAAGGATGTGTGGGATGATCTGAAGCGTAGATTCTCCCAATGCGACGCACAGAAGATCTCTATTCTACAGAATGATATATATAATTTGAATCAGGGGAATCTATCTGTCAATGACTATTACACGAAGTGTCGTATTCTCTGGGAGGAAATGAACTCGCTGAGGCCAGTTCCAATCTGTAGATGTGAGCCGAAATGTAGCTGTGAGGTTATTGCTCAGATCGTGGAAGAACGAGAAACAGATCGAGTCATTCGTTTCTTGCAAGGGCTTAATGATGAATTTAACAGCCTCAAGTCGAATGTGTTAGTCCTCGATCCCTTACCTGAAGTGTATAAAATCTTTGTCATGGCTGAAAAGGTAGAAAGACAAAATGCCTTCGAAAATCTGAGTATGAGTAGCCTTGAGATCGTTCAAGCCAATGCAGTTCAACAAAATTCAGACCTCACTAATGATGTTGTAGCAGCAGTGAACTCATATAATGGAAGAAGGACTGGAAATAATAACAGGAACGCAAAATGTACCTTTTGCGGCATGAATGGCCACACAGTGGATAAGTGCTTCAAGAAGCATGGATATCCACCGGGATGGATACCTGGATACAAAGCAAAAGGAAGACAGACAGCAGTAGTGAACACTTCCTCACTTGTTTCTGAACCTTCTGGTTCAACATTGGATCAAATGGAAAGGTTGATCTCTATCCTTCAGAACCAAATTGGTCAATCCTCAAATGATAAGTCAAAAACCACAGCTGCTGTGTCCTTAATTCCAAGGTTCACTGAGGAAAAATCTGCTGATGAAGGCAAGTCTTACATTAATCACATAAATTCCATTTTTATGTCTTCAAATACTTGGATTCTTGATTCAGGGGCTACGGATCACATTGCATGCTCAATTGAATTTTTTAATGACTTTCGTATTACTCATGATGCTAAAGTGAGTTTACCTACTGGAAATTCAATATCTGTTAAGCATGTAGGAAGTGTTAGACTGAATGAGCAGATTTGGCTAAAGGATGTTCTTCATATACCATCCTTCAAGTTCAATCTGATTTCTGTGAGTAAGCTTTTGCAAGACAATTGTTATAATCTAACCTTTGAATCCGGGCAGGGCTTAATCCAGGACTCTCTTGGGACGATAGTTGGTACAGCTAAGGAAACAAATGGGCTATATCTGATGAAGGAATCACCAAGAAAGCTAAGTGTAGTCCATAATGGCATATTGGCTCAATGTAATAGTAGTGAAGTTTGGCACCAAAGACTAGGCCATTTCCCTGTTAATAAACTGCATCTATTGAATGATTTTAAGGTTTCTGCTAATAAAGATTTTGCTTGTGATGCTTGTAATCTTGCCAAACACAAAAGGTCTCCGTTCCCCTTGAGTGTCTCGACCTCCAAAGCAATTTTCGATTTGGTTCATGCAGATATTTGGGGACCGTTCCCTATTTACTCTTTACAAGGACAACGCTATTTCTTGACCTTGGTTGATGACTACTCCCGTTTCACTTGGGTACACCTAATGAAGAACAAAAGTGAGGTTAGGGAGTTCCTGAAAGGGTTTCATGCAATGGTTTTTACTCAGTTTGGAGTGCTAATCAAAACCATCCGAACTGATAATGGATCAGAATTTAACATGTCCGATTTCTTCACTAAAAAGGGGGTTATTCATCAGCGTTCTTGTGCCTACACCCCGCAACAAAATGCTGTTGTCGAACGGAAGCACCAACACATACTTAATGTGGCAAGATCGATTCGGTTTCAAGCTTCTTTACCTCTTGAATTATGGGGACAATGTGTAATGCATGCAGTATATCTTATTAACAGGTTGCCCTCACCAGTTATTGAGCTTTCAACCCCATATCATAGGCTATATGGAAAGCAACCAGACTTGTCAAGCCTCAGAGTTTTCGGATGTCTGTGTTATGCTGCCAACCTGTCGAGTCATAAGCACAAGATGGCACAACGTAGTAAGAAATGCGTTTTTGTTGGCATCCCAGCCCACACAAAATGCTATCTAGTTTATGACCTCAACGAAAAGATCATTTTCATATCCAGAGATGTGAAATTTTATGAATCACATTTTCCTTTTGCAAATTCTTCCACAGATATTCTTGAGGCTGTAACTAGTGGCCCTTCACTCCCAATTGTTCCTTTCAACTATCCTATACACTATGAGCCTGACACTGCTGGAGTGAATGATATTTTTATAGCCAATGATATGAATGAGGAAAATGCTCCCAGTAACTCTGTGCACAGGGAAGTCATGAGTTCAACAGATTATGAGAATCTGTCATCCCAGCAGACAATCTCAGGTGAAATGCCTATTGTCAGCAGTAAATCCTTGCAGGGGACAGAACAAAGTGAATCTTTACAAGCACCGAATGATGAAAACATCCACGTGACACAGCCAAGGCGATCTGAGAGGCCAAGATGAGCCCCCAGCAGGTTGCGAGATTATCTCTGTGACGCTGTGGTTAGCAGAGGTTCTTCTCCCCATCAGATGTCGAAAGTGCTTTCCCTTGATGGCCTATCTCCAACACACAAAGCTTTTTCTATGGCTGTGACTTCCATAGACGAGCCAAAATCATACAATCAAGCAATCAAAGATCACCATTGGAAAGAGGCCATGGACGCAGAAATTCGAGCTCTGCAAGAAAATGAAACATGGGATTTAACCACATTACCTGCTGGAAAAACACCAATCGGGTGTAAATGGGTATACAAAATCAAATTGAAAGCTGATGGCTCTATTGAAAGGTACAAGGCACGGCTCGTCGCGAAGGGATATACTCAACAGTTAGGGGTTGATTATATCGAAACCTTCTCACCGGTAGCTAGGATCACGACAATTCGGACTTTCCTAGCAACAGCAGCAGCAAGAAGTTGGCATATTCACCAGTTAGATATTAACAACGCCTTTTTACATGGCAATTTAACGGAGGAAGTCTATATGTTGTTACCTCCCGGATTCCAAACTGAAACACCTAATCAAGTGTGCAGGCTGCGTCGTTCCCTATATGGCCTCAAGGGTCAAATAGTCTTTCTCTATTTTGTTCTGTTTGAACCGCTTTCCCTTTCCCTCCTGTATATATTCATTTCCCGCTTGTGTATCAGAATACTTTTCAATGATGATAATTCAGTTCGTTTAGCTCTCTCTGTCTCGTCTCTCTCAACCTTTACGTCTTCTATCATACAAATCCTTGATCCTCAAATCCATGCCCTTGACCAGATAATAATCCGCCAAGATTATCCCCCCGACGGGCCCCACGAACACAGAGTACCCAACCAGCCATGTATCCAGATAGCTCTCGCTTGACTGCATCAGCCTCCATGGCTGGAACCCAATTCCAAGCAATGCTGTCACCACTGCACCTCTCCTGAAGGTGAATCTCGAAGGGCAGAGGTTAATTAAAGCGTTCGCGGGGGCGACAATGTTGGCAGCTACATTGGTTGTGATTGTGGCAAGACTGATCCCAAGAATGGCAATGATCACAGTCAAGAATCCGCCATCAATCTCCGCGAGAAGCTCAATGGGATTGGAGATCACATGCCCAAATATCTGTTCAGTTGAGGATGTCACAGCTAGGCCTACAAATGACATTAGTCCCATGAAAATTGGAAGCCCAGCCTGTCCAATAGCCTGATCAGTTTGGGACTTGGCGTACCTTGTGAAATCTGGGATGTTTAGTGCTAAAGTTGCCCAAGAACCTATGTTGGCAGTTAGGGAAGGGAAGAAAAGTGACCAAAACTGTGAAGATGAGAGGGTAGAGGATAAAGACAGCATAGGGCCAAAACCACCAGCTTTCACATATGACCAAATGAAAAGCCAAACCACAAGTGCTACAAGGATTGGTGCTGAGTAGTTCTCCAGTTTTCTAATCCCATTAATCCCAAAAAACACACTTGCCAATTGGACTACCCAAAACACAATAAAAGAAGTGAATTCAATCACAGACGTGCCAAGCCAAGAAACAGGCTGGGAAAAAGATGAACCTTTGATGGTTTTGGGCAGGAGAATGAAGATTGCCTGGCCGCCAATCCACGTTTCAATCCCGTACCATCCACAGGCAACCAATGCTCTAAGCAGGGTCGGAATGTGGGCGCCGCGAACCCCGAAGGCCGCACGCGCCACCACCGGAAAAGGTATGCCGTAGCGCGTGCCGGGGTGGCCGGCGAGAATTAAGGTAATTACTGTGATGATGTTGGCGGCGACGACGGTGGCAACGCCTTGCCACCATGACATGCCTAATTCAACAAGACTACCGGCTAGATAAAATGACGGCACGCCCACCACTAGTCCCACCCAAAGGCTCGCCATTTCCCAGCCGGAATAAGTCCTCTGGCCGGGCGTCGTGGGTTTGAGTTCATCACTGATAAGAATGGGATCAAGATCTAGGACAAAAGGATCATCATCAAGTGGGGGGATGATTTGCGAATGACTTTCTGCCATGGAAGGTAATTATCTTTGATGGAAGAAGCTGAGCAGGGAGGGAATTGAAGAATGACATATAATTTGGTAGCCGGAAAGCAACAAATTAAAGATGTGAGAAGAAATGAGGTTTGGGTGTGAGAAATTCGCGGTACGTACTAGTCACGGTGGGGACGACGACTATGATCGGAGTCACAATTCAAAGTGGTTGATCATAAATTTCAGCTCGGTCGCTAATTGAGCTGTCCATGACTCAAATCAATATAACCAATAAACAGCTTCGACTAAGAGTCAAACTTGTAATATTATGATTATATCTTTTTTCAATCTTAGAATTTGTAAAATATGAATAAACAGAGTCAAGACCTTGTGGTCTAATGGCACCCAGTTACACTTCCATATAAAAGGAGATGGGTTCGATATTGACTCTTATGCTTCAGTAAATTGAGAAAATAGTTATAAACAGATAGTTAAATACTACATTGTAATAGAGTCAGTAATACTTTAAAAAAAATCTTAAATTTATATTCAATACAAAATATGATAATAATTCAATTTGGTAAGAATTAGTTGGAATTAAAAAAAAACATAGGATACAACGTGGTTTAGTAGTTGCTGTCCGTTTCACTATTATTGTAGTGAGCATCATCATCATTATTAATGTCCGGCTGGTCACACATAGGGGTGGTGTAATAGAAAGGTCCCATCTCATATTTAGTGAGGTCTCTGTAAACCACGGTGGGGCGGCGGAGCTTTATCCCGGAATTTCCACCGGCGAAGTCAGTGGGGATATTGCAGACAGGGTCCGGGGAGGAGACCAGCCTTAAGAAGCAATTGTGGGGCTTAATAGGCTTGCCATACCAGGTCTTGTTTAAAAGCAAGTCAAAGCCTCCAACTTCATCTGTGAGATCACTCCCATAGTACATTACCCTCCTCTCGTCTAGGCACGTAATAGAGACCACTGAACCTGAAAATCAACCCAAAATACACTACTCAGTTTTAAACATGTCAATTGTAAACCACGTGTTTTCTAAGTTCGACTTTTAGTGGGGAACCTATTAACCTTTTTAGTTTGAACCGACTACTTTATGATTATTTGTCAACTAAAATTAGAATGCGAGATTTATCCTGAACACATCTTCAGCCAATGACATTGATTTTCTAATGGCTAAAAAAAAGAATTAAATCTGAAATTAAGCAAAACCTATGTATAGTACCTTTGATGGGCTTAGCACCACTGACCCATTCATTCCATCCCTGGGTGCAATCTTGGCACAGCACTTTGCCGGAAACGTGAGTGGAGTCTGTTCCCTCTGCTGCCATTAAGAATGAAGCGGCTGCTACAATCATCACAAAAACAAACCACACGCTCTTCATCTTCTTCTCCATCCTCTGCTTTGCTATTTAATTTCTCGATATCTTTTTTTTCTTGCCACTGCATACAAGCTTCAGTTTAAGACGATCTGATCTATATATACTGCAGTATAGGTGTGCGTAGGTACTATGTAGTGGTCTGTCGTCAGTCATGGAAGGGCACTACCTACGACGTGCCAACCATTAAAATGGGTCTGTTTGTTGTCTTTCAAGTAATACACAGGTACGGTGTACGTGTTCTAAAATTATTTAATTAATCTAGTTTACATAACACTAACAAACCTTAATTTACAGGGTTCGGTCCAACCCAACAAAACTGATCAAGCTATTAACTTGATAAATGATAATAAGCACAAAGTTACATGTTCAACTTTTCGTAAGAGCCGCATATTAGTTAAGTCCTTTGCCAATTAATAAGCTCCCAATACATGTTTTAATCAATATACACCCTCAAAGAGTGACCAAACTCTTATGAGAATCATTGCCTACATGAGAACTAAGGACAGATCTAAGCCGTAGAAATCAGCGCATATTAAGTCTATTGACAAAATCAAATCTCACATAATAGGGAGCATAATTACACTAAAATTGTCAACTAAAAGGGAAATTTTGTCTATTCTTTAATTTATTTATTTTTATCTAAACACTCAATTAAGCCTAAACTCAAATCATATAAAATTAGCATGGCATACTCAAAATCAATCAACAAAAGGTAACAACATATGCGCGTCTAAACTATACAATTCAAACTCCTTTTAAAAATGTATTGTATATATAGTAGTGCAAATTCACTTTTTTTTTTTATGTGGACAAAGGCTACCACTTACAAGTCTTTCCACGTTTATTTCTAACTCAAATGAATCTATTTGAGATTTAATTTCTCATCCACCAATTATCTGTTTTGAACGTACAATATATTGGTCTCTTCATCTTACTACGAAGAACACAAATTCATTTTAACCCTGACTGAAATTAAAAGTGGGATCCACATATTTATACCACAAAATAATCACTTAAAATGTCACTTTTTACTATTTTTTTCACTAAGTAACGAGAAACATGCCAACTAGTTTGCAAGTGTATTTTAATCTTTCTTTATATATGGCATTCTAGACATTCAAACTCCTCCCATGAACACAAATGTCATACTCAATTGTTTTACACCATTATGAAATTAGTCTCGTAGATGTTGCAATATTAGTCACTCAATAAGGTTTTATTTTAATAATTAAATTTATGTGGCAATGACTGGGCTTGTTTCCAAATGAACATGATGAAATGCCTCTTATTACACCCAAAATTTCACATCCCAAGAAGATGTGAAAACTCAAATTTCAGAACTAAGTATATACTAGTTGGCTTCTCAGATTCAATTTCAAAAATCACCCACAAAAGATGGAATAGACCATTGAATTGTACAAATTTCTTTTAATTTTTTTTTTAAAGCTGGAAACAGTCGACCTCTTCAAATGTTTCCTAAGGTTGCCAACTTTAGTAAAGAAATTAAAGTTGTTGATAAGATCTGAATGTTTTTTTTTTTTTTTTCTAATTTGATATTTTATCCTCACAAGTTAAATTGTGTGCTCAGCTCAAAGTTTCCAAATTAAACGGGAGAAAACCGAAAAATATTAATTAATTAATTAATTAAAGATTTTGGTAGCGTTGAGCTGTACGTACAACTAAATTATTAGAATAATAATTAATTTCATGAGCATTTCTTAGTTGCGGTAATTAACGAAATTATGGAACAAGAAAGCACGTTGGTCAACTCATTTGAGTGTTGGTCACATGAAAAAATCGAATGTGGACCCCAGGGTGTTGGACAAAGATGTTATGATGGAATAACATGAAATTTCTTTTGGAAATCAATAAGCATACCATTGTAATAATTACAATAATCAAACAATACACTATACAACTATTATGTGTAATCACTAATAACAATCATTTACCAGTTACTTATAGGACTTGTTTGAATATCAACAAATCCGTCATTTTTAGTGGATTTGACCATAATCAATGTTTTGACTTGGTCAAAACGCTGATTACAACGTTTGGTAATCAGCGGTTTGGAGTAGCAGTTCGGCTCCATACCGTTGAAATATCAAACACTGCAATAATCAATTAAAAAAAAAGCCTCTAATGACCTCAACCAATTCATAAGCAATTATTAATATGCCGAAGGAATATATTTAAGCATTTGTAGAAAGGAAAAAAAAAAAAAAAGAGGAGATATTTAGCTGGTGTATGTTTTTAGAGAACAAAATTGAGTAACTGATTGTTTAATTTTATTGGCAAAGCTTTTATCCTGTATAATCATGGCTTCATGTAATTAAGAGTTTTCATTCCATCTTTGAAATATTATATAGGAAGAATCTATGGATATCATGCATTTTCGAATGGTTGTGTTTTTGTTTTTGTTTTTGTTTTTTTTTTTTGTTTTTTTTTCATGTAACTTGTTATCGGGGTGCTCTTCGTTAGCCTTAAAGCATAGTCATTATAAAGTACGTTTACATTTTACTTGAATTAAATCTTGATAAGTTTGATGTTGAGAGAATTCTTCTATAATAAGTTTGGTCAAAACTCAGATTCATTAAAAATTAGATTAAGTTTAATTATTGTAATATTAATTTAAAAGAAAAAAAAAGAAAGAAAAGGAAAACATGTACAAGTGTCGGACAAGCACAGGGCATCTGTCTTTATTATTATAAGCCAAACTTGTATGTTAAGCTTCCAAAAATCTTAGTGCAGCAATTTAAATGATTTGACATTTGACAATGTCACATTCATCACACAAATAAAAATCACTTCACTCAAATTAAAGGCAACGACACAATTTTCGAGCTGATTTTTTTTTATAGTACAAATTAAGAAAAAGAAGGTCAAATAAGCCACACTTTAATTATTTGTATGTATTTTAAAAAAGACAAAAGATTCAAAAGTGAGGATATAAATATATAATTAAAAGTTTCTAGTTAATTAGAACAACTTATTTCACTTTCTTATAAATAATAATAATATCATTATTATTGCTAATAAAATATCTTATAATTTTATAATATTATTGTGAATTCAGTTATATGTTTAATTTTAAAAGATGTTAAAAATATTTTCAATAAATGTTACTTTTATCGCGTATCTTCATACTGCACGATGTATCAATTAGAATGAGAATATTGATATTTCGTATAATCTTACGGGACATTATTTTACTAGTAAAACATACAAATAATAAAATTTATAAGAGTTAACTCTATTTTTGCTCTTAAATTGATAAGTACCATCCCATTTCTTATATATATATATATATAAAAACCATCCCATTTTTAGTAATTTTTTAAACATCTCAGGTTTCATAGTATTATTGTGATATAATCATTTTTGGTCTTAGGTCAACAAACCTATTTAAATGATGTTAAATACGAGAGTATTTTAGTCTCTTTTATACAAAGTGGATTGACCGATTATATTTTTATCTTTATTTTTTATTTTTAAAAAAATTCTTAATTCACTCCTAGAGTCTCCTGTCATCTTCAATCGCAATCCATGCCTTTGCCGCAGAGCCTCCACAACTTGAGTATTCACAGCTGTGGAATGACATATATAAATCTAGGATAAAAAAATAAAACTTAGAACTAAATGGACTGAAATACCTTCGTATTTAATGTCATTTAAATAGGTTTGTTGACTGATGATAAAAAATGGACATGCCACAATATTACTAGGACCAACATGAGATGTTTTGGAAAAAAATATTAAAAGTGAAATGTCACTTATAAATTTAGTAGCGATAATGAAATTAACTCAAATTTATAATATTTGTTTAATTCAAATATTAACTCAAAATTTTTTTTTTTTGATAAATGAACTCAAATTTAGTCACTTATAAATTTAGCAGCGATTATGAAATTAACTCAAATTTATAATATTTGTTTAATAATAATCAAGATCCTCTAT
The DNA here is from genome assembly GCF_003576645.1 of Ipomoea triloba. NCBI lineage: Eukaryota > Viridiplantae > Streptophyta > Magnoliopsida > Solanales > Convolvulaceae > Ipomoea > Ipomoea triloba. Next base: position 10,489,541 of record NC_044924.1, on the reverse strand, counting down.
CATTAACAATTTATTAACATGAGCCTTCAAGATTGAATTTTTTAATCATCCGTCTATACAAATGTTAGCGGGGGTCTATGTCGTACCATATAAAAACATTCATGTTCATGCACTTGTGTCATTTTCTGTCCATAGACGTTAGCAAATACTCGTAAAAGTGAGCAAGCAGCCGAAGCACGCTTTCTGCTTTACAGTTTACAATCAATCAGCGAGCGATTCAGCAAATTGTCCCTACAAAATTTCAGATGTTCTAACAATTCTTATTTTGTTGGGCACTACTATACAGAATTTACCGAGTAATTTGAGGGCATGGCTGGCCTGGAGTTCTTGATTGTGGTGTCAGTGATGGCGGCAGCCGCCGTAGCCCTCCCGGCGGCGAAAGATGGCTCCGGGACAGTTCCGAATAGGGTGATAACTTTGGAAAGGGCTTTCCCGGCGAACGAGAAGATGGAGGTCGAGGTGGTTAGAGCTCGGGACCGATTAAGACACTCTCGAATGTTGCAGAGTCTTGCCGGTGGCATCGTCAATTTTTCGATTGCCGGGTTGGCGGATCCAACCATATTCGGGTATTTTCATCCGAACCCATTTAGGGAATTTGAATCTTTGCCTCTAAATATAATGGTTTGTAGTTTGGTGAATTTGGAAAAGTTTTTTGTTCGTTTTAGTTCTTTCTGTACATTGAAGTTCAGTTCATTTAACTGTTTAAATTTTGAGAATAAATTTGAAGCAATTATATTTATTTTTATATATTACTTTGTCTTTGTATGTATTATATATATATATATTCACTTCCTTTTACTTTCTATGACTGAGAGATTAGTGGAATTGGACTATAGGCATTTGAGAATGTAAACAGGGAAATTATCCCTCATTTTCTTTTGTTTAAACTTTTCCATTGGGCTTTCTTCAATGAGCAGAATGAGGGGTTGGGGTTTGAAACTTCTGGAAATTGATGCTACAGAGTAATAGAAACAAAAAAGTTCATGTTATATGTATGACTGTCATACAAAGATTACATGGATATTCATAATTCCTCATAGTTGATGCCTTGATGGAGATTAATCCAGTGCTACTTTACTGAACCTGTGTTGGGTTTTCATAAATAATGTGTTCTGATGCAATCTCTGTTAATGAAAATTTAGTCTTGCATTTTATATAAAGGAATTGGCTATATTCGTTAACTCCTTAAATTTCATTTATCCTGGTTTCAGGCCATTTTTTCTTCCATACTGTTTGTTGCTGACTTACTAATAGTCGTTATCTCATTCTAGATATGTTGACACCCTTTTAATGTGGCGTAAGTGCTGATGTTGACTATTGTTTCTTTTTTCTTGATGATTTTGGTGTAACTGTAGTCTTTATTATGCCAACGTCAAATTGGGGTCTCCACCGAGAGAATACAATGTGCAGTTCGACACTGGAAGTGACCTCCTGTGGCTTGCATGCACTTCCTGCCAAGGTTGTCCAACGAGGAGCGGCCTTGGGGTAAAAGAGTCTGCCCCTTGCTATTTTAGTATACATTTCCAATTTAGTTGGCTTTTTGCGATTATATTTGCTATGTGTTTTTGTCTGACAGTCAATATGCAGGTCGATCTCAACTTCTATGATGCTGCCAGCTCATCCACTGCTTCTCTCATTTCTTGTTCGGACCATATCTGTTCTTCTATTACTCAAACAGCCTATGCCGAATGCTTTTCTGAAAGTAATCAGTGCGGTTACTCATTCCAATATGGAGATGGAAGTGGCACGGCCGGCCATTATGTATCTGATATGCTATACTTTGACATGGTCATGGGTAACTCATTGGTCATGAACTCTTCAGCACCAGTAGTCTTTGGGTGAGTTGTTTACGTACTTCACCAAATTTTAGATTTTTATCTACTCTTAATAAACTGCCCAATTGGATTTAATGAAAGATTAGTTAAAATTGCCACCCTTGCTGGATATAAAGCTGCTGAAATTTTCATCTACTTCTGAATCAAGTCTATTGAAATTCATAATGCTGCATTTCTGTCATTCATATTGTTGAACTTTATGGTACAAACAACTTGAGGATGCAAAAGGATTTGATATAAAATATCTAATTTTTGTTGTAGTTTCTCTTCACATTGAAACGTTTGTGTCTACTTCAACACTTTTTTTTTATTATGTTACATGAAAACAGGTGTAGTACCTCGCAGTCGGGAGATCTGACTAATGGATATAGAGCAGTTGATGGGATCTTTGGGTTTGGCCAACAGGACCTTTCTGTTATATCACAATTGTCATCACAAGGGATTACTCCGAAAGTATTTTCACATTGTTTAAAAGGAGAAGAAACGGGTGGAGGGATTTTGGTTCTTGGTGAAATTTTGGATCCAAGAATCATTTATACACCCCTTGTTCCATCACAGTACGTATTTTTCTGTATAATAACCTTTTCTCTTTTGAGAATTTGTGATGGGTTATAGAATTAGAACTATGCACCAAGACATCTTTGGTCTGCCACAATTATTACAATATAATGCAGTCTGATTTGAGCAGACATACTTTCTAGTTTCTATACCTTGTATACTATAGTTCTTTGCAAGTCCTTGTTTCTCATTTTGCTGTATTAATTATATTAATTGAGCCGAGAAGCTATTACCAGCATATAAACTTTCTCAGAATCTGTATTGTTTATCTGCAGGCCTCATTATAATTTATATATGCAGAGCATTTCTGTCAATGGGCAAGTATTGCCTATTGATCCGGCAGTGTTTGCTACATCCGGAGATCGAGGAGCCATTGTAGATTCTGGCACAACTTTGGCTTATCTTGCCTCTGAAGCCTATGAACCCTTTATCAATGCTGTAAGTTTGTCTTCTGTTCCTTGAGATGTTGACTAATAAAACGTATCTTACTATATCCCAAAATCAATGACAATTGACAAGTTGGCTTAACGATGTTTCACTGCACTGAGTGATGTGGAATCTGAATCGAGCTTATTTTATCTTTTCTATGTAATCATATTTGCCTTCTTGTTTGGCAGATAAATGACCTGGTTTGGCAGTCTACCAGTCCCTTTGTATCTAAAGGGATGCAGTGCTATGTCGTTAATGCGAGGTTCGTTCACTCACAATTCTTTACTGTTATCTTTATATTCTGAAAATGGTTAGCGTGATTGATTGGCCGACCTTGTATCCTTATCTAAAGCAGCAGCAGCATAACTTACATATTTCCCCCAGTGGTTTTGAACTTTGATGGTGGTGCGACCTTGGTTTTAAGACCAGGAGATTACCTTTTCCGTACTGAGCATTTCGTGAGTGATGAAACCTGCATTATTGAATTTGTTTCGTGACAAACATCTTAAACGATGATAAATGATGACTGTATCAAATGATTTTAACAGGACCGTACTGAATATTGGTGCAATGGCTTTCAGAAACATGAGCAAGGTGTTACAATTTTAGGAGGTCAGTGCTTGTACTGACTCCAAAAGTGATACTCCTCCTCTCCCCCTTGTTTTCTGAAGGTAAAGGCAGTTGTGTAAAATTAACTAATGCGTTTTCCTATCTCTTGATCCTCAGATCTTGTTTTGAAGGATAAAATCGTTGTTTATGATATAGCCAATCAGAGGGTTGGATGGGCCGACCATGATTGTAAGTAGCAAAGTTTCAATTCAACTCAACTCAACATTTCTTGCTATCAAAATCAGGAATATAATGAAGTTTCTTGTGTTGAGGATCAACTCTAACCAACTGTGTTCACATACGGAACATTCTACTTGCAGGTTCCACAACGGTTAATGTGTCCATAACATCTGGCAAGGATGAATTTACCAATGTTGGACAGCTGAGTGTGAACCGTTCACCAAGAAGCGCTTTCCACAAAACGCACATATTGTTTCTGATGATCGGTTTCTTATTATAGTGACACGGTTTCCTATCGGAGTGATTTTTCCCAATTCATAGCCATAGCAAAGGCAGCTGGTGGCTGGCAACTGTGTATCTCCTCTTATCATTAGGTCACTACCTTAAGTGATGCTTTTTACTCATCTAACTGGAGATGGAAAGCTTCCAATCTGTGTTGTAGATCCCCAATATCTCCTGAATTAGAAATCCCATGTAAATTATGTTTGTAGTGGGGTGATAACCACAGAGACAAGGTTGTGCAAATCTGGGTTGACTTCTGAGCTGGTGAAACTGTACAAGGTACAATGCTTAATGCTTTGCAAGCACGGCTGGTTTCATTTTTTGGTACATGCAATTAGGGTTTGTTGTGTTGATGAACAAGGATTTTGTATATAGATATCAAATTTGTTGCAAATGCAAAGTAGTTATTTTATGTGAGAAATGAAATATCTTAATTGTGTGCATCACATAAAAATTCATTCTTGTTCTACTAAATATATGTCAAGTATACAACAAAAGTGTGGCCACCCTCAGATTTGGGTTCAATTGTTTTCCCTCTAAAACAACATTGTACAAATGATCACCTCCTACCATTTTACATTTTTCCCAGAAACACACAAAGAATGCTAAGAGAAACTGTTCAGGTTTACACAAAAATAAATGAAGCTAATATGCAGATAATATGTCCTCTCAAAAGTCAAAGCTTAGGAGTGGCACATGAGGAAAACTTATTTGGCTTTATTATCTTCAAAATGCTTTTTAATAAAACAGAGCACAAAAAACGTACAATTTACCACTCATATTCCATATAGACTTTTTCCTTCAATTAGAACTTAGTCAAATAAGATTAATATGTTTGAACGGTATAAATTTTAGTTCTCGGGTAATAATAATAATAATAATAATAATAACTAGCATTGTACCCGTGCGATGCACGGTATAAAAATTACTCCGTACATTTTAATTTGTAATCTTATTTTATTGTAATAATGTACAAAATGATTGTGTATTGTGATAATAAACTACAAATATAACATCATAATAGTTTATCATAAGATATTGCAAGACCAATAACAAAAACATTGACATTGAAAATTATCATTTTATTTACAAATTATTAAAAACTTCATTGTAGACAACATTTGTGTTTGAACTACAATTCTTATTAAGATCATTACAGATCGTAATCATTTTAGACCTTAGGATTACTAATTATAGACGTAGCCACATACAACTGTCCATGTATAGATAACTTGTGCTTGACCGTGTATGTAATTAAAGAATAAAAAAGACTTGATTTTGAAGATAAGAAATGTACAAACATATGAGAAGTATAAATCACATATATAGGAAACTCAAAAAGTCTACCCATATTTTCTTTACATTCCCCATGCATTGATATGTGTGTGGGTAGCAAGCAATTTTCGGCTGCTAGCCTTGGATTGTTATGCCGTGGACCCCGGTCCACCTTGCAAGGTGGACTTAGGTCTACATTCACATACACTATACTCTACATTCACATACACTATATTCTATATTCACAATTTGTAAACTCCACATTCACACATTACAGGATAATATGTTTAGTAACTATACTCTACATTCACATACACTATACTCTACATTCACACATCCAAAACTCTATATTCACATGTCCTATACTCCACATTCACACATTACAGGGCTACAAGTTGCTAGAACTTCTTAACTCTATTACAGATTCACACATGCATAACTCTACATTCACGATTTATATACTCCATATTCACAATTTGAAACCTCCACATTCACACATTTCTAGGCAACTCTACATTCACACAATCATAAATCTACATTCACGATTTCTATACTCTACATTCACACTTTGAAACCTCTACATTCACACATTTTTGGACAATTCTATATTCAACAATATGTTTACTAAAAAAAAAAAAAAGACAAAAACGACGTAGTTTTGGACCCAGGTCCACCTTGCAAAATTATTATAATTTTTTTTTCTTTTTGCCTCTAGCCTGCTACCCCTATAAAATTATTATAATTTTTTTTCTTTTTGTTTTCTTTCCTTTTGTCTACTTTCTTTTACCACTCAAAAATTCACTCATCTCTCCGATGACTATCGCACATGGATGATGCTCTGGACATTGCAGATCAAGGCTTCAAAAGGAAAGAACAGTGTCATGTTTCTTAAAAACGACAGCAGCACCCTTTCCCCATCGTCGATGACTCAGATTCCGCCTTCATGTCCGATTCGATGAAATTAAGGGTGAGAAAACTTGCCACGTATTTTTTCCACTGCCATCGTCAGTGGCCGTTGTAGACACAAAGTATACAGCTTTGTATGCCTGACGGTAGGGATGTCAATCGGGCCAACCCTGTCGGTTTCGGGCTAGCCCTGTCGGGTTGTCGGGCTTATCCGATTCGGGTTGTCGGTTAATTATTATTTTAATCTCGGATTCGGGTTAGCCCTAACCCTAACCTTCGGGTTGTCGGGCTTATCGGGCGGGCGGGTTAGACTATTTGAACTAAAATCGAAAATGAATACTTACATTCGATAAAACGGGTCAATTCGTCAACCGAATCCGGATTCGTTAGAACGGGTCAACCGGATGAGCATTGAGCACATTAAAATTTAACAAATGCAATTGCAATGGTTCAATTTCGGTTCGAATTTAATTCGGTTCGATTTAAGACCCCCAAATTTTACCATTTTCTAGGCGACAAGACGGTCAAGGGGTGTCGCGACTTAACAGGTCGTCGTAATAACTATGCATGAAACATCACATAACTCAAATCCAAAATCTAATATCTAAATATTAAAATACCAACATAACAAATTAAAAATTTATATGTGAGTTCATCGTTAGTATTTTTTTTTATCACTAGGTACATTTTTAAACAAAATTTTAATAAATAAATAAATAAATAAATAAATAAATATATATATATATATATATATATATATATATATATATATATATGTATATATATATATCCAAACTGGAAATTTATTCCAGTGAGTTCATAAAATATATATATATATATATATATATATATATATATATATATATATATAAAATTTATAATATATATATATTTATTTATAATTATATGTAATATATTTTTATATTTGTATATTTATTAAAATTTTATTTAATAATGTACCTAGTGATAAAAAAAATACTAAAGATGAACTCACCTATAAATTTCAAGTATGTTATGTTTCACATCACTTCTATAATAAATAATAGTTTTTAATTGTTCGGGCTATCAGGCTAGCCCTTTTAATTTCGGGCTAGCCTTATCGGGCCATCGGGCTAATTTTTTTATTGGGCTAACCCGTTCGGGCTATAGCCCTGTCGGTTTCGGGCTAGCCCATTGGGTTCGGGACCGATTGACATCCCTACCTGACGGAGCTGTACTACGTCGGCAGTATTAATGCTATTGAAGTTAGTGTGTTATATATTAATTCGTAGGAAGAATGGGTAAGCTTAGTGTGTAATATATATATATATATATATATATATATATATATAATATCTTACAGATCTGTGGTGAAGCCGGACTCCGTCGCCAACTACCCGATCCACTGTCCACCAACAACTCGCCTCCGTCACTACTGCAGTCCTCGGTCAATATTCTATGCCGCTGTTGCTCACCGGAGAGGGCGCAGGAATTGCAGTCGGTGGTGTTTGGTTATGAATTTTCTAGTATTTCTTTGGTTCTGCTTCCAAAGATTTCTTTGCACTAACACAAATGTTTGATTGTGCTAGAAGGGAATGATAGAATGAAATATATATATATATATATATATATATAATGCAGTCTGCATCACGCTGCATATTTAATATTTACTCGGTAATATTTATATAGTGCAGCGTGCCAGCACAAAGCTCAATACATTGAGCTGTGTGCTGCATTATATATATTTTATATATATTAAACAATTAATGATAGTCGCCTACAACTGGATTTTTCAGTCCTGTATATACCAGCTAAATACGGCGACGTTTTCATTTAGGCGGGATTTTTGGCTCAAACCCTTTTCCCTAGGCGTGTAGCTTTTATATATAGTAAGATATAATAATAATAATAATAATAATAATAATAATAATAATAACACCACCACCACCATTTATAACAGAACAATAACTAAGAAACATATACAACTACAAGGAAAAAAAATGGAACCATACCAAAAAAATAAATACAGAAAAAGAAACAGAATAATACTCCATACAAACCATCAGCAAAATAGTTATGTGAAACATCTCTTAATATACAGAGGTAACTATATTAGAAGGCAACTGCTCTGATACCACTTGTTGGTCCCGAAAGATGATTGAGTGAGTCTAGAAGGGGGTGAATAGACTTACTCAATCACCTTTCGGGACCAATAAGTGGTATCAGAGCAATAAACAATTGAAATCAAGCGTATTATGTCAAAAAAAAAATCAATCTTTTAAAGTTTAAATTGTTTGAATTCTGAAAGTATATTATGTCAAAAAAAAAAACATTCAAAATTAAAATCAATGAAAAATTGCAAGAGCTAATGAGAATTGTAAATCGCACAGATTATCATCTACAAGACTACATCTAGTTAGCTACTCAGAAATTTCTGTGTCCAAAGAACAAAAAAACAAGAAATGTAGATTATCATCTACAAGACTACATCTAGTTAGCTACACAGAAACTTTTGTGTCGAAAGAGCAAAAAAAACAGGAAATCAATATTATCACCTACAAAACTACATCTAGTTAGCTACACAGAAACTTTTGTGTCGAAAGGGCAAAAAAACAGGAAATCAATATTATCACCTACAAAACTACATCTAGCTACAATCTCAATCATCTAAAAAAAATAAACTATACCTGTAATAGTCCTTGCTCGTGAGGGAGGCATATATGCTTTTGAACCACACAGCAGAAATGGCAATGGAAGACAGCTGGACAAATCGCATCATGATACTAAAATACGTCACCGTCACTCCTTGAAAAGTAGGAGGTTCAGGCAATGGCAGTGCAGCCCCGGGAAACTCGACTTCCATTGCAAACATAGAAGGATAATGAGAGAATTCGATAAAAAATGGCAGTTAAAGCATAGAGAGAGAAAGTGGTTAAAGGATTGGAGATAAAAGTAAGCGGTGAAGATAAATATTCCGTAAAAGATTCAGCCGAGTCGACAAATTATTTCTCGCCTTTTCCAATAAAAATAATAATAATAATAATAATAATAATAATAATAATAACACCATTTATAACACAACGATAACTAAGCAATATATACAATTACAAAGGGAAAAAAATGGAATCACACCAAAAAAATAAATACAGAAAAAGAAAAAGAATAATACTCCGTACAAACCATCAGCAAAATAGTTGTGTGAAACATCTCTTAACGTACAGAGGTAACTATATTAGAAGGTAACTTCTCTGATACCACTTGTTGGTCCCGAAAGGTGATTAAGTGATTAAGTGAGTCTAGGTCCCGAAAGGTGATTGAGTGAGTCCTCTAGACTTACTCAATCAACTTTCGGGACCAACGAGTGGTATCAGAGCAATAAACAATTGAAATTAAGCGTATCATGTAAAAAAAATCAATCTTTTACAGTTTAAATTGTTTGAATTCTGAAAGTGTATTATATATATAAAAAAAATATTCAAAATTGAAATGAATGAAAAATTGCAAAAACTACTAAGAACTGTAAATCACATAGATTATCATCTACAAGACTACATCTAGCTAGCTACACAGAAACTTCTTTGTCGAAAGAGCAAAAAAAAACAGGAAATCAATATTATCACTAGTTTTTTGTAGGCCCCATCTTTCACCTCGTTATCTACTATCTTACTCAATCACTAAAACCCTCTCCGCATTAATTTTAAAGTTTTTTCTCAATTTTTTGTGAACTCACAATTTTACTCTACTACTCCATATTTTTTTTTTTTTGAGAAGAAAAGCTTAATTCATTGAATTGAAAACAAGACAATCAACAAGGAAAACAGGAGGAGTGTCAAACCACTCCCCGCAACCTGACTCAGAAAAGGCCTCCCTAGCAACAGTGTGGGTGGCACAATTCGCAGATCGCTTCACAAACGCAAATTCGACATCATTTATCAAGGATGCCAAATCTTTAATATCATCCACAATCAAACCAAAAACTGAATGAAAAGAACTACAAGATAAAGCATTAAATAAAATCTGAGAGTCAGTTTCGACATCCACACTACTCCGTATATTTTAATTATTTCTTTATCTATTAACATTCTAAAAATAAAACAATAACAACAAAAAGAAATGCAACGACCAGCTTTTAAATTAAAAAAACAAACAAGCCTACAATTGACCGTGGTAGCCAGCTAGTTGGCCATTTTTTTTAATAAACTGACAAAAACTTCAATTTGCAGGAGGACCCATTACCCAAAAACCTCCTCTCCACATTAGTTAATTAAAAATCTATTCTTCTAGTTTTTACTATTTGAAAAATCGAGAACAATCTCCTATTGGAGATGCTCTTATCAGACTAGTGAGAAATTTTGGTACCCTGATCTCAGTGTATTGAGACATGATGCTTTTCAGCTTCTTCTTTTTTTTCTTTTTCCTTTTCTTTTGGTTTTGAGCTTTGTAGCTTCTTCTTTTTTTTTCTTTTTCTTTTTCTTTTGGTTTTCAGCTTTGTTTTCTTTTTTTCTTTTTCTCTTCTCTCTCATCTTCACCCTTTTCACAATTTTTAAGACTAAAATTGTTACATGGAAGAGAGAGAAAATTGATGTTCTCCTGCAATTAAAGGTTTTTGGAACAGTATTTTAGGCAAAAAGGGAAAGGCAGCATGAGAGGCTGTGCACGTTTCGCATAACAAAGTCATCCGCTGGCACGTAACAACTCACTCTTTTTTTTTAAAATAAAAATGTCATATCAGTTTTTGTTTTTATATTTTCCCTTTTTTCTTATTCTCTTTCCATCTTTCTCTTTCATAATCACAATTGCAAAAAGCCAAAAACTCTTCAAAAATTACAAAAAGACATCACTATTAAGGATACTATAAACACCCCTGCCTGCCCTGATCAAAATTAAACAACTTGTGTACGTACCGATAACAGATCAGTGCAGACTAAATATATGGATTTAAAAAATAAACGGAGTACGTATATATTATTATTTAAAAAAAAAAAACAAAAAGAGGACGAAGAGATATGTATACCGGAAGTAGCCATGGGAGGGGATACCCGATGTGAGGAGGATGAGGAACACAGAATATGTGGCGAAAGCCAGCTGGGAGAGGCGGAGAAAGACGCCGATAAGGCCGAGAAGGCGAAACACCAACGCTCGCGCACGAATCCAGCTATCCTCCACCGCTGATCGATCGGAACTGAAAGTAAAAAATTAAAGCAGATCAGAGGATTGTCAGCTCGATCGCCGGCCATATAATTAAGCAAAAGCAGAGAGACAACAGAGGAGATCGATGGAGAGAGAGGGAGAAAAAGCGAGCTATCCGCCACCATTAATCGATCCGAACTTAAAATGATCGTGAAAACGCAAAAGTAACATTTCTACGCACCGTCTGCTTCTGCATTCGTCAATCGCAACTACATGCATCCACATCTTTCTGCTCTTCTCATCATCTCTTTTTTCTTGCTTTGCATCCATCTTCATCCCCAGACCTCAATTCACTCCCACTATTCTATAACTCAACTTCAGTCAAACACACCATTATCTTCTCATTTTTGTTATTCCTTCCTTTTACTTTGTCAATGTTGCGTAACTTAATTAAACTTATTAACTTTTTTTTTATTTTATAAAAATAAAAATAAAAAAATTGAGTGATAAGGCCAGGAAACTTATCGTCATCGATGCATCGGCTGTGCATCTCACTTGAATTATAATGAGAGAAACTCAGAGTGTGTATACGGATAAACCATATCACAGATGTAAATTGATTAAGCCGTCCGTAGCTTATCGACTCAAATTAAGAAGGCTCATAAGTTCGTTTGTAGTCAAACTCGTGATCTTTTTTTTTGAAGACAGTCAAACTCGTGAGCTTGTAGTTACAAGTTAATAACCTAAACAGCTTGTTAGTTGCCCGTTGATTAGAAAGTGGAAGGGACGATGCTGTAATCGTGACATCATAAAATAAAATAAAATAATTAAATAGAGTAAGCTAGAATTGAAATAATTATCAATATTGTTGTTTGGTTATGTACTACCGATCCTATAGTCGATCGAAATAAAATGTTTTTAAAATACAAAAACAAAAAAATTATCAATATTGTTTTTTGTTAAATTTTTTAAATCGTAAGCGGGAAGATAATTATAGATGGACTGCTCTCAAGTTAGATATGGCTAAGGCCTATGACCGGATGGAGTGAGACTACTTACGGGAAATCTTGACTCGGTTGGGCTTTGCAAATGATTGGATTGATTTGGCGATGATGTGTGTTACCACAATTTGTTATCGTGTTATTACGATTATTAATTTTAATCTAGAATTGTATTACGAATAAGAACGTATGAAATAATATATTTTATTAGGAATTGTATTATTATATTTTATAACATTACGCAAACTTTAATAGTATAGGAGTGTTTTGGTGGGAAGTTAAAATTGAGCATTAGAGAGAAATATATGTACTGTATTATTGTGATTAGTACTTTTAATCTAGAATTATATTACGAATAGGAACGTAAGAAAAAATATATTTTATTAAGAATTGTACTATCATATTTTATAACATTATGCAAACCTTAATAGTATAGGAGTGTTCAGTGCGGATGTTAAAATTAAAAATTTTATTTTTATTAATAGTATAGATAGATTGCATTGCAGGAAAATATATTTATTGTATTATTAGGATTAATAATTTTAATCTAGAATTGTATTACGAATAGTAATATATTTTTATTAGAAATTGTATTATCATTTTTTAATGTACAACTGTATTACGAATAGGAATTGTATTACCATATTTTACAATATTACGCAAACCTAGTATAAGAGTATTTTGGGTGGGAAGTTAAAATTGAGAATTTTGTTTTTTATTAATAGTATAGATTGCATTGCAGGAGAAATATATATATATATTGTATTATTATGATTAGTAATTTTAATCTATAATTGTATTACGAATAAAAATTGTATTATCATATTTTAAAATATTACGCAAACCTGTATAGAAATGTTTTAGGCGGGAAGTTAAAATTGAGGATTTTGTTTTTATTAATAGTATAGATTATAGATATAGATAATATATATTATATATTAAATATTATTCCCTCCGTTCCATTTGGGTAGTATTTATGAATATAATTAATCGATTAATAAATATTATATAAATTTCAATTTTGGGTAAACTGTCATCCCCTAGCATATATATCAATTGCTTATATTAGTTCGTGATCCCATATCGTATACAATAAATAGTATTAAAAAAAAAAAAAAAAAACTCTTCTGAACAGCTTATAAGTATTCAACATATTCTTAATAATATTTAATAAATATATTCTTACCGTATTTAACATAACTTTAATTTGTTTATTTTCTTAAATATTTTTTATAACTTTTAAATTTAAATTTTTATATCTAATACTCTCTCAGTCCCGATTTGTTTGTCCACTTTACTTTTAGCACGCATATTTATGAAACAATAGAAAAGGACATCACTTTCCAATTTTACCCTTCTTGCTAAAACACCACCCACTTCCATCCTAGCATGTTTCTTCTTGCTTGTGATTTTGTAAAAGCCAAACCTCAAAATGCAAATTACGCAAGATGGGAAGTTTCTTTGTTTTTTTTTTTTTTTTTTTTTGGTGTGGAAACGAAATGGAAAGTTTTTGAAAAGTGGAGTTGAAGAAAAATGAAAATAATGGTGATAGACTACTTCACAGAACTAGATAAATAGGAATCCGCCATGGAGTTTAAAAAAAAAAAAGGAATCCGCCATGGAAATGGACATAGATCTAAAAAAAAAAAAGGAATCCGCCATGGAAATGGACATAGATCTAGATCAATGATAGGAATCCGCCATGGAAATGGACATAGATCTAGATCAATGATATGGAAGTTGTATAGATCTTGACATAGATCTAGATCAATGATATGGAAGTTGTATAGATCTTTAGCAAGATTTCCTCTGTGGCGCAACTGAGCACCATCGCCTCACCGATGAAAAAATTTCTCCTTTCTTGTAGTTAAACGAATCTCTATTGACTACGGAGTATATATTGTGTCTATGAATATTTTCTAATTTTGTTGAAGGAGATGAGAGCACAGAGATTTAAGTTTGAAAAGAAAAGCATGAGGAAGTCTGAAATGGGTTTACAGAATACATAATGAAAGAGATAATGGTTTGAAAAAGTAAAATGTGGAAAACACAAGAAAGGTACACATTTTTCAATAAAGTAAAAAAGCATTCTGATTGTTTTGAAAGGCCACAAGGTAGTTTGGGAAAAATATAGAGATAGTAGTGTTTATTTTAGGAAAGTGGACAAAATTTTGGGACGGATTAAAAAGGAAAGTAAGACAGGTAAAATGGGACAGAGGGAGTAATATTTTTGATGTAGTTTACAAATATTTAAATTTTATATAGTAAAACTTGACTAAACCAAATATTGAAAATTACTAAATTGTAAATCAGGGCATATATTACTTACCAATTATTTAATCGATATCATCTTTAATTTTCACGTGAAATCTACTTAATATTATTGAATACCATACATAATATTACCAATTCAAATATTATGTTATTACCCAATTAATATGCCAATTCTAATATTATGTTATTACCCAATTAATGTCTTTTCTACACGATATTATGCTATTACGTTAATACGTGAATATAGAAACAATATTACCAATTAATAGATATTAGTTATTTTCCATTTTACACTTTCTTACCAAATAAGCTTTATTAATTATTTGACTAATAAAACATTTAATTAATTGCCTACAAAAGTTTGGGCGGGAAAATGAAATAGGAGGATTTTATTTTTCTATATAATAATAATAATAATAATAATAATAATAATAATAATAATAATATAGATAAATATTTAAGGTCCATGCATCATGCACGTTGCAATACTGAGGGAATAGTTTAGAAATAGTGTCGAATTATTTTTTTGAATGGTCACAAAAAAAATTATTTATGACTAAATCACAAAATGTCACAAAATATTAGTTATTAAATGACTTTTTTCGTAGTGATAAACCAAAAAAATAAGATATGCTGATGGCGATAAAAAACAAAACCAGCACAAAAATGCCATAATTTTTGCCACTGTAATGGTTTGGCAATGGTTGGCATTACCTTTTTCAAGGTCAGACATCTTGTGGATGAAAGAGTTAGCAAAACAAAGTGTCACAAAGGAGATAATCTGCACCATATATAATTTTCGTGAAAGATAGAATGTGTTTGTGTATTGAAACAATTCAAAGTGAAAGTAGCATTGCTTACCGAATCGCCAATCCATAGAATTAGGGCAATAAATCCACTTTTCAGCGAAAGCCAATACACAACATCAGCAATAGCAAGGCACAAGCTCCACAAGCTTTGTAAGGCGAATGCACCAAGAAGTGATCTAATGTCCAAAAGCAAAAAAAAGTAGTGATTATTATCTTCACCTATATTAATTTTTTAAAAAACAAAAAAGAGGACAAAGAGATATGTATACCGGAGGAAGCCATGGGAGGGGATACCCGATGTGAGGAGGATGAGGAACACAGAATATGTGGCGAAAGTCAGCTGGGAGAGGCGGAGAAAGACGCCGATAAGGCCGAGAAGGCGAAACACCACCGCTCGCGCACGAATCCAGCCATCCTCCACCGCTGATCGATCGGAACTGAAAGAAAATTAAAGCAGATCAGAGGATTGTCAGCTCGATCGCCGGCCGTATAATTAAGCAAAAGCAGAGAGAGAGAGAGTGACAGCAGAGGAGATCGATGGAGAGAGAAAAAGCGAGCTATCCGCCACCATTAATCGATCCGAACTTAAAATGATGGAATGAAAACGCAAAAGTAACATTTCTACGCACCGTCTGCTACTGCATTCATCAATCGCAACTACATGCATCCACATCTCTCTGCTCTTCTCATCATCTCTTTTTTCTTGCTTTGCATCCATCTTCATCCCCAGACCCCAATTCACTCCCACTATTCTATAACTCAACTTCAGTCAAACACACCATTATCTTCTCATTTTTGTTATTCCTTCCTTATACTTTGTCAATGTTGCGTAACTTAATTAAACTTATTAACTTTTATTTTTTATTTCATAAAAATAAAAATAAAAAAATTGAGTGATAAGGAAACATATCGTCATCAATGCATCGGGTGTGCATCCCGCTTGAATTGTAATAAGAGAAACTCATAGTCATTACTTGAGGGTGTACACGGATAAATCGGATCACAGAAGTAAATCGACTTAGCCGTCCATAGCTTATGCACTCAAATTAAGAAGACTAATAAGTCCGTTTGTAGTTAAACTCGTGATCTTGTAGTTACAACTTAATAATAACCTAAACAACTTGTTAGTTGTCTATTGATTAGAAAGTGGAAGGCGCGATGACGTAATCGTGACATCATAAAATAAATTATAATTAATTAAATAGAGTAAACTGGAATTGAAACAATTATCAATATTGTTGTTTGGTTATGTACAACTGACCCTGTAGTCAATCGAAATAAAATAAATTTTCATATTTAAGAGTTGAATATGATGCTATTGATTTTCCTCAGGTTGGCAGGACCCGTCTAGTATTTAGTTCTACAATTATTTAAGACTCAAATGTAATGTAAAATCTGGTGGTATGTATTATTGGGTTTTAGTTGATTTTTTTTTTTTGGGTTTTACTTGGACCCTAATCGTTGTGTAGAAATTGCAATTTCAATTGGTCTATGTATGTATTTTTACTGTAGTGTCTAGATTGGCAAATTATACCGTGCACCACGGTGCACATAGCAATGTGAACCACGTACGTAAACGACGTCGTTTTGAGCATTGTAAATTAATCGTCTCTCTTTTGGAAATTACGTTTCCCGTTTCAGTCGGTCTGTGTATTATGTTAATATTCTGTGTATTCTAGGTAATCGTTCTGTGTATTCCAGGCAACCATTCTGTGTATTCTATGCAACCGTTCTGTGTATTCATGTTAGTAACACATGTTGTGATGTGTTTGTGCATTCGAATGTTTAGGAGGATGAATTCTGTGTATTTTGTGTCAATATTCTGTGTATTCATGTTATTAACACATGTTGTGATGTGTTTGTGCATTCGAATGTTAGGAGGATGAATTATGTGTATTTGTGTCAATATTCTGTGTATTCTGGGCAAACGTTCTGTGTATTATAGATAATGAATATGTGTATTATAGATAATGAATTCCCTGGAGTCATTCGCGTCCGCGTCCACTATCATCGAAACGACGTCATTTTACGTTCGTGGTGCACATTGCTATGTGCACCATGGTGCAGGGTATAACGATTGGTCTAGATTAGGTCCTTTTAATTATTTCAATTATTGATTACTTAAACATTACAAAGTAGTTTCTTTCCTACCAAGGATTTTTTCATTAATCTGATTTTCCCCCTTTTGGCATGCACTGTCTTAATGTTTGTAGTGAAATTTTTTTGGAGTAAAATCTGGTGGTATGTATTCATGCAAACGTATAACAAAAAACCAAGTTAGTTGATTTTTTGGGTTTTACTGGGACAGAAATCGTTGTGTAAAAATTGCAATTTCAATTGGTCTACATATGTATTTCCACTGTAGTGTCTAGATTAGGTCCATTCAATTATTTCAATTATTGATTACTTAAACATTACAATGTAGTTTAATTCTTCCTACCTAGGTTTTTTTCATCATGGATTTTCCCCTGGTTGGCATGCACTATCTTGCTGTTTGGAGTGAAAATTGCTTCCAAGCTCACTCCCTTAACCATTTTATTGCTCTGTTTGGGATCTTAACAGCATAGAGAAAGAGTACATTTACATTGGGAAATAGACTATTGATCTTCTTTTCTTAATGTAGGAATGCTCCTTCATTTGGCTTTTGATTTTCGTTATCCTTTCAGCCTTGGTATCACTTATTTACTACAGTTAAGTTGTTCCTAAGCCTTTAAGTTGCAAAAATTTAGTTACTTATGAACTGTTATTTGTTCTGGATTTATTAAAAAGTGATATTCAAATTTTCCTTTTCTCATTGAAACTGTTCAGGCTTATGTTGATTTCTGTGATTAGTTAGTTAACAACTTCAAACTTGGTGAAGTGGTTTTTGCTACATCTTTGCTACATCTGATTAGTTAGGTACTACACCCTGCTTGGATGGTACAGATTTCTGATTAGTTGGTCATGAAACCCAGTAATACAGAAGGAAGAACATCGTTCTACAGAATGCACAGGTATCTCTCACACTTATGGATAGCATCTTAAATACTCATTTATTCCCAATGTCAAGCTAGAAAAAAAGTAATTGCATTCTGTTACTCATGATAGACTGAAGATCATATCTATTTCATGTTTCTATTCTGACTACTCTAATAGCTTCTAAATAGTAACAATGTCTGGTCTACCTTAGTGTATATTTAAGTATTCACTACACCACCTATTTTAGAGACAATAGTACCACATACTATAATCATCCAGCCTCTTTAGTCCAACCGTAGCACTTAAAATTGTCCACTAACCTGCAAAAAAAAAAAAAAAAAAACAAACAAACAGTCTACCTTCAACACAAACACAGATCCTACTGTTGTTGAAGATGAGTGGTTTCTTCCAAACTTGCAACAACTGAGAATATAGCTTCATCTAGAATATTTAACACACTCCAACATCCAAAATAACAAATCCACAACATGAAAAAACCAATAAAACAGTCTTAACATTGTCTACCGCAATATGAAAAGCAAGCAAAAGATAAAGTTTTTTAACATAGGGTCATTCATTGTCCATCCAAATGCATAAACAGAGTTTCAATCAATCTTCTCTAGCTTCACTTTAGTGTCTTTCAATTTTTTGCAGCCCTTGGTGGAAGAGAACTGACCTAGCAAGAATCTCTTAACAGGTCCATCGGAAGTTTCTGCAGCACTTGTAGGTGGCAGCATAGCTATCGGGCTCTCAGCTTCGTCACTGTCAAAACCCTAAAATGGATAAACACTCATCAGCAATCATAGGTACTGAATGCTTTCTATTAATTAAGTACAAATTAAATGATCTAGATCAGTTACCTGTAGGAAATCATCATCACCATCACTTATTTGCAAGTCAGAGTTACCGTCCTTCTCATGAGCTTCCAAAAGTTCTTTGCAAATTGTTCAACAAACTTATTATCATTGTTAATCCTTAGTACTGGGAATGCATAGTAACGGTTGATAAATTGGTCTGTTTTTGCCGAGATTTTGAATAGCATAATCCTGCCTACTAAGTAGGGCTGTTAACGAACCGAACATAAATGAACAGAGGTTGTTCGTGTTCGTTTGTTAAGGATTGTGGAGTATTCGTGTTCATGTTCGTTTGTTAAGGTTTTTGAAAATCATGTTCGTGTTCGTTTGTTAAGCGTTCGTTAGTGTTCGTTAACGTTAGCGAACACGTTCACGAACGTGTTCATTTACGTTCATGAACACGTTTGTGAACACTTAATAAACAAACACCTGCACATGTTCATGAACACAATTTGTTCGTGAACAATAAATAATCTACGTTGACGAACAATTTTATATATATATATATATATATATATGTTTGTAAACTTGTTCGCGAACATTATTAAACGAACACTAAATGAGCTTGTCCGCGAACACTACTAAACGAACACAAACAAACTTGTTCACGAACACTACTAAACGAACTCAAACGAGCTTGTTCGCGAACACTTAGCAAACGAGCTTACCACTGTTCAGATTCTGTTCGTTTATAAACCGAGCTCTAAATTTTGTTTGTTAATGTTCGTTTACCTTAATAAACGAACATAAACGAACGCTTACCGAGCTCGAACAAGAGTAGTTTGTCGAAAACTCTGTTCGCTAACAACCCTACTACTAAGTCAGTGATCTCGTTTAATGGTCATGTGGTCTGTCCATTACAAATGTAAGTATTAATTGTTTAGAAAAAGTAATAAAAAAGTAGGAAAATATAATAGAGAGAAAAAAAAAAGATGATAAAGGAAACTTACATTCTTATTCCTCTCATATAGCCCACTGGCGGGAATGCCTATAAGTTCCATGCACTCTCTATCCCACAACAAAAAGGCAGCATTACTCTTAAGGTCAACAACCCGCACTCTAATTTTATACCTTAGAATGTCATCTTTCCAAGTCATTAAACACTTGAAACATTTATTCACACCTTCTGAAACATTTTTTTGTTGCAACCTGTCTTTCGACATGAACTATAAAACCAATCATTCGGATTATCAATACCATTAATCTTGGCAGCCACCCAGAATTCTCCATACTGCAAAGACAGAATTGAAGTGTAATGTCCATAAGAAAGAGATGTAGAAATTCTTCTAAAATAAAAAAAGAAAAATAAAATGAAGTATTTTTTTTACCGTTTCATTTTCATAGATGTCAGATATGGTAGTCAGTTCCATTGCTCGACTAGTTGAATCATCAATACTGTTTGTGTAACTAAAGCTAGTCATTGAACCTATACTGCGCATTGGTGTTTGTTCCCCACTGTCGACCAAACTGTAGGAGTTTCAGCATTTAAATGAAAGTTTTGTCATTAAAAAGAAAAGCATAAAAGAACCTGGATTAAAGTATATCATACCTCTCTTTGATGTTTTGCATTTCAGGGCAGTCAACATCAAATAGGACATGGGTAACATCATATGAAGATGATATTTTCACATCACCATCTACAAATAAAAATTATATATGATCATTAAACTGTAATCAGTTTCATTTTGCATTTTAATGATAAGTGATATTAAACAATAGTTCATTAAACTGTATACAATGAAATTAGAATTTTACTAACCTCTGGCACCAAGCTTGATTCTACAGAATTGGATCAACACTACAACAGGGTCCTTGGAAGCAGATCTATACAATGGTTCCAATTTGGTAACATGTTCATCCCAGAATGTGTAGGTTAACCGATTACCCCTATTTTTTAAAAATACATTGCACAGATTGTTAATTAAAATGAAATAGACATTAAATGAAAGGAAATTAGTATTTTGTTGACTTACTGAGCATCTTCTAAAACAAAGTCAAGCCTAGTATTCTGTCCACCAATTGTTTTTTCTTGAGGCGCATGTATTTCAACGACACGCCCAATTAAATCTAATATAAATTTGACAAAATAAAAAAATCAGTACACAGAAACATAAATTTACACAATGTAGAATGAAGTGTC
Organism: Ipomoea triloba; assembly: GCF_003576645.1. Lineage (NCBI taxonomy): Eukaryota > Viridiplantae > Streptophyta > Magnoliopsida > Solanales > Convolvulaceae > Ipomoea > Ipomoea triloba. The sequence goes on along the minus strand of NC_044924.1, from coordinate 10,468,322 downwards.
TAAGACTGTTGTACTGGAAATAGAATATTACATGAAACACAATATTTCTATTGGAAAATATACAATAGAAATAGAATAGAAAGTAGAGATAAGAAATCTTACCAATCAACTCTTTCACATTTACTGCTGGATTACCTTTCAAAGTGTGAAATGGTCTTGGTCTGTACATGTGGTAAGGAAAATTATCTGACCTATATTCTGTCATGATAGTCTCATGATTGAATTGCAACATGAACTCGTGCATGCTAGTCTTGTATGTATGCCAGTTTGAAACCACATAAAAGTTCTTGACACAATACACATTGCCTTCTACAAAACTTTCGTAGAATTTGGGTAAAACATCTTTTGGTATATGTGCATGAATTACAGTGGCCTGTACATAGGGAGTGTTACTATTTGATCTGCAAAATTTACAAATCTTCTATAAAACTAAATGCCTATGTTCATGGACATGGATAGTTGCCAATCTTGGGAAGAGAGTATGCTATGTATAGAATTAAAGGAGTTTTCTAATGCCCGGCATTTGAGGGCATATTGTGAAGAAAGAGTGGATGGGGCAAAAGGACTTGCCCCTGTCCAAGTATGTTGGAATGAGGGCTTGAAAGTTGCGTCGGGCTACGGACGTTAAACGGAGCGCTTCTCGGGAGGCAACCCGAGGTTAATTTTTACTTTTTACATGCTTTATTTCTCACTTTTTACCTTTAGATTTAGTGTGTTTTTGCAGGACCAAGGGGCGAAACTAAAAAGGACCGGAGAAGAACAAGAAAAAAATCAAATTTGGCAAAGAAACAGGGCCTGGACGCCAGGCTGGACGCGCGTCCAGCCCGCGTCCAGCGTCCCAAGTCCGAAAGTTCAGAGACCTCTCTGATGGACGCTCGGGCGGACGCGCGCGTCCGACCCGCGTCCGTCAGATGGCGAACCAAGATCAGAGAACCGAAAATCGGACGCGGGGCGGACGCACGCGTCCGCGACAGCAGCGAGGCAGAAGCAGAATCGCGCCTGCTGGACGGGGGCAGCAACTCGGACGCGAAACAGGGTTTTAAAATCAGATTTTCTTCTTTCTTCTTCATTGTGCGGACGCCCAAACTCCTCCCAAACACCCAAAGTAAGTTCTTTCAAGCTTCAATCAACTTTAAGGCCAAAAATCAAAGCTTTCTTCTACAGAAAGCCATTTAACAAGCAAAAGCAAGGTAAGTTTCATCTTCTTCATCCATCACTGGTGGCAACGCGGGGAGGTTCATCGGCGCAAAGCCCAACACTTCAAGGATCCGAAGCCCAGCACTGAAGGCCATCAAGCTTCTTTTAGGCTTGACATTTGGGGGACGTCATAAGAATCTACACAAGGTATACCGGACTGACCTGTTCCGTCTATGGAGTTTAGAGATGAACCAACCAATTCAAATGGCCTGCATGGTGAAACAGTGGCTGCAGACTCAGGCACGTGATAAGTGCCCTTATGTCTGGATTGGGCCGATAGTCACACGACTATGCGAGGCCCTGGGTCATCATAGGCAGCTACGTCGGGAAAAGAGGAAAACTAGCATGTCACCATTAAGCCTGGAGCAGCTCAATCGGAGCTATATTCCGAAGATCGATGACGTCCCGATGCAGGACCAGGAGCAGCCACAACAGCCAGCACCAGTGGTAGGGGGAGCACATGACGTGCCCCCGAGTATATGGACTACCCTGCAGTAGCTATTCTGGACTTCTGTTTCCAGTAGCTATTTTGTTGTTCTGTTGTCTTGTTGTTTCACCCTTGTTTCTGGAACTTGTTGGGATATTATGTTGAGTATTTTTCCTTGGTTCTTGAGAACTTATTCATGTCTCTTGATTCATTATCTTGAAGTATTGTTTGGTTGAATCCTTAGTTATAATTCCTGAGTATATGTGTGTTCATGTTCTGGGATGAACACTGTGAGTGTTTTGTGCTTGGGTTGAGTCTGAGGTTGGATATGGAATGGTGGAATCTTTGAGTACCTCTTGGGCTGTTAGAGGATGAACTAACTGTGGAACTAACTTTGGGCTTCGGCCTCTGTGATTGGACTTCGGTCCCTGTGATTGGACTTCGGTCCCTGTGATTGGGTTTTTACCCCTGTGATTGGACTTCGGTCCCTGTGATTGGGTTTTTACCCTTGTGTAACTAACTTCTAACTTTCGAGCTTGGTGATTGGTATGAGGGATGGTACTTTAGTTGGAGGTTAAGGTTTTGGTGCTTATCCTTGGGTTGAGGTCTGTTTGGTTCCTCGTTGACTCTTGAGTTGTATTGTATCTTGTTGATTATTGGTTATTCTTTGATATATTGCGGTTTGGTTGTTTCTTATGAGTATTCGGTTGAGTTTGTGATTCGGTTGGATATTGGTATTGTTGAGAAGTCTTGGTTTATATATTCTTTCAGCTTGTTGTTGTTGAGTATCCGATTTTAAATATCGAACAGTTCGTTGGTGTATATATTCTATATGGGTGTGGGTAAACCTATTTACAAACTTATATATATACGTATTTCCTTGAGGGTGTGAATGGTGGTTGCTTAGCAGTCTTTTGCTAATGGTTTCTTGTATGTTTTCCAGGTATGCAATAAGTCTAAGCGTGAGCGCGATAGAGATATATCCGTATGAGGCGGCTTAGACTAGTTATTATGTTTTAGACTTATGTTTTGGGCCTGTGCGCCAATATGAAATTCTATATACTCTTGTTTTAGATTTTGGATCTTTCGGATACGTTTGAGGATTTATATACTATTTGGTTTCAGTTTTTGGTTAGCCTGTGCATCTAGGCCGTGTTTTCTTACTTAGATGTGGCATGATACCCCTTAGGTTATAATTCGCTTCCGCTATGTTATGTTTTATAGTTGAGATAGGCAGCTTTTGTGTTAAAGTTTAGCTATCTCGGCTTGTGAAAAGTTGGGGTGCCACAGTTGGTATTAGAGCCTGTGTTGAGGTCTGAGTAGAGATCCTAGGGTTGAACTTTTGAGACTCTAGGACCTGAACAGTAGGAATTAAGATGTTCGAGAATTCTAAGATGTGTAAATTCTAGGACGCGCGGTGAGGACTCGTTTTAGTTGTTTATATCTTGTTATGCTGTTAGTTGCCTTGTTGTTTGGTTGTTGTGAGCTTGTTCTCACTTTCCTTCTTGCGTGTTTGGAAAGGCCGACCGCAGTACTACCCGTCTTTCGGTAGTTGTCTCTCTCGTTAGTGATCATGGTGCCACCTCGTCGACGTGAGGACTTCCAGGACGTGCCTTATGGTGAACAGCTGATGCAGAACCTTCAGCAGCTGACGTAGATCTCGCAGCTTTTGGGTAACGCGATGGTTCAGAACAACCAGCGTGGGCAGCCGGATCTGGTTAGGAGGGTGGCGGGGCAGCACCCACCCTTCTTCGCAGGGCAGGAGGATCCCGTGATCCTCGAGGAGTGGGTAAGAGCTTTCGATAAGATCCTGGAAATGGTGGAGTGTCCACCGGGCCGGCAAGTAGAGATGGCTAGCTTTTACTTGCAGGAGGAGGCTGACCTCTGGTGGGTCCATGAAGGGCCGACGATGAGACAGGAGCCGGGCTTTGGGTGGGAGTCCTTCAAGGACAGGTTGCGCGCTCGTTTCTACCCGGCACACGTGAAGGCTGTCATGCAAGAGGAGTTTCTACACCGTAAGCAGGGATCGTGGACCGTGCAAGAGTACCACAAGCGCTTTTTGGAGTTAGCTCGCTTTGCCCCGACTTTGGCCCCTACTGAAGAAAGCAGGATCGAAAGATTTGTAGCTGGGCTGAATTTGGACACTCGTATGGCGCTAGTCGTGTTCAAATTCCAGACTTTGAGCGAGGCCTACAGTAGTGCAGCCGAACATTACCGCGTGTTGACCATTCAGCGAGGAGCACAGGACCGCTCTAAGCGGCCGGGAGTAGGTGGAGCATCTGATTCCAAGAGACATAGACCTGGGGGCTCCGGTTTGGGAGGGGGCTTCCAGAGGAGTGGTGCCAACCATGGGGGTATATCTCGCTCTGGCTCGGGGCAAGGACCTAGGAGTGATGGGGTCCGAGAACGGCACTTCCACTGTAGGAGATGCGGGATGGACCATCCCGGGAGAGACTGCGAGGGACAGTTGGTGGAGTGTTTCAGTTGCGGGTTGAGGGGACATAGAGCTTATGAGTGCACAACAAGGAAGGGAGGATCGTCCCAGTCTAGACCGAGCCCGACTCAGGGAGCTTCGACGGCAACCCGATCTTCCAAGGAGGCCGAGGGCAGTGGAGGAAACAAACCGAGTGGAGGTCGAGGACAGCAGGCTGGGCCGCAACAAAGGAAGATCTTTGTGATGGGCCACACTCAGGCGGAGGCTAGTGGGCTTAATGAAGGTAAACCTTGAGCTTAATCTCTTTCTACATGGCATATAGGTGCTTTTAGGACCTTTTCTCTAAAATGCATGTAGCTAGTTGGACCCTTAAGTGACATTCCGTTAGCTAGGGAGTTTGAGTAGCGTTTAGGCAAAAAAAAAAAAAGGGGTCCGAAGTTTCGGTCTCGGGTTGTACCATCAAGAAGGAGTAAAACAAGTAGGAGGAGACGGAAGGGAGAAGTAGATCTAAGGACAAGTAGGGAGGGACCAGACCACCCGGCTACGCCCGATTGTTAGTCCTAAGTGGCAAGATCGTGTTTTTGTTGTTGCTTCGGGCACAACAACGCTGTGCGGACGGAAGGGACGGATCAGGGTACTCCGTGAGTGTGCTCCGTGTATGTGCGTGCGGAGAAGAGCGACGGATCGGGATCTTCCGCGAGAGAGCTCCGCCCGAACGAGAATAACAAGCCAGCTGAGCAGGGCCTTCCGTGGAGGTGTTCCGCAAGATCAAAGGGTACATGCGTCATTTTCTTCCCCACCCAGATTGAAAAACCCTACCATCGGCTATCTTTGTTCCGCCTTCTTTCCCCGTAGCAGCAAACAACGCCCCTGGGTTCTCCGTGAGTTCTCTCCGTCAACGAAGCAATCAAGTTGGGAACCTCCATAGCCGAAGACACCCGTGCAACATCTCTCTGCTTCTCGTTCTTCTCCACTGAAGTAAAGCAGTCCAGCGCATAACAACCTCAACAATGCCAAGAAGGAACCAAACTGGCGGAGGTGGGAGTCAGAGGAATGTTCAGTACTCCATCATTGACGGTAAGGCTCTTGACCCGCTACACTTCTCGCCTGAACTCGTGAATATGCTGAATTTTCAAGGCTTGTTGGAACAATTTCTACGGATTGAGAACATAGTTTATCCAAATTTAGTCCACCAGTTTTATCAGAATATGAAAGTTAAGAAAGTTAATCAAGTGCCCGTTCTCACTTCGATAGTGAAGGGTGTAAAGATTTCCTTCGACCCTCCTAAGCTTGCTAAGCTACTCAGTTTGCCGTTAGGGGGCGTGAGTCAGTATGAGCGTCATATTTGGATTGAGACGCAGGAGGTGGGCTTCCGAGATTACTTGAAATATATGTTGGGGCGAGACGAGGGCATTACGTTGGACGCCAGGCCCGTTAAGCATGACTTGACTGGTGAGCAAAGGATCTTGACCTTGTTGATAGGAGAGAGTTTGTTGCCGAATAGGAACAATAGTAAGGAGGTAGCAGGAATGGAGTGTACCTTTGCATATTTCTTGAAGCATCGGGTTAAGTTTGACCTGCCCAATTTGATGATTTCGCATATGAAGTTTTGCAAGACGGCCAAGCGCCGCAACCGATCCTACGGGATGATTCTGAGCTGGATTTTCCAGAAAAAGAGGGTGAATACAACCAGGGAGCTAGCTAGACAGCCGGTTCATGGCGTTTTCAATGCGCCGAGTCTACAGTACTGTGGGTTGTTTCAGGTGGACGGGAACGAGTATTGATGCTGTGGTTTAGTGTGAGTGTGAATGTGAAGGTGGTAGGTGAAGGGTGATGGAAGTGGTAAAACGAGGAAGATTCCCCGAGTGTCGTGTCTCTCAAGGATGGCGAATGGGAACCGAATATGTGTGGCATTTAAGAGGTTGAAAGGTAAGAGTTACAAGAATTAAAGGAAGGGTTCATGGTTGGGTGAAGGGTTGAAAGTAAAATAAGATGGAAAATATGAAAGATAAAAGGAAAGGGGTGCATGCCAAAGTTAAGTCTAAAGATTGATTATCTTAGGTAGCTTGGAATTGGGTTTCGGGATTGATCTAGGGAGTCACGGTCTATGTATTGAGTGGCGTCACACTCAAACTCTCAATCCTCATTCGGTTGAGGCATTTTATCGAACGCCTTGCCTACCACTCCTCTCGGATCTCATCCTTTCAGATTAAGAGCGGAGATATGGATGATCTAGGCTCATGAGTGGCCGCTATCGCGCACACACTCACTTCCTACGGGTTTACTACCTATCCCGGCCGGAAATAGAAGCAAAGATTAAGCAACATCTTCCATACAAAGCATCAAACATACTCCCACAACACCAAGATCATAATATCAAACTATAAGCAACAATCCATAGATCAACAAGGGCACACACACCCGACTAATCTACTCTAACATGATAAACATAAATAAAAGCAATAAACTAAAGATTACTTTTGATAAATAAATCTAATCTAACAATCCAATGAAAAGAATATGTTACCCAAAGAGTGTTGAGTCTACATCTTCAATCCATCTTCAATCCTAAGATCTAACTTTAATCTAATAGAAATTGAGTATGTTTTTCCTCCCCAAGAGGGGAAGGAATGATAAGAAAATTCAGATCTGAAAGTTGGGAGAGTCCTCCTCCAAAAATCAGAGAAAAGGGTTTAAATAGCTGCTCAAAAATCAGATTTCCGATGTTGCCCTACTGGTATGCTCCCACGCCTGTCACACGCGTGTGAGGGCGCGTGGGAGCTCTCTGGATAAAATGCACGCCTACTCACACGCGTGTGAGTGGGCGTGGCAGCCTCCTGCATGATGATTTCTTTGATTGATGCTTCTTTTGGCCTAAAACTTTGATGTATCCTTCGGAAATGATTCGAAGTATTTTTCTTGAGCTGGATTTATCAAATAGAAGTTAATTAGAGATTTTATCCATGAAAGTGATCATAATTGGGTGTAGAATCATTAAAATATTATCTAATCATTACCCGCAATTAGACTATTTTTGGCACTTATCAAAGTTTCCACACTTTAGATCTTGCTTGTCCTCAAGCAAGCGTTCTATCATTTCCTAATCATCTAAGTGCCAAGAACAGTTGAATGAAGATAGGATAATCAAAAATTCGTGATCAGATGTGTCGGAATGGAGCGGGTGAAATTTCCTTCACTATCTACCAAGACTATTAAGTTTAGGTTAGACAAATGTAAGGAATATACTGAGGAAGCAAAAAGCTTTTTAAGTGTAGGTTTCAAAAAAATGACAATCACACATTTCCAATCATGCAATTATTGGGGATTCGTCTTCCATTTTATTGGGGCCTAAAAGCCGATCTCACTAGTGGGAACGATGTGCACCACCTGGCCAAATTTTCCAACCATACGCCAAAGCCCCTGTACTGAAAATTAAGTGAGAGCAGGGACACGGACCGCTCATCGCCATGGCTTGGGCGATCTCTCTATTTTCTCACCTCCTAAGATAACGTCATCGGGCTACCCGACTTCACATGGAGATCCATGCTTTTTCGAAGGTCAGTGCAATGGGTGCCCGAATCCTAGCGAGGCGGCTCACCTCCTCTCATTTTTCTCTTCTCCTAGGAACATTATTAAGTAGACAACCGACTCCAGATATAGCATACGAAGACTATGGTTGAACACTTCCTAGCGAGAAGGCTTTCCTCAAATTTTATCTCAGGGAGTGTGATCGTTGTCAAAAATGAAGTATACGGGTTTAGATTTGTCGTTCCGCTGAGGATTGGGGGTTATGGCACGCAATATGCAATCACAAAACTAGGCACTAGCACAAGGAAATCAACAAGAAGCTAAGGAAATGATAACAAGGTAGAACAAACACATATAAGCAATAGATAAGTGCAAAATAAAGAAATAGGACTCAAGCTAGGGGAATTACTATCTAGATGCTTTAACACTTAAGTTTGGGGGAAGAACATTTTACCTAGGTTCTAGAGGCTAGCACTAATAAATCTAAGTTTCCACAAGGATTAGAACAAAGGTTGCCCCATTCCCATGGTGTATCAACCTAAGTTCTTGAAGAACAAAAGCTATTTAAGCCCCAAATCTACCCCTATTTCCATAGAAGAGAAAATGGGTTTGAGATTGGGTTGGCTCAAGTCTCCCATCCAATTCCCATTGAGATGAAAGACTTTCCAAAGACAAACAACAATCATTGGCCACTAATCATTGAAAGATAGAAACAAACCCAATTCAAACTCAAGAACCCTAGGTTGGGGTTCTTCCCCTTTTTCACAATAATCACAACTTAAGCATCCAAATAGATAATACAACCCTAACTCAAGCCCATAAACTAACTACTCATGATTAAATAGCATAAAGAACACAAAAACACAAGTAATAAACATAAATCTTGCAAAAGAAAAGAGATAAAGGAAAGAAAACTTCTCTATTGAAATGGGAGGAAGAATCTTGAAATCCAAGCTTCAAATCCAAGATTACAAGCTCCAAAAGTGTTAAAATACATAGATCTAAGTCTAATCTAACCTAAAAATATGAAAGGGAGTGAATGGGAGTGTTTAGGGTTCAACCATGGGTCAAAACCGTGTTCAAAATGCTCAAAACGAGCTTAAATAGTGAGCAGAGCAGGTCCCAAACGGCCTAGGAAACGGCCGTGTCAATGGCCGTTTGCCTCCTCTTCAAAAACTGCATTTTCACACTGTAAATCGGCATAAATCAAACGCCCATGTATACGGCCGTGTCCCAGGCCGTTTGCCAACACTCCAGAAATTGCATTTTCGAACTCTGTGCAGCTGCTTTGACTTCTAGGCTGTTTTTCACCATTTTCCGTTCAGAATTACGAAATTTGTATCTCTAGCAAAGTTGTAGCCCTTGAAGTCTTCTTTCCAATGGTTTAAATATCACTTAATTTGGACATTTCTAGGCTGAGATATGGTCCAATTACTAAGATGTCGACGTGCAGAAATTTCAACACATTGATCTTTTGCTTCTCTTTGGTTTTGGTTTGTCTAAATGACAAAGACCATTGAAAATACCAATCTTAGGCTCCCTTGGAAGTGTTGCACCCATCTACATAGTTTCATATTTGGCCTCCATTTGACTCCAATGCCCACCAAAATGCATGAAAATGCTCATCTTTGCTTCTAATGCTTTCCAACTCATACTCCTTGCAAAGTAACACAAATAAGCACTAATTCTCATGAAATTTGGAATGATAAATAAACAAAATAACTTAGTGAAAGGGGGAAAATGTAGACAAATAAGCACTTATCAGAGTGGCCTTTTTGAAAGCCTATATTCACGTTTCACCATGTCAACCCCTCATGCCTCTTTCTAGGGAGTAGGGATTATTTTCACTCAAAGCTCACTTTAAAGCTCTCCTTTTGCCCCATGTCCTGCTAGATTTAGTTCATTTCCGGGCTTCGCAATTTTATCTTTCTAAAACCTAGAAAGTACACACTCCCACTTCGAGCGATCCTTGACTAAGGTCCCACTAAAATAGAAGAAGAAAGACATGCAATCATACGAAATTTTTCAAATTGATGGTGGTGTGTGTCACAGATAGCTTCCAGGGCATATTTCAAACATTTGTTTTAGCGTAAAAGTAAGAGTCTTCCTAGATAGTGCAGACAACAACACACTCTCTTATCCTAACATCTAAACAACTCATCTGATTACTTATCTAATGCAAAACATCCTTTCCACACTTTAAAAGTTGACATCGTCCTCAATGTCGCCATGAGGCAAGGTGGAAAAAGAGTTGGGTCAAAGAATTAACTAACAAGGAGCGTCTTTCCACACTTTAAAAGTGTTTCCTGGGCTCGGATTAAACTTTTTAATTTTTAACACCCAAAAAGATCTTTAAATCAAAGAATAAGAATGTTATACCAAACATTGAGCAATCATCCTACTTTTAAATGGCAGGAGAAGATATACCTTTTGTAGCAATTCCTCAATTAAGCATTGACTGTCCCTTTTTCCTAACAAAATATTCCATAAAAGATTTGATTGAAAGATGGAAAGTAAGAATTGTACCTCGTTTGATCATTGTTCGGGGTTCTTCTCAAAAGTTCCACTTTTAACATTCTTAGCTAGACGAAACGCAGTAGAATAAAGATAAAGTGTTAATCATAATAAAAACAAAAGAAAACAGATAAAGATAGAATATTGTCTCCATGCAAATTGTCAATAGTTAGAATAGAAGTTATTTATCCCTTCAAACATCTTGCAAAGGCAAGATTTCCTCAAATGTCTTTTAAAATCCAGAGCTACGCCCTCTTCTTGCCAATTCTTCTCGCAGAAATGCAATTTGCATGCTCAAATCCTGGATGTGTTCATAGTGTCTTGCGTCCCTTTGTTCCAAGAGGTTTTCTTGTTCCATGTGCAGCTCATACTGAAATCTCTGCATTGATTCCCAATTGGTGACTTTTGTTAAGCGTGCTGGAGCTGCAGGTGAGGATGGTGATGGGATAGCATTTGGGTTGTCTGGAGGTGGTGCATCATTGAAGATTGAGATATTCAGAGATAGGGTTGGCGAAGAAAGATGTTGATTGTCCGAAGGAGTAGGGGTTGGTTCTCTTGGTGTGCTTGATACGGGAGGTTCTGAGAATGGGAAGGGAGGTGATGGATTGACTCTCTTCTTTGGTTTCTTGGGTAATCTTTTCTTAATTGCTCTTGCTCCCGTTCTCATTCGCAAGTTCCGACCAATTTTTAGTTCAGATAAATCCGTCATAGACAACGGAGTCATAGCTGCGCTTCCCAGGACTTTATTGGTTTCCTCCATCCTTGTTTGATATCCTAAACTAAGGCACAGTTGAGTTACTAGAGGTCCGACGAACAAAGTAGTAACTTTCTTAGACTGTTGTGCCTTCAACCATCTTTTACAAACCACCCCCATGTTCACGGGTGTACTTGTGTCCATGCTCCAAAGTGCAAACAAATCAGTCCTATAAACTTTTGCAAAGTTCCCTGTGCGTCCTTCCCAACATTGAGCAATTATTCGACGGATAATTCGAATGTCATCTCTTTTGAGTTGAGATTGTAGTACCCTCGATCCACTCCACTCGACTCCTGGTTTAGCAATCCTCTTCTAGTAATTCCTTGGAGTTTCGGAGTCACCAAAATCTATTGGAAGTTCTTTGTACCACATGCTCTCTTGATCCTCCTCAGTATAGAATCCAAGTAAAATTCCTAAAGTGTTGACTGAGATATGATGAGGTTCATTGAAGAGATTAAACTTGATTGTTGGGCGCCAGTTTTTCCAGTAACCTCCAAGGTGGCCACAAATTCGAAGACAGTAGGTATATAAGTTGAGTGGCGCCATCCAAAAATTTTTCTCCAGAAGGGTTGATGGATGAGACATGCTAGCGAGTTTCGGCATTGAAAGGGATTCAACGTTACTAAGTCGATGAATTTCCAACTAGCTATCGGAAGGTAGACCGCATATTCAAAACGCCTCTGCTGCTCTTCCGTTAAGAATATTCTATTTTCTACAACTCTTTCATTCCTTTCTTCCTTAGGTTCTGTGAGCTCTGTTTCCATCATTGGGGCTTTTCCTTTCCTAACCCTCATTTCTTCTTGATTAGCCGTGGATGAATGTGAAGACATTGCCTAGAATTCATCAACAAGATTTGAGCAATATATGGACTTATATTTTATAAGGAACATTATAGAATTCATCCATTGCATCTACTTCATTAATGCTTATTTTCAAGAGAATGAGCATGTCACATATGGATAATATCATGCAAAATTCGAAAATTTTCAATACAAGATAAATTTCTCCCTTCTCTTCTAGCTAGCTAAGAATTGAAAAATGAGAAAGCATGCTTCTTTTGAAATTGACAAGGTAATATGTGGGGATAGCTATACTCAAAGCTTAACAAGCAACAAATTTCTTCATTTCATACTTCTTATTCCCCATTTCATCATGAATTCCATACAATAAAAGATACCCATATTACCTAGGGTTTGCAATCTAAACATTAAGAAATTCTCAAATTATGCAATGTTCATCATCTAATAGCAAATATAAGTTCTAATCAAGTTCTAGAATCTATTTCTAAACCATTTCAATCATAAGGAATCATTATGTCACTATATTCATACAAATATGCCTTCCAAAGAAAATAGATCCCAAAATCTGTAAATGAAAGTAGAGGGAAGGAATGTTACCTTTGGAAGAACTTAGGAAGAAGATTCAAGAGATTTGCACCCAAAATCACTTTGGAAAAGCTTAGTCTTACCTTGGAAGAAGTTCTTAGCTCTTGGATGAGGTTAAATGAGAAATGGGCAAGGGTTAGAACACATTTGCGACTTTATTTACGCAGATTTTCTGGTGCCCGTCCACGCCACTCACACGCGTGTGAGGGCGCGTGGCTTGCCTCTGGAAGATTCCCACGCCGGCTCACACGCGTGTGAGCGGGCGTGGCGGCTTTTTGGAGAAATTCCACGCCTACTCACACGCGTGTGGGTGGCGTGGACCGTGTTTCGTCCGCCTTCTTCAACTTTTTGCTCATCCCCTTTTTGAGTCCAATTATCATTTTTAGTGAGTAAAAACATTCGTTGAAGGTTATCATGGTATTGACAATCTGCTTGGTTAGCAAAAGAAAACTATACGAAAGATAACATTTATTAAAAGGAAAATAAACAAGAGACGGCAAAGTAAAATATAAGTCCTACGGATAACGTTGGGACTGCCTCCCAAGTGCGCCTTTGTTTATAGTCTTTGGCTAGACTTGGACTATGCTATCCTTCGAAGCATACAGACTTGGGGACTTTGCCAAGTGTCCCGTGTACTTTTGATTCGAGGTATGCCCAAAGATGGGAAATATCCTTGAATTTGGAAACTAAAGAGAGGAAAATAAAATTCAACGATAAATATGCTCGGGATATTATTTCAAGATGTTCAAAAATAACATACCCCTTTTCTTCTTCCTCCTTATAGGTTCCTACCCCTGCAACCTTTTCCTTAAGGATCTCCAAATGAACATTCTCTCCATAGTCTATCCCATCTAAAACACTTTTTCTCCATTCTTGTTCTTTTGGATTGTCAATGGAGACAATCCTTTCCTTTCTTTCCCTTTCTCCTTCTATGATTCCTAATAACTCGATATCATCCTCACTCCCCAAATCATCGTAAGATTGTAAGGAATCACTCTCCCATGAACAAAAAGAAGCTTTATCATAGTCATCAAAATTATCATGAAATACAAGGGAATCATCCTCAAAAATATTATAAGAATTTTTAATAAGAGTTGGAGTTAGAGTTTTACCTTGTGTGGGTTTTTCATCTTCCCACACAATTTCAATGTTATCATCGTCTTCACTCTCAATCTCCTCCCATTGTTGTGTGTTCAACTCACGAGTCGAAACTTCTTGGAGCACCGGGGTGTCAAGTTCTGTGGATTCTTTTGCACACACCTCTTCATCGTTAACCATTCCGTCCATCTCGTCATTACTTTGCGGGTTGGTTTCCAGTGTCGGGTGGTTATCTACAAATGGGTTGTTAGCTTGTGGTAGCATCCTTTTCATGAGCTCTTCCGACATCGATAGCATTTTAGTTTCAATTTCGTCCAGTGGAAGTCCTTCCTCGCGAAGAGTGGCTTCAATTTCGTCCAGTGGAAGTCCTTCCTCGCGAAGAGTGGCGAGATTCTTCTTGAGTGGAAGTCCTTCCTCGCGAAGAGTGGCGAGATTCTTCTTGATTTCACTCCTAATTTCATTTCTTAAGTCGAGATTCTTCTTGATTTCACTCCTAATTTCATTTCTTAAGTTGATAGTATTCTTGATTTCACTCCTAATTTCATTTCTTAAGTTGATAGTATCCTCCTTGGCCATTTGGATGAACATTTCTAATTTATCCTTCAAGATTTGGATTTCATCATTGATCGGAGGAAGATACTCACAAGATGGTCTCTCATATGGTATGTATTGGGTGAAATTTTGAGCAAAGGGTGGTGTTTCGTGAAAATATTTATCATGCTGTTGAGGTGGGGGTGAATAGCTAGGATGAGTGTAAGAATGAGAACACCTATTTCTCTCAGGATCATAATTTGAGATAGGGTTATAATGAGATGGAGGTTTACCAATTGAAGGAATTGTGGCCTTGAATGCCGGTTCACAATTGGGATCAATCTCCTTCATGACTCGAATAAGTCGGCTGTTAATACTCTCAGCTATAGAACTGATGGATTCCTCTCCACTTTGATATGTAGGCTTCTCAATTCTTTCGTGGGTAAGCACAGAGGGGGTATCATGAGGATATGGTGCATAATTGAAATAAGGGAAAGTGTTTGGGTAAGGTGGATATGTATATTGTGGTGGTGGGTATTCATAGGGATTTAGATAGTAATGTGGGTAAGGTTTATAAGTTTGGGGTGGAATATTTGTTATATGTGGTCTTCCATGGTATGGGTAACCATGGGAATACGGATAAGCACTCATTGGTAAGCTTCAATCGATTTGATAAAGAAAATTTCCTGCACAAAGCTTAACCAACAACAAATATATTGCAACTAGAAGTAGTTGCAAGTGAGCAATAAAATATTCAAGACAAAGTAAGCTCACTTCTTCAAGCAAACAAAAATAAGAAAATAAAACAAACAAAAAGAAAGCAATTCAAGAACTCTTAAAATTCTACTTCAAAAATGTCAACACTTATTCGAAACCGTTTGCCATCCCCGGCAACGGCGCCATTTTGATGCTGTGGTTTAGTGTGAGTGTGAATGTGAAGGTGGTAGGTGAAGGGTGATAGAAGTGGTAAAATGAGGAAGATTCCCCGAGTGTCGTGTCTCTCAAGGATGGCGAATGGGAACCGAATATGTGTGGCATTTAAGAGGTTGAAAGGTAAGAGTTACAAGAATTAAAGGAAGGGTTCATGGTTGGGTGAAGGGTTGAAAGTAAAATAAGATGGAAAATATGAAAGATAAAAGGAAAGGGGTGCATGCCAAAGTTAAGTCTAAAGATTGATTATCTTAGGTAGCTTGGAATTGGGTTTCGGGATTGATCTAGGGAGTCACGGTCTATGTATTGAGTGGCGTCACACTCAAACTCTCAATCCTCATTCGGTTGAGGCATTTTATCGAACGCCTTGCCTACCACTCCTCTCGGATCTCATCCTTTCGGATTAAGAGCGGAGATATGGATGATCTAGGCTCATGAGTGGCTGCTATCGCGCACACACTCACTTCCTACGGGTTTACTACCTATCCCGGCCGGAAATAGAAGCAAAGATTAAGCAACATCTTCCATACAAAGCATCAAACATACTCCCACAACACCAAGATCATAATATCAGACTATAAGCAACAATCCATAGATCAACAAGGGCACACACACCCGACTAATCTACTCTAACATGATAAACATAAATAAAAGCAATAAACTAAAGATTACTTTTGATAAATAAATCTAATCTAACAATCCAATGAAAAGAATATGTTACCCAAAGAGTGTTGAGTCTACATCTTCAATCCATCTTCAATCCTAAGATCTAACTTTAATCTAATAGAAATTGAGTATGTTTTTCCTCCCCAAGAGGGGAAGGAATGATAAGAAAATTCAGATCTGAAAGTTGGGAGAGTCCTCCTCCAAAAATGAGAGAAAAGGGTTTAAATAGCTGCTCAAAAATTAGATTTCCGCTGTTGCCCTACTGGTCTGCTCCCACGCCTGTCACACGCGTGTGAGGGCGCGTGGGAGCTCTCTGGATAAAATCCACGCCTACTCACACACGTGTGAGTGGGCGTGGCAGCCTCCTGCATGATGATTTCTTTGATTTATGCTTCTTTTGGCTTAAAACATTGATGTATCCTTCGGAAATGATTCGAAGTATTTTTCTTGAGTTGGATTTATCAAATAGAAGTTAATTAGAGATTTTATCCATGAAAGTGATCATAATTGGGTGTAGAATCATTAAAATATTATCTAATCATTACCCGCAATTAGACTATTTTTGGCACTTATCAAGTACATCACGGCCCACGAGTTGAGCAAGATGCCAGCGGCCGATAGCAGGGAGCTTATCGAGCGTTTCCACATTCCCCACAAGAGGTTGAGAGGGTTGGTCACGCCTCAGCGGGCTGAGCAGGCAGGTGATGAGGAGGAGGGCGACTAGTCTGAGGAGGAGTCTGAAGAAGAGGAGGAGTCGGAAGATGAGATTGACCAGGAGCATCGGAGGAAGGAGCAGCATGATCCTATGGCATCAGCAACGCCAGTTGACCCCGTTCTGCTACAGCTGCAGGAGATGCACCGGATGGTGGAAGCTAGGTACACGTCACTAGACCTGAGAGTGGACCGCGGGTTTCAGCGGTTGAGTTTCATCGAAGCCAAGCTAGGCATTGAGGTTCCACCGGAGTATCTGCATCCCTATCCTTTTCGTGGTCCGGGCAGTTCGTCACAGGGAGGTCACCCAGGTTAGTTGATAGTTTTCGCACATAAGTTAGGTCTTTGTTAGGAATCCTTTATTTGCCCTAGGTAAGTAGTTAGTTTAGACCTTGCATGTTGTGCATGGGTTGGGAAGTTAAAAGTTAAGGGTTAGGAGCATAGTATGTTCTTAGGTTAGGTTAGCGGAGCAATCTTAGCCTTAACCTCCGATCAATCCACTTTTTTTTTTTCTGGAAACCGTTCCGTTCCAAGTTCCCGCGAGCGTTGAGCTTCGGGGACGAAGCTCCTTTTAAGGGGGGTAGAGTGTAACACCCCGTAAATTTCATTCAAGCCGTAAAACCGGTAATCAAATTCCATCGGGCAATTTATTTAATTTAATTGGGCTTAACCTTTCTAATTGATATATATATATATATATATATATATATATATATATATATATATATATATATATATATTTCTTGAACCTGGAATTAATTATTTATTCAAAAGCCCAATTCTTGATTTAATTCTTGTAAGAGATTTATTCTAATTTGGATCCTTACAATTCTTATAAGTAAGAGTATTTTTATAATGGCCCAATTCCTTATGCTAGTATATATATATATTGTTCCTAAGACATTTAATTCCTAAAATTATGGGCTTTCTCCTTATTCTATGTATTCATTTATTTAAGAGATGAACCATTTGGCCCAATAATTACTCTTGTACATAGAATTGTTATATATAAAGATTTGAGCCCATTCCTTATTAAATCTTCCACCCTAATATATACATATATGTATGTATGTATTATGGCATATATATTCAAGACTTAGCATTTTTCTAGAGATTTCACTCTCTCTCTTCCCTACTCATTCTTCACGCCATTTTCATCTTCTTCTCCTTCAAAGATTGGTCTTCATTTCATCTTCAATATTCAAGTCAAGATTGCTCTTTTAGGATTGTTGAGGCTTGGGTAAGCATCAATCTCTAGGAATATACCTTGCATCATGTTATTTTCATAATCTTTATACAAGTTCTTATGTTATTCTTTTGGGAAAAGATGATCAAGGTGAAGGTGAAGCTTAGTGAGAAGGTTTAAGAGTTCTTGGGTGAAGCGTGCTTCAAGAGGTAACCATCATGTCCACTAAAATCTATTTTACACTCTCAATCTATGATATTATTTGGTGTATTGGAATCCTGAGAAATTCTTTGCTGCTTAGCCTATTTGTTGTTGTCTGTGAAGTTATTTTGATGGATTATGAACTTGTGTTCTTGATCCTTTGCATATAGATGTTTATGGATATTTATTGGTATGGATTCCTTGTTTATTTGGCTTCTGGGAGTTGTAATCTGAGTAATCTGATCCTATTTTCGTATTCTGGGAATGAACTTTGGGTATTCTGTCTGTTCTGGTCTGGGAGTGGTTTGGAGTTGCTCTTGCGGTAAGGTTAGGTGGTATAATGTGTCCCGCCTAAGTGGTCCGCATGAACAACAGAGGGATGGAGTGACGGAGGATGGCGATCCGCTGGGCAGCCCCGCCCCTTCTGGCGGAAGAGGGCGGCGGACCAGGGTGATCCGCCGGGGAGTGCCGCCGGTTGAGGCGGAAGGGTGTGGCGGGGCTAGTGATTCCGCCAGGGTGATCCGTTGGTTCTTCTGGACTTCTGTTTCCAGTAGCTATTTTGTTGTTCTGTTGTCTTGTTGTTTCACCCTTGTTTCTGGAACTTGTTGGGATATTATGTTGAGTATTTTTCCTTGGTTCTTGAGAACTTATTCATGTCTCCTGATTCATTATCTTGAAGTATTGGTTGGTTGAATCCTTAGTTATAATTCCTGAGTATATGTGTGTTCATGTTCTGGGATGAACACTGTGAGTGTTTTGTGCTTGGGTTGAGTCTGAGGTTGGATATGGAATGGTGGAATCTTTGAGTACCTCTTGGGCTGTTAGAGGATGAACTAACTGTGGAACTAACTTTGGGCTTCGGCCTCTGTGATTGGACTTCGGTCCCTGTGATTGGACTTTCGTCCCTGTGATTGGACTTCGGTCCCTGTGATTGGACTTCGGTCCCTGTGATTGGGTTTTTACCCCTGTGATTGGACTTCAGTCCCTGTGATTTGGTTTTTACCCCTGTGTAACTAACTTCTAACTTTCGAGCTTGGTGATTGGTATGAGGGATGGTACTTTAGTTGGAGGTTAAGGTTTTGGTGCTTATCCTTGGGTTAAGGTCTGTTTGGTTCCTCGTTGACTCTTGAGTTGTATTGTATCTTGTTGATTATTGGTTATTCTTTGATATATTGCGGTTTGGTTGTTTCTTATGAGTATTCGGTTGAGTTTGTGATTCGGTTGGATATTGGTATTGTTGAGAAGTCTTGGTTTATATATTCTTTCAGCTTGTTGTTGTTGAGTATCCGATTTTAAATATCGAACAGTTCGTTGGTGTATATATTCTATATGGGTGTGTAAACCTATTTACAAACTTATATATATACGTATTTCCTTGCGGGTGTGAATGGTGGTTGCTTAGCAGTCTTTTGCTAATGGTTTCTTGTATGTTTTCCAGGTATGCAATAAGTCTAAGCGTGAGCGCGATAGAGATATATCCGTATGAGGCGGCTTAGACTAGTTATTATGTTTTAGACTTATGTTTTGGGCCTGTGCGCCAATATGAGATTCTATATACTCTTGTTTTAGATTTTGGATCTTTCGGATACGTTTGAGGATTTATATACTATTTGGTTTCAGTTTTTGGTTAGCCTGTGCATCTAGGCCGTGTTTTCTTACCTAGATGTGGCATGATACCCCTTAGGTTATAATTCGGTTTAACTATGTTATGTTTTATAGTTGAGATAGGCAGCTTTTGTGTTAAAGTTTAGCTATCTCGGCTTGTGAAAAGTTGGGGTGCCACAGTTGTGGTCCAGCATGAAACACTAGGTACCCTGTGCATGGGGTGCCGACTTTATCTTTACCTTTAGTTCTTTTGTTGTTTAAATTCCTATTGATGAATGCTTGTTTTACTTGTCTTTTTAGTATTGCATTTTAATTTCCTTTTATTCCTTGATTGCTTTTATTCCCAGTGTTATGCTTTTATTACTTGCTTTGCTTTTCTTTTCAATATTGCACTTTTGCTTTTGTTTTCAATAAGTTTTGCATTAATGGAAGTTAAATTCTCTAATATGGTTTGTAGTATTGCAATGTGTTTGTTGATGGTGTAGGGAAAGTGATAAATGGTTCAAAGCTAAGAGGGTATGTCTTTCCCACCATGATTAAAGGCAAGGTACTCGAAGAGAAGCAACAAGGGGAGTCTCTTTATCTCCCTTACTTATTGTCTTTACCTATATGCTTTCGTTTAAAGTGTGGAAACCGGGATATGGTACGACATTGCATTGCATTTGTTTGAATCATTCATAAAAGCATTTTGTGTGATCCTATAGCCCATAGCACACTTTTAAAGTGTGGAAATGGGCGTTGTTTTGCATGTGACCTTATGACTTTCCCACCTTGTGCATAGTGTGAACATCGAGGACGATGTTCGTTCTAAAGTGTGGAAAGGAAAGCACCGGTTGTGCTTTAAAACTTTGATCTATTAAGGGATGCTTAGCGTAGAATTTTGTATATGTTTGAAGTGAATACATTTTTTAATCTATCTTAGAAAATGCGTGCTTTGAAGGAATGTTTGATTCTCAATTTGGAATATCCCTTGAAATAAAACTCTTGTACACTTTTAAAAGTTGTTGATTTTTGTATGCTTGTGTGATGTTCACCCTTCATCTAGTTCGGACCATGGTCAAGGAGGGAACGAAGTGGGAGTGTGCACTTGTTAACCCTAGTAAGATAATTTTTACTAAGCCCGGAAAATGAATATAATTCTTTGTTGTGCTCTCCCGAAGGTGGTGTGAGGGGTTGTGAAGGTGAAGCTTACTATCTTATGTTCAAAAAGAGCCCAAAGAGGCACAAACCCCAAAAGAGCCCAATGAGGCCACCTTAGGAAATGAAAAAAAAACCGTCTTGCTAGGACATGGGGGCAACCATTGCACTGTCTTCGAAAAAGC
Source organism: Ipomoea triloba (assembly GCF_003576645.1). NCBI lineage: Eukaryota > Viridiplantae > Streptophyta > Magnoliopsida > Solanales > Convolvulaceae > Ipomoea > Ipomoea triloba. The sequence continues at coordinate 10,447,833 of NC_044924.1, read as the reverse complement.
GTAGAGCTCTACGTGAAGTCGGTTGCCCCGAAACAAGTTCTTGGGAGACGAGAAAATTTAAGAGAGCCATTCCGCCAAGATTCGGGCACCCATTGCACCGTCTTCGAAAAAGCATGGAGATCCATGTGAAGTCGGGTCGCCCGATGAGGTTATCTTGGGGAATGAGAAAAGGAGAAATATATCCCGTTAGGACCGGGCACCCATTGCACTGTTCTCGAAAAAACATGGAGCTCCATGTGAGATCGGGTAGCCCGATGGTTGGTCCTGAGGGGTAGTAGTGACCTTTGTTAGCCTATTTCACATTAGTATCTAGGGGGCTTGAGGTTATACGGGTGGTTGAATAGGGTTGGCTTGTGCACATCGTTCCCACTAGTTGGCTCGGCTAGTGGCCCGTTCTAAATGGTTGGTGAACCCTCGTTTGGATTGCATGCTTGAAAAGTGTGAGAAAAAGAGTTAATTGAAATGAATTGTTTTTAGCCTAAGGGCTTTGCTTCGTGGGATATTCGTTGTTGAGAATCTTAGTGTTCGTTTGAAGGCACATTTTCATGATAGCATAAAGAGTGTATTGATTTCAAATGTATGCATCATTCTTGTGTCTTAGCTCGCTTGCATATCAAAGTTGTGGCATCCTTTGCACTTATGTGTTGCTTGGTCATTGATAGCTTGCTTGAGGACAAGCAAGTTTTAAAGTGTGGAAATTTTGATAAGTGCAAAAGACGCCACATTTATAAGGTCGTTCTCGGATCATATTGTGCACAATTGATGGCTTTTATGTTTGATTTCGTCTTGAATTGCGTTAGAATGCTTGATGTTATCATCGGACCCCGTTCCACGCTTTGTTAATCGTTTTGTAGGTAAATTGATGTACAAAAAGGTGGAAAACGGCATGGATTTCAGAGATAGATTCACGGGCCGAAGTTGGAGCAAAAATAGGCCCTGGACACGCCTTGGACGCGTGTCCATACCTGCGTCCAAAAATACGCCCGCAGATGTTTCGCACAGCAGAGCAGAAACCTGATGGACGCGGGGTGGACGCGGGCGTCCACCCGGGCGTCCATCAGCACGCTTGCAGAAGTTGAAGTCTGGACGCATTTATCGCCGTGGACGCGCGTCCACCAGGGCGTCCATCGCAAAGTTGGGCGGTTTTCGCAATGTTTAAAAGGGGAATTGAGCTAATTTTCAGGGGACTTAGACTTAGATCCCTCATTCCACACCTTAGAATATTTCTCTCTCTAGGATTAGCCTAGAGAGATCTCTCCCAATTACTCCACATTTCAATTCTTAGGTTTAGATTAGATTTAGAGAAGGATTCCATTGTTGCAAGCTTGTGATCAACATTCAATTTCAAGTTCAAGGTTTAATTTCAAGCTAAGTTTTCCTTTTAATTTCTTGTATTACTTTTGTCTTTTGCTTTTTCAATTCCAAGTATGATTAGGTAGGTCTTTGTGGATTTGGATTGAGCAATTTTGTATGGATATTCTTGAGCTTTGAATAGATCAATTAGGTTTTGCAATTGCTTGATTATGAGTTTGATTGTGTGAGTGGTGATCCACTTTGACTCTTGTGTAGGGGTGATCAACCTATATGAGAGGTGTTTGGAGAAGGAGTCTCACCTACGAGAGTAGGGTTACTCCTTAGCCTAGCCTAGCACATTTCCTTCTCATCTTTGAGAAAAGGGAGATTGGAAGGCAATTAGCACACCATGTGTTCGATAATTTGCCTCACCTAGCCTAGTTGCCATGAGAATGGGACTATGGACTAGATGATAGGCCAATGACCACGAGAGTGGCATTGGCATAGTTTCCTTGCCTCATTTTCATTATCTAAGTGTTGCTAGCCTAATATCTTAGGAAATCAAGGATACCTATATGAGTTGCAAGATCCAAATCCTCCTTTCCAATTGATTGTTTCCAACGTTTTGTTCCTTATTTTCATTATGTTTCATACACATTTCTTACTATGTTTGGGTTAGCTTTCAAACACTAAACACTCTTGTGCTTAATCCCCTTACCGCTCGAATTCCCTCCTTGCCATCCTTGAGACCGACACTCGGGAACTTCTTCCCGTTTTAACACCCACTCCTTTCCATCCACCGCGAAAACTACATTCTTCAGGAGTGTTACTATTTGATCTGCAAAATTTACAAATCTTCTATAATAAAACTAAATGCCTATGTTTTTGCAGAAATTTGGATGAGGAAACTTACCTGTTCGTCGTGCAAGACCAACTCTTTGCTCTTGATTTCGGAGGAGCCTTTCCTTTCCATGACAATGTATGCACGAACGACTCTAACCTTGATAGCACTCCTCTTCTTAAACGTCGTTAGCTCATTTGCAAGACAATACATTCCCATGATTCTGAAGTTTGAATGCAAATGGAATATCAGTTTCAATTTGATTCGTAAATTGCATTTAAGTGGATAGTTAACCTGTAATATATAAGGCCTGCGTAATAATTATGATTTTGCCTTCCTGGTGAATGTATATAATATAATGTTTACCTGGATTGTCGAATCGTCGCCAACGATTCGATTTCCTATGTAAACGAAATGATTTCGTTTACAAACGTGTGCCATAAATATCTAGTTTGAATTCATTAAGTTACCTTTCACAGTTCTTAAGCTGATTATATTAAAAAAAAAATTCCTTATTAACGTTTATTGACCAAAACTGCACCATTTTGCACTGGGAGGCATTCGTGACCGCTGATGCCATAAATACCCTAAACTACGCCGTTTTGCAGTGGGCGGGAAAGTTGGCCAAATCTGCATTAAATGCTTGCTTCTAGCTTTTTTATTATAGAAGATAGTTGTAATATTAAAATGATTAAAGTTTGTTAAGGTAGTTATATTAAAGAGAATTAATGTATTTATTACTAGATTAAAGAAAATATTTGTAATTTTATAGATATTAAACACAGTATTATTGTGTTTATAGCATACTAAAACAGATTTAAGGGTCAAAATATTTAATTGCGTTGAATTTGATTTCGTGTTTTTGTTGTTTTAATAAGTACTAGTAAGTTACGTGTGATGCACGGATAAAAATTTTAATATATATTTATATAAAAAAAATTAAAGATGAAATTATAAACAATCCTAATATTTAAAAGTGTACATTTATTTAATTATAAGATTAGTGTAAAAGTATCACTCAATTAACTGAATAATAAATGACTTTTTTTTGTTTGCAATTATCTTTAAAAAATCAATATCTAATTGTTGGATATGGTACTTCAGCCCAAAAAATACAAGGCCCAGTATGAGTTGCTACGAAAGAAAATTGGGATGTCTAAGCAATGGTTCGAACCTTGGACCTTTTGTTTAAAGCTCAAGATTCAATCCACTTTGCTGCTGGTGTTGATATTGGGAGGGATGTTATTTCTATATGTATATGTGTTCTGGGTGGAAGTCTGGACAACTAACAAAACAACAAGATTAGTTGGGCTGGTGGGGAATTGAACAGGAGACCTTAGGGGCGGCTAAGCCCTTATAGGGTGTTGTTTCACCAGCTAAGCAATGACGTTTTTGTGGTCAATTACTGTAGTTATAATATTTGTTTATTCATTTCCGGCCACTATAAATACCCCCCTTCACTCTTTGTAAAATTCATCCCAAAATCATTCACATCTCTCCTTTAGTAGTTACTCTTTCTTTCCTTAGCAAGAGAGAAATTCTCCATTGTTTTCTCTTTGTTACACCGAAAGAAGAGTTGTAATAATTTCCTTATAGTGAAACACCTTTAGCCTTGCCCGTGGTTTTTACCCTCTTGGGATTTTCCACGTAAATCTTTGTCTCTTACAATTGCTTTCTATTATTCTCTATTATTCTCTCCTATTATCAACTGTTATTTTTGTTCATATCGTGTAGGAAAGAATCAATCTTGGTAGAGTGACCTTACATGTCTAGGAAAATCTTTGGATGAGACTTGGTATTTAAGTAGTCCGTTTGTGACTCACCTCTCTCTTCTAATGGTTATTTTCCTGGTGTATTGTTCATAAAACCATTATTATTCTATCTTTACGATACTGTTCAAATATTCTGTACGATATCAGTTGATTTTACGGTTGTGTTGGCCTGCCGACTGACTACCCCGTAGTCATAAAACCAACACTAATACTCCGTATAATTTATGTAATTATATTATTACATAAATAAATATGAAAAAAAGAGAAAAAAATTTTGGTTATTTTCCTGGTGTATTTTTCATAAAACCATTATTATTCTATCGTTACGATACTGTTCAAATATTCTGTACGATATCAGTTGATTTTACGGTTGTGTTGGCCTGCCGACTGACTACCCCGTAGTCATAAAACCAACACTAATACTCCGTATAATTTATGTAATTATATTATTACATAAATAAATATGAAAAAAAGAGAAAAAAATTTTAATTGTAATTATTATAAAAATAAATTCAACGACCCATGTTTAGCTTACCTACCATAAAGGCAATTATACTAATTTCTGTGTAATTATACTTTTAAACCTTAAGTATATTATTTCTTTCACCATATCACCTTTACCTTTTTACCCCTCTATATCTGAATAAATTAATTGTAATAATTATTATCAAAATAAATATAATGACTCATGTTTAATTGCAATTATACTAATATTTTTGTAATTATTAGCTTAATTGACGTAGTAATTATTAGTCAATTATATTAATATCTATGCAATTAATTCATTTATCATAATAATTATTAGGTAATTATACTAATATTGTGCAATTATACTCTCTCTCTCTCTCTCTCTCTCTCTCTCTATATATATATATATATATATATATATATTGTTTAATTTCTCATATGATTAAATATAATTCTAATATATAACTTTCTTATACATTTAGGCAAGTATTATACCATGAGTTTCGTGGTGCAAATCCAAGGGGATATCGAGAAATATTTAATAAAGCTCATTCATCCTTAAGAAGTTGCATTGATAGAGCTTTTGGTGTTCTTAAGGTTCGATGGAAGATATTACAAAAAAATGTCAATATATTCATTAATGGATCAAAATAGAATAATTTGCTCATGCTTCACATTGCACAACTACATTAGCAAAAGCACAATATAATTGGTGACCTAGATTTTAGAATCATTGATCAAGATCCAAAGTTCAACGTTGCTAATATTTTTCAAGATGCTGAAACAAATTCTACACCAAGTGGAGATATGAAAACCCAAGAGATGACAATTATTCATATTTATTGTACTATGAGTTACTTTTTTTTTTTAGATAATTGTATTAACTATTATGTTTAATTATTATTAACTATTTTATGTTTATTTTATTTGTATTTTAATTATTATTAACTTGTTTTATTATTATAGAATTATTATTAATAAAACAAAAATAATTAATAATAACAACAACAAAAATTTATAAATATAAATCATTTTTGAATTTATATTTAAAGCTTAAAACAACATAATACACTCATACCCTTAAATGTTAATTTACATGCAATTAGCTAATAGTAAACAACTAATCTATCAAGTACTTTTCTATAATCAGTTAGTCAAACTCTTTTCTATAATAACACAATACGCTATTAGCAATCAACTAAACCACTCAGCTATCAACCGTACCAAACACCCCCATAAGCTTCAAACCACTCATTATAAGAGATATGTAAAACAATTGCAGCTTCTTTAGCCATTATGCTTGTGCACAAAGTATGCAATTAATGTGTAACTAGAAATTTGAAATATACCAAAACTAAAATCCAAAAATGGAAGTTTAATAAAATTTTCTCCCAAAAGTTGAATCCGCAAAAGTTTAATGAAATCTATACAGCCATAGAGCTACATGTTTCCTATACATTGAATGAGAACTTATAACCAGACTATAGTGACAAGAAGTTGATAACCTAGGACGATGATGCAAAAATCGAGCTCAAAAATTCCATAGCTGCTGCCACTAGAATGGTTTTGCAATGGTTAGCTTTACATATATATTTCAAGGTCATGCATCAAAACATGAAAGATATTACAAAAAAGATTTAATAAAGTTCATTCATCCTTAAGAAGTTGCATTGAGAGTGCTTTTGGTGTTCTTAAGGCTCGAACCGCTCCATGAAAGATATTACAAAAAATGCATATATATTCATTAATGGATCAAAATAGAATAATTTGCTCATGTTTCGCATTGCACAACTACATTAGGAAAAATACAATTAGTGATCTAGGTTTTATAGGTTCGGAAATCCCTGAAAAATGGAAAATAATAAACCTACAAAAAGTTATTATTTCTAGAAAAACAAGAAGGACGAAGGTGGATGATTTTGGGGTAGGTTGCAAGTACGAGACAAATTGCACTCTCTTCTTAAAACCTTATTTACTGCCTTCCAAGGTGCTAGGAGTGTTGCGGTCTAGGCTTCCCAGGATAAAACGTACTACGATTCTAAGGTTATGTTTGGCAAATCTAGCTGAAAAGATAGCTGAAAGCTGAAAAACTATAAGCTATTAGCTGAAATCTGAAGAGCTGTTAAGCTAGCTGTTATGTTTAAAAGTTTTTTGGTAAAAGTAACTTTTTGATAAGCTTATAAATGTAAAAAGACTAAAAAGGCCGACTTCTTCATAAAATTTTATTTAAATAGTTTAAAATTTAAATAGGTTTGTTTACATATTAAAATAATATAAAATAATAAACTAATATATTTTAATAAAATATAAAGTAAGAACATATATTTGAAAATATATAAAGTAAAAATAAATATTTATAGTTCATACAAAAATTGATGTTCAAACACACAAATGTCAAATTGAAATTACAACCAAACATCCAAACATATTGAAGAGAAAATGTCAAAAAGATTTTAATTGGGAAGCGTAAAATTTGTCATTTATTTAAAATAATAAGGATAAAGATGGAAAAAGTTAAGAAGCTACTTAGCTTATTTTTGAAAAGCTACATCTAAAGTAGCTTTTTAAAATAAACTCTTATTTTAAGCTACTAGCTTATTTTGGGAACATTACCAAACATAGCTTATACCTTATTAGTAGCTTAAAATAAACAATAAGCTCCAAAATAAGCTCTGTCAAACAGAGTCTACGGCTATGTTTGGCAAACCTAGCTAAAAAGGTAGCTGAAAGCTGAAAAGTAGCTGAAAACTGAAAAGCTATAAGCTCGAAGCTGAAATCTGAAGAGCTGTTAAGCTAGCTGTTATGCTTAAAAGTGTTTAGTAAAATTAGCTTTTTGATAAGTTGATAAATTTAAAAAGACTAAAAAGTATATCTTCATACAATTTAAATAATTTTAAATTGGGGAAATGAACGTTTTAGTCCCTCAAATGTTGCCAAACTGTCAATGTTGCCCTTGAACTCGTTAATCATCGATTTAGTCCCTGGAAATAAGTGTTTTTGGTCACTTAACTCCATCCGGCCAATTTCCGGCGAGGGCTCCGATTTAGCAGGGTTAAATATGTCATTTCCTATCTTCTATTCTATTTCTTCACTTCGTATAAAAGCAGAGAACGCAATGACTTCATTCCAACTTAATTCTACGTTGTTAGGAACATCATGTAATAGGTTTTGATGATACCAACTGTTAAGTAGAAATCCCCAAGTCTCGATACATAGGCAAAACGCTGTAAGTTCGACAAGTAAACCAAGAGCGAAAATACAACCGGGTAACTTTGAGCTCAACTCGGAAAATATTTTTGCTTGAAGTAAACTTGTTTGAACATCTTAGAAATCTCGTGTTGTAATTTCATAGATAAAACAGAAGAAGGCACGGGACAACACTGGAGGAATAAGGGTCTGCGAGACATCAACTAAGTCTCGAGACATAAGCAGAGTTCGAGAGGTAGGACCTCTCGATACAGCTATCTAGTTCGAGACATAAACAGAGTTCGAGAGATAGACCTCTCGATATATGAGTACGAGACATCAAGCAATCAAGATATCAACCTTGGTCTCGATACACTAACAATTCTCCAACAAAGCTGAATGACGGTCAGGAAGCATACTTAAAGCTTGGAGAAGAAGAATATCATGGAGATAGAGGTGCCGAACGTGAGGATTTCAAAATGGGCGGAAATGGATGACACGTCAGATTTCCACCACAAACGGTCAAAAGGTGCACCAATGCTGAAGTGGTCTGATTCCCTACAAACAAGGAATAATGGGAATATAAAAAGAGTAACTTTTACCAAAAGACGAAAGTGGAGCATGGACTCAAGAAAGTGAACTATGGAATATTCACTACAAGACAAAGAGGTTCAAGTTACAAGATCACCACTCCATGAAATATGCTGAAAATATGCAAGACCCATGATCAGCATGGGAGACAAATTTCAAACGGAATAATTTTCCCTCCAACGGAATTATTCCTCTACTCTCATATATAAGGACGTGAAGACACAAAAAAAAAAGAGTTTTGGGGGTTAACNTAATCCAACTGACTGAAGAGTGCAAAACTCGAGAGATCACAGAAAATGATCTTAGAAAGGTTATAGCATCATACACTAATTCCTCCAAAGCTATGGAGAAAATGGTGAATGATCACAGACCTACAAGTGATAGAACCGGTCTAGGGTTCCATCGAGACCATCTCTCGAGAAATAAACAGACCAACGGTTTGGGAACTTCAAGAAATGGAGGATGTCAACCCAAACCAAATAAAGGTCATAAAGGACCAACAGAAAAGACTAGGGTAGCTATTCATAAACCGTCCCTATACACCAGAAATGGAAAGTATAGGAAAGCTACGAAGAATGGCCGGGTAAACAATATCGAGAGATCACCTTGCTATCTCTCGCAAGGCCATTCCAAGTACAAAAAGAGCTACATTCCATATAATGCGCCTCAAGGCAAATATGGAAGGTCTGAGATCCACATAGTTAGGAACTCACGGATGGAGAAAGGCAGACTCTATCCATCTAGTGAGGATTGGTCATCGAATCACAATTTCTGGAAGAAACCTCACTTTCAGCAATTTCACATGACCAAACAGCGTATGAGAGGCATGGTGCATAAGCTGATCGAAAAGTCTATACCTAAGTTGATTTATGCACCAAAGAGGCCCAAAACCGTTGCTAGCATTCCTTATGATTATCAAACATATAATGGCTACATTGCGCCTAGGCCTGGAATAATGGGCACAAGGTATAAATGGATGCCTAAACTCACTAACCCACCAGGACCCAAAATTTGGGTACCTAAACTTGCTTAATTTCCTTGCAAGACACTAGGGACGTGTGGTTCATTGACAGTGGATGTTCGAGACATATGACGGGAAATCTAACACTGCTAGAGAACATCCAACCTATCGAAGGTCCCTTGGTGACATTTGGCGACAACGAGAAGAAGGGACGCACAAAAGCTGTTGGTGAAATTCAAAAGAATGAGCTGGTTATTAAGGGAGTATCCTACGTTGAAGGGCTCAAGTTCAATCTCCTTAGTACAAGCCAGTTCTGTGACAAGGGCTACAAAGTTATCTTCACCAAAAGCAAATGCCAGATTATGAGCGAGGAATCTCTCGAAGTCGTCTTGGAAGCAGCAAGGAAAGGAAACATGTACATAGTGGATTGGAGGTCTGCAAAACCATCCCTATGTATGCTAGCAAGGAGCAAGGAAGACTTATGCTGGGATTGGCATAGTAAGCTTAGTCATCTAAACTTCAAGACTATCAACAAGCTTACTAAGAGGAACCTAGTGGAAGGACTGCCCAAAGTGACGTTTCGAAAGGACAAAATTTGTGAGGCATGTCAACGTTGCAAACAAATCAAATCTTCCTTCAAGAGCAAAGCCGAGACATCATCCACTAGACCATTAAGTCTTCTTCACATGGACTTATTTGGCCCAGTGGATCCACCCAGCATAAAGGGAAAGAAGTACACTCTTGTGGTAGTAGATGACTACACAAGATTCACATGGACCGTGTTCTTAACCAAGAAAAGCGAGACAAAAGTTGCCCTGCCAAATCTTTTGAAGCAAGTTCAAGTTGAAAAGGATGTCTCGATACTAAAAATTCGGTCAGATCAAGGTGGAGAGTTCGTTAATCAAGTAATCGAGAGCTACTGCAACGAGAACGGGATTCATCATCAACTGTCAGCTGCTCGAACACCTCAACAGAACGGAATTGCTGAAAGAAGAAACAGAACTCTCAAAGAAGCCGCAAGGACCATGCTCTCACAAGCCAACATATCACAAGGATTTTGGGCAGAAGCAATCAACACAGCGTGCTATACCCAAAATCGGTCCTTGATCGTGAAAGGAGTTGGAAAGACTCCATATGAGTTGTGGAATGGAAGAAAACCGAATGTAAGCCACTTCCACACATTCGGGTGCAAATGCTATATCCACAACAATGGGAAGGCTCAACTAAGAACGTTTGAAGAAAAGGCAGATGATGGAGTATTTCTGGGATACTCATCGACAAGCAAAGCATTCAGAGTCTTCAACAAACGGAGTTTGGTGGTTGAAGAGTCCATACATGTTACATTTGATGAAAGGGCATCGACAGATCAACCATCAAAGACAACGGAAGCAGCTGAGGAAGATCAGCCACAGTCTATCGAGAGATCAAACTTACCTCTCGAAGACAAGCAGTCGATAGTTCGAGACGTAGCAGAACTCCAGTCAGATTCAGATGATGAAGAATCTACCAAGAAGAAAGCACCTGACTCAGTTGATCCAATCCAGATCATAGATGTTCAAACCACATCTCAACCTTCAATGGAAGTATCAACTGAAGAGCCACAACCCGACCTAAGATGGCTGAGAAGTCACCCTGCTGATCAAGTGATTGGAGATGTACGTGACAGAGTTCGAACCAGATCAGCATACAGAGAAAGCATGTTTGCTTGCTTTCTATCTCAAATAGAGCCTAAGGTGATCGATGAGGCTCTATGTGATCCAGATTGGGTGCAAGCCATGCAAGAGGAACTTCATCAGTTTGAGCGGAACGATGTTTGGGAACTAGTTCCGAGACCTCATCATCAAAATGTCATTGGTACAAAGTGGGTTTTCAGACACAAGATGAATGAGGATGGAGTTATTGTTAGGAACAAGGCCAGACTTGTTGCCAAAGGCTATAGTCAGGAGGAAGGAATAGATTTTGATGAAACCTTCGCTCCAGTGGCACGTCTCGAAGCCATACGCATCTTTCTCGCATATGCCGCCTTCAAAGATTTTAAGGTATATCAAATGGATGTCAAGAGCGCTTTTCTGAACGGACTTCTCGAAGAAGAGGTGTACGTTGAACAACCTCCGGGTTTCTTGAAGGACGTGGGAGCTGACAAAGTATACAAATTAAAGAAGGCACTTTACGGCTTAAAACAAGCTCCGAGAGCTTGGTATGATACCTTATCCTCTTTTCTACTTCAGTGTGGGTTCACCAAAGGCCTAGTGGACAAAACATTGTTTAGAATTAAGGATGGGGATCACATCTTATTGGTGCAAATCTATGTGGACGATATCATTTTTGGAAGCACCAATCCAGACTTGTGCGAGAAGTTCTCCAGATTGATGAAAGGGAAGTTCGAGATGAGCATGATGGGAGAACTAAACTACTTCCTTGGATTACAAGTGAGACAGCTTAAGGAAGGCATCTTCATCAATCAGGAGAAATACACCAAGGATCTGCTCAGAAAATACAATATAGAAGGGAAATCCTCAGTCAAAGTACCCATGGGAACCTCTCTACGTATCGATGTCGACAGTGAAGGTCGAGAGGTCGATCAAACTACATATCGAGGTATCATCGGATCTCTTCTCTATTTAACTGCTAGTAGACCAGATATATCCTTTGCAGTAGGTGTATGTGCTAGATTTCAGGCAAGTCCTAAGGAAAGTCACTTAAATGCATCTAAAAAGATCTTTAGATATCTCAAAGGTACGCAAAGTGTTGGACTTTGGTATTCGAGAGGTGGATCTTTCGAACTTATGGGTTATTCAGATGCGGACTTTGCCGGATGTAAAATAGATCGAAAGAGCACATCAGGGACATGTCAGTTTCTAGGTGGAAGACTTGTCTCATGGTTTAGCAAGAAACAGCATTCGATAGCTACAAGCACCGCTGAGGCAGAATATGTAGCAGCTGGAAGTTGCTGTGCTCAGGTTTTATGGATGAAGCAACAATTACTGGATTATGGTGTTGAGTGTAAAGAGGTTAAGATTATGTGTGACAACACAAGTGCCATAGCTATCACTCAGAATCCAGTATTACATTCCAGGACGAAACACATTGATATCAAATATCACTTCATCCGAGACCATGTTGAGAAAAAGGACATAACTTTGGAATATGTTGCGACGGAGGAGCAACTTGCAGATATTTTCACAAAAGCATTAAGTGAGAATAGATTCTCTCAACTAAGGTTAGAATTGGGAATGATAGAATTGGGTTGAATGGTCAAATCTTATCTTCTTGTATTTAGTGCCATGAACTGTTTCGCATGTGAGGGGCGGTTTCATCAACTTTATGGCAGCTTTGGAGTTACACAAGCATTGAATGGTCATTCATATTGCATCCCGTGACTCAAAAGAGGTAACCTTATTGGGCTATAAATAAGAGGGTTTCTTTCAGAAGTTCATATCATCAACTTCCCATGGAGAAAAAGAAAGGAAAAGATGATGTTCCATTCTTTTATAGAGGAAAGAAACCGGCAGTCAAGTCCAAAGATTTTCAAGGAGAAAACTATCCAGAATCAACGAAGGGTGAACAGATTACGGAGCTTCCTGATAATCCAAGCAAGAATCCTATTCCCATCCAAGGTGAATGGATCCCCAAATACGAGGAGATCCACAACGATGGGATACTGGAATCGGGAGAAGAGTCCTGCACAAGAGGGACTCCTACTGCTGCACATTCTGGAAAAGGGCCTTCCTCAACCAAATGGAGAACCAAGGGAAATGGAGAGGAAGACCAGATGGGACTTTCTGAGGTCAGCAGCAGTCAAAGGGGTGATCATACCTAATCCAAAGACATTAAGAGGATTAGCGATGAAGATGGTCACTCCCAACTACAGTAAGCAGCTTCGGAGAGAAGAACAAGAAAAGGGAATAGCCACCCCTAGTTCTGTTATTAGACAAATAGGACTTTAGATGGCTAGTTCCTGCTTTAACGATAGATTCCTATTAGGCTGACCAAGGCCAAACAAAAGTTTCTAGGGAATCTAATAGGATATTGATTCATATGTAATGTATCTGGAAATCACTAAATGAACTTAAGGATATGTTCCAAGTGATATCTTTTAGATGAATCAAACTTGTTTCTCTCGCAATCTATGTTCGAAAGGTAGTTCGAGAGGTCACCCGATCAGTTTGTCTATATACGTTATGTCTCGAAGAAGGGTAGTTCGAGAGGTCACTTCGAAAGATAACAAACTGATATCTCTGAACGGAGGAATAAGGAGGGTTAGGGATCAATCACTCAGGGGGAAGATCCTTAACCAGATCAAGACGGAGGAATAAGGAGGTTTAGGGATCAATCACTCAGGGGGAAGATCCTTAAACTCATGTGGAAGACAATTCACCTTCGAGAGGTGAATCTGATATATGAGGGGAAACGGCTAACTTTGGATATTAATGCTAGCCACGTGGTCATCGGTTACTGACGGTTTTCCGCACTTAAGGGCATTATCTTGGTTAATGGGAGCATGCCTGTATAAACATCTCATTATATCCCACTATCCAAAAACCGCATTATAATTTACCAAAATACCCTTACCATATCCTACATACATAACCGTTATTAAGGGTATTTCTGACCTTTCACTTCTTCAAAATTAATCGGTATCCCTCCTCGGATCAAATATTCAACCCTACCCATATATCCAACCCGAATCCACATGATATAAAAGCCAAATCCTTCTTCTTTACCCGGATTCAAGCTAAAACCGTTTACCCAAAATCCCCAAATCCTAAACGCAGTACACATTCCCTCCAAAACATCTAACCTTCATCAATGGCGTCCGAATCCTCTACATCAACCTCATCTTCCGACGCATATCAGAGGGAGTTGCTACACATTCGCTCTCAGATCAAACAAGTCAAGGCGGGGAGTATCCTTGACAGAAACGGCTTCATCACCAACTCCCCTAATCCAAAAATGGCGGAAAAAGTCCTGAAGAAGTTTGAGAAAGCAGGACTGATGAAATACATGACGCACGACTACCGGACCATTCACCCCCTCGACTTCACAGAATGGTTCGCAAATGCCAAGGTCACGAAGGGTAAAATCGAAAGCCGCTTTAATGACTTTCCCATCACAACATCTGTAGGTGACCTCAGAGCGGCATTTGATTTCGCGTCATCGGAGGAAGCAGTCAAGCATCTATCGGATTACGACTTGGACAAGCAAGCCTTCTGGGAGAAAATCCGACTAGCGACTGCACCACCCAGAGCTTCCTCTGCCCTCCGCAAGTACCACCTAAAGGAGAGGTTTGCTCTCGCTGCCGACCTAATCATGAAGTTTGTGCTCGGCAAGGTGTCTGGAACTGACGAGGTTAGTCTAGACCTCCTCAAAATCCTCCATGCCATTTGGAACAACAACAAGCTGGACTGGGCACATATTATCTTCAACTTCCTCCAACAGCAAGTGATGCGCTCAGTCTCCAACGCCAACCTGTCGATCAGTAAAAAGGTTGGTTTCGGCTTTGTTGTTCAATTTCTCCTAAGCCTGAAGGGCTTTGAACTGAGGGAAGGAAGAGAGATTCATCGAAATACCTATATGGGTAGGACGAAATCTCTAGTCCCCAAAGCTAAAGGTGTTAAGGCTGCACCTTCTCCCTCACAGCCAAAAGGAAGGGGCAAAAGGAAAGCCCCAGCCAAGGAGAAGGACTCTGATGATGAGCCTTTGGATGCTCTGATTCAGAGAGTTGCTATGAGGGCCAAAAAGGCCAAAAATATTGCTGTCACCCAGGTTCGAGAGGTGACACCGTCGGTAATACAAGTACCCTTCGAGGACAGGGCACAAGCCCAGGGGGAACCTCAGGCTACACTGGCCACTGAGGTTGAGAGAGTGCCCTCTACCAGGTCCCTGTCAAGAGATTTGTGTGTTAATCTTCATGATGATATTACTGCTGAGGGTACTGGTGAATCTGTATTAGAACCTCGAGAGGAGGTTCAAGAGGTTGAAGGTACTGGGATCAGTGATCCAGTACAGGGGGATACAGAAGAGCCACGACAGGTGGTTCGAGAGATAGATGATCCAGCAGCTGAAGCTCAGGATTACATTGTAGCTGCTGATGATCAGGGCATTGTGGTCAGGGACCCAGTGCAACATGCTCTAAATGTTGAGTTGACACCCACTGAATCTGCTCAGATTGATAGATCAGTTGCTCAAGTAATAGCAGATGTCAGATTGGAAGATGATCTCTCGGATAATGGTCGAGAGATCACTACTACAGAGGTTCTGTCTGACGGGCAGAATGATGGAGAAGAAGAGGTCACTACTCAGTTGGGAGTGGAAGCACCTATTCTTGATAACTTCTCTAGGGTGATCAGGTGGATCAACTGGAGAACTAGTCNGATCAGTTGCTCAAGTAATAGCAGATGTCAGATTGGAAGATGATCTCTCGGATAATGGTCGAGAGATCACTACTACAGAGGTTCTGTCTGACGGACAGAATGATGGAGAAGAAGAGGTCACTACTCAGTTGGGAGTGGAAGCACCTATTCTTGATAACTTCTCTAGGGTGATCAGGTGGATCAACTGGAGAACTAGTCCTTTCACTCAACTGATGGCCCAAGCAGCTGAGATGGAGGCAGAAGAACGGTTTGCACTTCAGTGGTTGGGTATCTCAGAGATCCCAGCTCATCATCTCCTAGACCTTGCCCACGAAACAAGAGTATTTAAGCTGAACAATGGAAGATCTGATAAGGATAAAGGCATAGCTGAAGAAACCGAGGTTGAGCCTGAGGAGGATCCAGAACTTGATGCCCAATTTCGAGAAGATATCAGGCTCGCCACTGCCATCTCCTTGGGACAAAACATTGAATTCACGAGAGGTCCAGGAGAGACCTCTGGGGTTGCTCACGATGATATCGCAACAGCCGCAATCCCACTGTCCCAAGTCAGTAACTCTGCTCTGGACGAACAGGTAGAAGCTTCGAGAGGTGAATCCGAGACCTCTGAAGCACCTCAAGTGGCACCCAACACCGTTCTACTCTTGCCACCACTTGCGTCCACACTCTCGATTGACAACGATGAAGCTCAGACAGTTCGAGAGGGTGTAGTTCCGTTGCTCACACTGCCGGGTTTTCCTACTGCTCCTGAAATAATTATCATTCCAGACTCATCGGAGCAGACTGAAATGCAGTCCAATGAGCACTTAGAGCAGATTGCCCCAAGACCTGCTGGTTCGAGGAGTACTGATGATACCATCGAAGGTGGAAACCGGGAAGCACCTGTCGACACCTCGTCTCCAACCTCACCAGCAGATGACCAAGTTCCCAGCACTGTTTCGAGAAGTGAAGCTGAGGGGGAACTTCTATTGGATGGAAACCGGGAAGCGTCCAATACCGAAGAACCCTCTCCGGCTGATCCTATCTCCACAGTTGCTGAAGCTGAGGCTCCAGGTTCGAGAGGTGAAGAGCAAGAAGTGATCCATCCCTCAGGAGGAAACCGGGAAGCGTCCAATACCGAAGAACCCTCTCCGGCTGATCCTATCTCCACAGTTGCTGAAGCTGAGGCTCCAGGTTCGAGAGGTGAGGAGCAAGAAGTGATCCATCCCTCAGGTGGAAACCGGGAAGCGCTTGACATGGAGCTACCTTCGAGCTCTGAACCCGGTGTCCCTGTGGCTCCTCAGACACTTACTCGAGAGGTGGACTCGCAACTGCAAGTCATGGGTGGAAATCTGGAAGCACCCAAGTCCCCTCCGACAAAAGGTACATCTCGATCCTCTTCTCCTACTTCTGACTATGATCAACAGGCCGAAGAAGTCTTCATTGGCGAAGTGCGTCAATTCATGGCTGATCAATCTCAGAAGATGGCTCAGCTCGAAAGAATACTCGCTGTGGTCCGCAATGCTGCAATGCCTGCTGCTGGCACAAGTGAATCCCAAGGCCGTCATGCCGAACTTCTCGAACAGGCGATATGGGCTGAGGATGCAGCACGGAAAGCCACTGATGAAGCCGCTGTAGCTCGAGCAGAGGCTGCAAGTGCGAGGGCTGAATTAGCCGAGATGCGAGCAGAGCTGCGAGCCTTCCAATATTCCAGTGAACTTCGACAGGATGTGATGAAGGCCATACTCGATGACCTGTCGAACCAAGTGCCTGCCCAACTTCAAGCAATCTTCGAAGGTATGTCCATCCTCCTCTCCCGTGCTGATGATGCCAACAAGGGGGAAAATAAAGGGAAAAAGAAGGGGGAAAATACAACGGGCAAGAAAAGGGCAGCAAGTGAACCAGCTAGACCACCTCCAAAAATACCAAGAATCATGAGCAAAGCAATGGAGGATGCTAAAAAGGCAGAAAACCTAAGGGTCCAGCGCACACTGGAAATGGAGAGAAGGAGAGAAGAGGACAGAGAAAGAAGAAGAAAAAGACAAGAACAACAGTCAGAAGAAGAAAGGAAGATAGATCTTCTCATGACAAGCTTTAAGTTTGGGAGCAGAGAAGACACTGAACAAATTCTGACCCTAGAGATATTTAAGCTTTTGAAAACCACTGGGATATCTACACACAGCAATATGTCTCCAGAAGAATGCATTGCCTGGTGGAAAGATGGAGTAATTGATGGTGAGTTCGTGGGGGAAGCCTACAGGAACTACAGGCATCTAGATGTCACAGATGAATACCTAAGCCTGGTAAATCCGAAAGACCCCATCAAGACACGAGAAGCCATTAACAAGAAGAGGAAAGCCAACAAGAAGTAAGCTCTCGTGGTCCAAACTCCATCTTATTTCAATGTATTGATGTTTATGTTGTTCTTGGTCTTATTTCTTTTAATCTTTTCTACTAAACTCTGCTTTGTAAACATTCCCTTTTTATAATCATATATATATATCTTTTGCTGGGGGTGTTGCGTGAGTTCTATTATTCATGTTATAGTATAGTATTTGTCAAACTTACCATATGCGCTGAAAAATAAAATCTATGTTAATTCTTTCTATCAAATCAGCCATATAGAGTAAGTATAAGTGTTGGCATCATCAAAAAGGGGGAAATTGTTAGGAACATCATGTAATAGGTTTTGATGATACCAACTGTTAAGTAGAAATCCCCAAGTCTCGATACATAGGCAAAACGCTGTAAGTTCGACAAGTAAACCAAGAGCGAAAATACAACCGAGTAACTTTGAGCTCAACTCGGAAAATATTTAAGCTTGAGGGAAATTTGTTTGAACATCTTAGAAGTCTCGTGTGTTGTAATCATATAGACAGATCAGAAGAAAGCATGGGACAACTCTGGAGGAATAAGGGTCTGCGAGACATCAACTAAGTCTCGAGACATAAGCAGAGTTCGAGAGGTAGGACCTCTCGATACAGTTATCCAGTTCGAGACATAAACAGAGTTCGAGAGATAGACCTCTCGATATTTGAGTTCGAGACATTAAGCGATCAAGATATCAACCTTGGTCTCGATACACTAACAATTCTCCAACAAAGCTGAATGACGGTCATACTTAAAGTTTGGAGAAGAAGAATATCATGGAGATGGAATAATGAAGAGGTGCCGAACGTGAAGATTTCAAAATGGGCGGAAATGGATGACACGTCAGATTTCCACCACAAACGGTCAAAAGGTGCACCAATGCTGAAGTGGTCTGATTCCCTACAAACAAGGAATAATGGGAATATAAAAAGAGTAACTTTTACCAAAAGACGAAAGTGGAGCATGGACTCAAGAAAGTGAACTATGGAATATTCACTACAAGACAAAGAGGTTCAAGTTACAAGATCACCACTCCATGAAATATGCTGAAAATATGCAAGACCCATGATCAGCATGGGAGACAAATTTCAAACGGAATAATTTTCCCTCCAACGGAATTATTCCTCTACTCTCATATATAAGGACGTAAAGACACAGAAGAAAAAAAGGGGAAGAAAAAAGGGGAAAAGAGAGAAAAAGGAGTTAAAAAGAAAAGAGGTTCGAAATTCTTAAGAAGTGTCTGTCTAAAACGTTCAAGTGCAAGTGCTTAACTTGGAATATCATCCTGATATTCAAAACAGCGAGAAAACACATCTTAGTGTTTAAGAGAGTTACAAAGCTTAAACTGTTATACATCTAGAAGGTGACCGAAGCTGCTCTACATCGAAGTTGATTCAACGATAGCTTGTGGTCAGATTGGAGTCTGTTACATTCAACTGTGACAACCAAAAACACCTTGCTTTGGATTAAGCAAGAGAGGTGGAGTAACCTGGCAGCTGTCCGAGTGAAAGAAACCTGAGGCTTGACGCGGGCTTGGTGATCAAAGGTCAAGTGCTCGAGAGGTGGAGTAGCTGGAAGCGGGGAGAAAGACCTTGGAGAGGCGGAGTAACCTGGGAGCTGTCTTGTGAAGCTCCTGAGGCTTGACGCGGGCTTGGTGATCAAAGGTCAAGTGCTCGAGAGGTGGAGTAACAAGAAGCGGGGCGAAAAACCTGAGGCTTGAGGCGGGCTTCGTGATCAAAGCTCAAGCGCTCGATATTGTACTAAAAAGGGAAGTTTTTAGTGCAATCCTTCCAAGGAGTTTCTGGAAGAAGAGTGGACGTAGGCGGGTTGGCCGAACCACTTAAAAATCTCTCTTGCATTTACTTACTGCTTTTATCTCTCGCTAACCTCTCGATTGCACTGCATATAAACACACTTCTCGAACTAACTCAAACTCGTGCTAACTAAAAGGGGATAACATTTCCGCTGCGCATAAAACTTTGTCTTCACCTCGTGAGGTATCGAACCTAAACATCCTAAGTTCAATACACACGAGAGGTCGAAAAGATTTGCAAAATCTTATACAAGTCTATTCACCCCCCCCCCTCTAGACTTGTACCCCATCCCCTTGGGACCAACATGCGTAACCCTAGGTCTCCATTCGACTCCATTCGCCTAGCAATTGCAAAACATTCGAAGATAGAAATTGAAGACTCCAAGCTTCGAAGCAGAACGGTAATGTCTAGTAACAACAATAGTTCTTCATCGGAATTCATGGCGGAGGTGCGGTGTAGGTGCGGATATTTGGCTCCAATGAAGATGTCATAGAGTTACGCTAACCTGGGGAAGACGTATAGGGCGTGTCCGAGATACGGGGTAAGTGTAAATTTTGCAATGTAGTAGGTTAAATCTTATTATGGTATGAGAATTTATGAATGATTTATGGTTAGGGCTTAGGGAGCTGCCGGTATTTTGAATGGATGGACTATGATGTCTCCGAACGGGTATCAAGTGTGCTTAGAGGGCTGTTGAAGAAGGCAGATAAGTATGAGAAGGAAATTGAAAAGCTGCAATTTACAATTGAGAAGAAAGATCATGAATTGAAGAAGAAGATTTGGGAGTCGAATTTTAAGTTTTTGTATGGATTTGGAATTGGTATGGTATTTGCAGGCTTTGTTATTAGTATATGGATGAGGAGTGCTTCTGGTAATGTAGGGTTAATGCAGCTAAACTAGCAGTAGGTAATGTTGTAAATTTTTTGTTTCAGAATTGGGAATGGAAGAAATGAAGTAATGTGATTTTGATTATCCAGTGAAGTAGTTAATGTGTATTTGTATCATAAATGAAGTATTGTCATTTTCATGGGCAAAAACTTTGAAGTATTGTCATTCCAATGAAAATGTGAATCTGATTTTGATAAATGAAGTATTGTCATTCCAATGAAAATGTGAATCTGATTTTGACCAAAAACTTTACTGGGCAAACTAAGCAAAAGTATATGGCCAACAGTTTACAAAAATGTGTAAAACTTAGATGTTTACCAAACTGATCCAAAAACTGATCCAAAAACCAAATTGAGGCAAAAACCATTACTATCAAAAACCAAATTGAGCAAAATAACCAAAGTTGCAATTTACCATTTTCATTGAACTGCACAGTTTACATTTAAGACAGCCAAAAACAGTAGCTAAATAGACGGATGACAACATAGCTACCCAAAATCCAGCTAATGTCAACATAGCTACCCAAGTTTATCACAAGCTAATGTCAACATACAAAACAGCCACAAACAGTTGGATCAAAAGTTATCAACATAGCTACCCAAAATCACCAACAATTTACATTGGATCAAGTTACCAAAATACAGTTTTTAATGGAACTACTCTAAACCAGTCAACCTATTGTCCCTTTCCTCTGAATCATGTTGCCGTGCAAGTATATTTGATGCCTCCAACGGTGATGAATTTCTTCCTTGCAGGTGTAGGTTCATTAGCAATTGTATCTGAAATGAAGTCTGCTACAGTAGGAATGTCATTGGTTTCCGGTTGAGCTGGTTGAGATGACATTGAATCCTGAAAATAAAAGCCATATGAGCACATGGAAAAAATATTATAAACTTGGTAGGATTGAAGTGCAAATGCTCTTACCATTTCATTTAACACAAACTCTGGAACTTGTGTCTCAACTACAACATCTTGAAATGCATTTTGGAGGTCATTGTTTTCAGGCA
This sequence comes from Ipomoea triloba, assembly GCF_003576645.1. Lineage (NCBI taxonomy): Eukaryota > Viridiplantae > Streptophyta > Magnoliopsida > Solanales > Convolvulaceae > Ipomoea > Ipomoea triloba. Next base: position 10,426,292 of record NC_044924.1, on the reverse strand, counting down.
CATGGGAATCTGGTTCTGGTACACCTTGGGAAGGTGGTTGTGGTACCTAAATGGAATAAGTATAGCAACAATAAGTATAGCAACAAGTCAGGACTTGATATAGCAATAACATAGACATTGATATAGCAATAACATAGCAACAAGTCCATCTATTTTCTTTAAAGCTTTCTTTTTTTGCCAAGTATGCTTGATTTCTAGTCAACTGACAGTTAAACTTAGATCTAACATGCTCCTGAAATGCTCCTCTGCCCCATTCTTTGTTCACCCTGAAATCATCCTTGAAGACTTTTGCAAGAAAACCTGAGGTCACAACTTTGTTCTCATCTTGATTCCCACAAATGTGTACAGGGTTATATGTTTTGACAGTAAAAGGAGAATTCTGATTGCTGCTAGAACCAAAAATAGTCCACTGGCAGATTTGATTGTGTCTACAAATTGCCCTAACTCTTATATGCTCATTCTTCTTGAACATTACATCCTTTTGTCTCATTGCTTCATGATACTGGGGATGGACTGCCCATTTGAATTCTTTAGAAGAACTAAACACCATCCCAATCTCAAATTTAAACCCTTCCTTTTTTAAATTTCTCTCTTCAAACACATTTAATGGCCCATGAGCTGCTCCCGCAGAGTCTGAATCACATAAGCTTCTTAAAATCTGTTCTGACAGATTGCACTCAACCTCAACAAAATCTTCAGTCTGTTCTTCTAAGCCTCCCTTAGGTTTTGAACTAGTAGCAGTGTCCCTAAGATTATTTCTTTGGATAGCAGGTCCATCAACATCAACTCCTTGTTCACTGGAATATCAGTTATCAACCCTAGGATATCAGCATCAGTACTTAGTTTCATAAGTTTGGGTCTTCTTGGGTTTCCATACTGATACCAAAACTGAGCTTTTTTGTCACAAAACCTAAGTTGTTTGACCATCCTCCTCAAATCTAAAATGCTACCTTCATCACAATTAAAATGGTCAAAATACTCCACTAATCCATTTTTGTAACTAAACCTAGGTTTGAAGATCATATCCCCACCAAGATGTAGTTTTATGGTAAAAACAGAATCTTCCTCCCCATCATCTAGCAAAAATCAATACAATATACACAAACAGTTAACAAAAAGATGCTGACACAGCCAATAAAAAAACAAAAGCTCCATGACATGGTCCCCATCCCTAAACACATTGCTGAAAAAAGAACAACCATATGGTCCCCACTGCCAAAATATTAATATACACACTACACAACACTCACAGTACAAATGGTCCCCCCAAAACAACAATCCTAAATAACAGACATTATACTAATAGTGTAAAAGCACTGGTGGACCTAACAGCAGTAAAGAGCATTCGAGAAACAACAATCGATAGATTCTATTACACTGACAAAAAAGCTAAAGAAATCAAAAAAAAAGTTCACAGCAACCAGTATTAAAAGGGCAACCAGTATTAAATTCACAAAAACCCTAGATGTCTATGTACTCAGTACTCATTATACAAATCAGAAACCCTAAGCCTAAATTCGGAAAAACCCTAACTTCGAAAACATACAATTTGGAGTCGCAGCAAACCCATTGATCCTGCGACTCGTCATTGAGGTTGCTACTTTGTTTCTTCATCTCCGTCGAATTCGAATTTGTATTGAGATTCCGCAGAAATGGATGTTGATGTTTCTTCGACTTTGGTGGAATTTGGTCTAACCCTGCTAATACGAAGTCAACTGCGGTCGCTGTTATATGAAATGAAGATGTAATAGAATAGAAGATAGGAAATGACATATTTAACCTGCTAAATCGGAGCCCTCGCCGGAAATTGGCCGGATGGAGTTAAGTGACCAAAAACACTTATTTCCAGGGACTAAATCGATGATTAACGAGTTCAAGGGCAACATTGACAGTTTGGCAACATTTGAGGGACTAAAACGTTGATTTACCCTTTTAAATTTAAATAGATTTTTTTATATATTAAAATATAAAATAATAAAATCAATATATTTAAATAAAATATAAAGTAAGAACATATATTTGAAAATATATAAAGTAAAAAAAATGTTTATAATTCATATGATTAGTTCATACAAAAATTAATGTTCAAACACAAATGTTAAACTGAAATTACAACCAAACATAATGAAAAGAAAATGTCAAAAGGGTTTTAATTAAGAGGGGTAAATGATGTCATTTATTTAAAATAATAAGGATAAAGATGGAAAAAAAGTTAAAAAGCTATTAGCTTATTTTTGAAAAGCTACCTCAAGTAGCATTTCAAAATAAGCTCTTATTTTAAGCTACTAGCTTATTTTGAGAACATAACCAAACAGAGCTTATAGCTTATTAGTAGCTTAAAATAAGTTATAAGCTCCTAAATAAGCTCTGCCAAACAGAGTCTAAGTGCTGAGCACTCAAACTTAGAACTCAGTGAACTAGAGCGTGGAATGAATACATAAGGCAAGAAAGAAGGAGAAGCAGAGTTTCGAAAGGAAGAAAGCTATGTTTCAGTGTTGTAAAATGCTACTGCTTAACCTGAGTATATATAGGACTATAGGAGAAGAGGAATTAATAACACATTAATCATGGAATTCAAAATTGGGTTTAAAACCATGTTGTAACCTTCGAAACAGCGAGCCACTAACAGTTAAGATTGGAACAGTGACTTACAGAAAGTGAATCGACTGGCCAGAGACTCCTGCGGAAGGTATGCGAAACGTGAACAATTTCTTGCTTTTCTAATCAATGTGGGACAAAAACTACTTTAAAGCTTTTCCACATACAATTTCCATCTCAAATGGGTCTACTTTGAGAACTAATTTATCTTTCACTCATTATCCATTTAGAGCGTACAATATATCAATCTCTTCATCTAACTACGAAGAATCCGAATCTACTTTGACCCGACCCAAATCTGAAACGGACCCCATATATATTTGTACCACAAAATATCCACTTAAAATGTCATTTTATGCTATTTTTTTTCAACAGATTTTAGAATCGTTGATCAAGATCCAAAGTTCATACCTTCTGATATTTTTCAAGATGCTGAAACTAATTCTACACCAAGTGGAGATGATATGAAAACCCGATAGATGACAATTATTTGTTTTTAGAGTATTATGAGTTACTTTTGTTAGATAATTGTATTAACTGTTATTTTAATTATTATTAACTAGTTTATGTTTATTTTATTTTTATTTCAATTATTATAACTTATTTTATTATTATAGCATTATTATTATTAATAAAAGAAAAATAATTAATAATAATAACAACAATTTATAAATATAAATTATTTATATTTAAAGCTTAAAACAATATAATACACTCACACCCTTAAATGTTAATTATATGTCATCAACAACTAATTTACCAAACACTTTTCTATTATCAGATAGTCAAACCCCTTTCTATAATCAACTGATCAAACCAGTTAACATAATCCGTTATCAGATTTGTGCCAACATGCAATTCCCGGATTGATTGCAGTTGGGATCCATATATGGCCGAGGCCATGGCGGTTAAAGAGGCGCTTACTTGGCTAAAAGCGCGTGGTTTCATAATATTATTTTAGAGACTGATTGTCTTAATTTTTGTTCTAGTTTTAATTCTTCTATGTTAGACCTTTCGTATGTGGGTTCGATTATCAAGCAATGTCATAATATTGCTAGTGACATTGGGAACGTATCTGTTCACCATGTCGGTAGGTCAGCGAATCAAGTGGCTCATGTGTTAGCACGGGCGTCTGGTTCTTTGTCTGACTCCTGAGGTCGTGGGTTTATGTTCCTCTGACTTGTATCTCATCTTTGGTTGATTATTAATATATTTTGTTCTTTGATTTTCAATAAAAAAAAAAAACAATTCGTTATCATCTCAACTAACCCACCGCTATTAGCTAACCTACCCAGCTATCAATTGTTTACCAAACACCCATAAGCTTCAAACTACTCATAATAAGAGGTATGTCAAACAATTGCAGCTTCAATTCGTTTAGCCATTATATGCTTGTGCACACAAAGTATATATGCAATTAACGTGTAACTAGAAATGGAAATATACCAAAACTAAAATCCAAAAATGGAAGTTTAATAAGGGTGGGTAATGGTGGTGTCTGGATAAGAGCTACCTAATGTTATTTTAGAAATCTATGCAACCATAGAAGCATAGAGCTGCATGTTTCCTATACATTGAATGAAAACTTATAACCAGACTATATAGTGACAAGAAGTTGATAACCCAGGATGACGATGCAGAAATCCAGCTCAACAATTTCATAGCTGCTGCCACTAGAATGGTTTTGCAGTGGTTAGCTTTACATATTCCAAGGTCATGCATCATGCATAGGTATGATCACGATTTGGTTCGAATCCAATCGTGCACTGTACTAATCGAACAGAAATCGAAACCGAAATCGACCATGCAGTTTCGGTTCTGGTTCCTAACCAGAACCCATAAAGTTCCGATTAAGGTTCTAGGGATTTTTAAACCGGAATTAGACGATTCCGGTTCCAGAACCGTAAATGCAGATGCAAATGAAGTTGGCAGTAACCATGGATCATGACAACTGCCAACTGCCATATACTATATAAGTATATTATATATTTAATATATATATATAAGGGAGTATGTATTTTATAAATTAAAAAAAAAACGGTTAGAACCGACAATTCAAACCAAAACCGTCGGTTCAAGAATCGGAACCGGCAGTTCCTAATCGGAACCGAACTGGAACCGGAACTGTGGTCATGTCTATATACACATTCATGCATGTTGCAATACTGAGGAAATAGTTCAAAAATAGTTTCGAATTAATAACAAAAAAAATTATTATTTTGACTAAATTATAAAGTATCAGAAAAGATTTGTCACTAATGACTTAATTTTTCTCATAGTAATGACGAAACAAAAAATTAAAATGTACAATTGGCGATGTCACACAAAGCATGCTCCAAGCTGCCATATCTGTTGTCTCTCTAATGGTTTGGTAATGGTTGACATTATCTTTTTCATGGTCATACATCTCGACCCTTCTAATATGTTGGGCGAATAACGTAGCATCAAGTGTCGCATTGGAGATAATCTGCACCATAATTTTCATGAAAGATAGAATGTGTTTGTGTATTGAAACAATTCAAAGTGAAAGTAGCATTCCTTACCACATCGCCAAACCATAGAATTATGACAATAAAGCTACTTTTCAGCGAAAGCCTATACACAACATCAGCAATAACAAGGCACAAGCTCCACAAGCTTTGTAAGGCGAATGCACCAAGAAGGGAGCTAATGTCCAAAAGCAAAAAAAGTGGCTAGTGATTATTATCTTCACCCATGATGATGTGTTAATGCATCAAAGAAAAATATACTTGAAGAAGAGAATGAAGAATCAAAATCATATACCTGGAAATAAGTGTACATATATGCATGTATGTATGTAAGTATGCTATTAAGTTTTTCATTGTCGTGAGAGTGCGAGACTGGAGAAATTGTTGTGTTGCAGACTAAGACCCTGCTTGATAAAATAATTAGCCTATCATTTAACCCCAATTAGCTATTTGTCTTGGTTAAAAACTAAATATATATGTTTGGTTAATTAACTTTTTTGTAACTCCAAAATGCTAAAATTCAAAAAGCTACTCAAAACAACATTTTTAATTGGCATTTTGAGAAAAGAAATTATATCAAACAGCTATCAACTAACAACTAATATTATACCCTCTAACAGCTATCAACTAACAGCAATATCGTACAGTCATTTACTAAACAGGACCTACGGATATACATGAATGGATCCTATGTTCTCATTTAGGCTTGCATATATGCCCGAGTAGACTTGGCTAGAAAGCTCTGATCCGGCTCCCCTAACATGTACTAGTTGAAGGCTAATGTTGCAGAGAGAGAGAGAGAATGGAAACATAGACAATATACATCACATTGGCATATTGCTATCTTTATGCCAAACACTAGTAAAAAGTATGTACCATTTAGTAAAAAGTATCTAACTATATTATTATATTGTATATTTTAATATCTTTTTGTTTTTAATTTTTTTTATTTAAATTCATGAGAATATAATTTATTCCGTGCATTGCACAGGTTAAACACTAGTATATAGTAAAGAAATTGAATATTAGCAGAAGTTGATTATACTGTTAAAGATGGAGCATATTATTTTATTATATTAAATCCTTCTGATCTCCAAGTCGTGCTATCTAGCTCCCAGAGCATCACCAATAGAAGAATTTTTTGTGATTTTTAAGAAAGCAATTCAAGCTCATGTGGAAGAGAGATGGTGAAGAGAGAGAAAAGAACTCCTTACAAGGCATTGGTTTCAAGGCATTTTCAATAGTTGAGATTTTTTCACTAGTTTTTTGTAGCCCCATCTTTCACCTCGTTATCCACTATCTTACTCAATCACTAAAACCATCTCCGCATTAATTTTAAATTTTTTTCTCAGTTTTTTGTGAACTCACAATTTTACTCTACTATATTTTAATTATTTCTTTATCTATTAACATTCTAAAAATAAAACAATAACAACAACAAGAAATGCAACGACCAGCTTTTAAATTAAAAAAACAAACAAGCCTACAATTGACCGTGGTAGCCAGCTAGTTGGCCATTTTAAATTCTTTATCTTTTAAATTAAAAAAACAAGAAATGACACCTTTGCCGGAATGTTGCCGTAGTTCCATTGGTCCATTATTGACCTGCTATTGAAGGTCATTATTAGGGTTTTGGGTCTTGATGCACTAAATTAATATGTTAATGTGTCTAATTGCAACTTTCAAAAATTTGAGAGTCTAATTGACTTCTTACATAAAGTTGGAGGGTGTATTTGACCATTTTCCCTTTTTTTTTTAATAAACTCACATAAACTTCAATTTGCAGGATGACCCAACACCCAAAAACCTCCTCTCCACATTAGTTAATTAAAAACCTATTCTCCTAGTTTTTACTATTTGAAAAACCAAGAACAATCTCCTATTGGAGATGCTCTTATAGACTCGTGAGAGATTTTGGTACCCTGATCACGTGCAATACTGGACGGGTGCACTCATTAATGATGCTTTTCAGTTTTTTTTTTTTTTTCAGCTTTGTTTTCTTTTTTCTTTTTCTCTTCTCTCTCATCTTCACCCGAAGACTTATCACAATTTTTAAGACTAAAATTGTCACTAGAGAGAGAAGATTGATGTTCTTCTAAAGGTTTTTAGAAGAGTATTTTACGCAAAAAGAGAAAAAAGGCAGCATGAGAGGCTGTGCACGTTTCGCGCATAGCAGAGTCATCTGTTGACGCGTAACAGTTCACTTTTTTTTTTAATAAAAATGTCAGATCAGTTTTTGTTTTTATATTTTCCCTTTTTTCTTACTCTCTTTCCATCTTTCTCTTTCATAATCACAATTGCAAAAAGCCAAAAACTCTTTAAAATTTTCAAAAAGACTTCACTATTAAGGATGCTATAAACCCATGATTGCCTTGATCAAAATTAAACAACTTGTGTACGTACTGATAACAGATCAGTGCAGACTAAATATATGGATTTAAAAAATAAACAGAGTACGTATATATTTTTTTTTTTAAAACAAAACAAAACAAAAAGAGGACGAAGAGATATGTATACCGGAAGTAGCCATGGGAGGGGATACCCGATGTGAGGAGGATGAGGAACACAGAATATGTGGCGAAAGCCAGCTGGGAGAGGCGGAAAAAGACGCCGATAAGGCCGAGAAGGCGAAACACCAACGCTCGCGCACGAATCCATCTATCCTCCACCGTTGATCGATCGGAACTGAAAGTAAAAATTAAAGCAGATCAGAGGACTGTCAGCTCGATCGCCGACCATATAATTAAGCAAAAGCAGAGAGAGAGTGACAGCCGAGGAGATTGATGGAGAGAGAAAAAGCGAGTTATCCGCCACCATTAATCGATCCGAACTTAAAATGATGGAATGAAAACGCAAAAGTAACATTTCTACGCACCGTCTGCTACTGCATTCATCAATCGCAACTACATGCATCCACATCTCTCTGCTCTTCTCATCTTCTCTTTCTTCTTGCTTTGCATCCATCTTCATCCCCAGACCCCAATTCACTCCCACTATTCTATAACTCAAACACACCATTATCTTCTCATTTTTGTTATTCCTTCCTTTTACTTTGTCAATGTTGCGTAACTTAATTAAACCTATTAACTTTTTTTTTTTATAAAAATAAAAAAATTAAAAAAAAAATTGAGTGATAAGGAAACTTATCGTCATCGATGCATCGGGTGTGCATCTCACTTGAATTATAATGAGAGAAACTCATAGTGTGTATACGGATAAATCGTATCACACATGTAAATTGATTTAGCCGTCTGTAGTTTATCGATTCAAATTAAGAAGGCTAATAAGTCCGTTTGTAGTCAAACTCGTGATCTTGTAGTTACAAGTTAATAACCTAAACAGCTTGTTAGTTGCCCGTTGATTAGAAAGTGGAAGGGGCGATGCCGTAATCGTGACATCATAAAATAAAATAAAATAATTAAATAGAGTAAGCTAGAATTGAAATAATTATCAATATTGTTGTTTGGTTATGCACTACCGATCCTATAGTCGATCGAAATAAAATGTTTTTAAAATACAAAAACAAAAAAATTATCAAATTGTTTTTTGTTACATTTTTTAAATCGTAAGCGGGAGGTTAATTATAGATGGACTGCTCTCAAGTTAGATATGGCTAAGGTCTATGACCCGATGGAGTGGGACTACTTACGGGAAATCTTGACTCGGTTGGGCTTTGCAAATGATTGGATTGATTTGGTGATGATGTGTGTTACCACAGTGTGTTATCGTGTTATTACGATTATTAATAGTATAGATTGCATTAGAGGGAAATATATGTACTGTATTATTCTGATTAGTTTTTTAATCTAGAATTATATTACAAATATGAACGTAGGAAAAAATATATTTTATTAGGAATTATTGTACTATCATATTTTATAACACTATGCAAACCTTAATAGTATAGGAGTGTCTAGGGCAGATGTTAAAATTGAAGATTTTGTTTTTATTAATAGTACTAGTGATGTTAAAATTGAAGATTTTGTTTTTATTAATAGTACTAGTTTTATACGCTCATAGCGCGAATGGGTTAATGCCCAATGTTTATATTTAAATAAATATTTGAAAGTATATCAATGCAAGATTATTTAGCGGATGTTAAAATTGAAAGTATATCAATGCAAGATTATTTAGCGGATGTTAAAATTGAAGATTTTGTTTTTATTAATAGTACTAGTTTTATACGCTCATAGCGCGAATGAGTTAATGCTCAATGTTTATATTTAAATAAATATTTGAAAGTATATCAATGCAAGATTATTTAGGGGAAGTTTATACATGGGTAATTGAATGTCGAATTTTTTTATTTAAATATCTAACTCAAAGTATATGAATCCAAAATAATATAGAAAATTCATTATAATTATTACTAAAATAAATGTTTGCAACCTTGTAAAATCAATATGTAACATTTCTATTTTGAATGGTGCAAGTAATGATGGCCTTCAATAGCCATTATGTGGTTCCATGTAACGGAAACCGTTACATGACCTATATTGATGGTTCTATAGGTATAAAAGGGATAGGTCCCCCACTGCTCAGGTTATAGACTACATACATACACCATCTATTTTGAACCTGAGAGCAAGTGGGAGACACTCTGCAGGAATATTATCACTATCAACACATACAACAGCATCAACCAAAGGCAATCCTAAAGACAACTATGGTTGGAGGTTAGTCTAATTTGGTTATAAGCTTACATTTGGTATCAGAGCCTATTTATCTCTACCTAGTTGTTCAAGTTGTGTTTATGTTTTGCAATAATATATTATTGTATATGCACATTCATACTGTTTATGAATATAAAATGTTTTGGCTAATTGTATATATATTCCTATGGCTATGCGTCTGTTTATATATACATACAATATTCTGTTCCTGAGAAATACATATATACAAATTAAATGTATTTTCTGCATATATTTGTATATGTATACATACTGTAATTTTTTGAAAAATTATATACAACTTCCGCATAAATATTTGTATATATACTGGCTTTTCAAAAAAAAAAAATCAATAAAACCATTTGATGGTTTTCTGGCCGCGACCGTGAAGGAATGGATGGTCGCCGGTGCGTCTCCCTTTTCCAGCGACCTCAATCGCCGCCATAGGGCGGCGCCGTCGCCGGTGGCCCCTTCTCCGGCCACCTCCATTGGCGGCGGTGGATCAGCGAAAACTTAAAAAAAAATTTATTTTTTTAAAACCTGTTGGATCCGTTTTCTCGTCAATCCGGATGCTGCTTCCCTTCCTTCTCCGGCTACGCCGGTGACGGGTGCAGGAGGCATTGCGGCGGCGCTAGGTCTTGCGTCCGGGTGGAGAACGGCGGCGAGGAGGCGATGGCGAGATCGGGCTTCCCTGCCTCGATCGCTGCTATCTCTCTCTCCGTTGTTTGGTTCCGATTTGGGGATACGGTAGGGAGGGCGGCGCCGGTGCTGAGCCTCGAGCTAGGGCGGCGAGCGGCGGTGCTCCGGTCGGCCGACTCGTTTGCGGTGAGCCCTCTCCCTCTTCCGGCGATCGTCTCCTTCTCTCGGTTAATCCTTGTAGTCGTGCGTTGTTTTTTAGCTGCGGAGCAGCTAGGTTTTTTTTTTTTTTTTTTTGTTCAAACGCAAAAGCTGACAAGGGAGGTTTGGGCCGGGTTAGTAGAGTGGGCTTGACCCATTTCACTTTAATAATTCCTTTCTTGGGCTTGTGTTTGGTTAATTCTTTGTTTATATGATTTCTGATTGACATGTTATATAAATTTTTTGTTTTAGTTTTTGGGTTTACTATTTGCTTTATAATTTTTATTCAACTTGCAATTTGATAAAGTCTTGAAAATTTTATAGTTTTTCAAAGAATTTTTCATCTAAATTGCAAATTGAATTTAAATTATATTTTTTGTTATGTTCATATTTATTGAATAATTGCTATAATGTTTTGTGCAATTTCTTATATAATATGAACTTTATGTTATTGTAATATGCGTTTTATGTCCAATTAGCATAATATTTGTTTTTTAATTATGCAATTTATATTATGCCTTAGAAAAGCATATTTTGGAATTAGTGAAATTCCTTAAGGTTATTGGACTTTAGCATATTACATAGTACATACGGTTTAGTACAACTACGGTAGTGCCTGAAGGTTAGTTCATTAAGTTCAAGAAGTTCACCAATCCTTAAAGCTTTTTCCAAACCGTGAACATCATTAACACCTTCAGAACAATTTTGCTATAATGTGAATTGCATGACCCGGGGAAAGTTTCTTGGGAAGAAAACTTGAAAACTAGCCAATGTGCTGCAAGTTCCCTTGAAATCCTACTCTGTCTAAGGAGTTGGTTTTTAATGAGTCTTAGCTCAACCAACTTTCCTGGGAGTATACTTGGGAATTGCATATCATGTTAATTGCATAATTTGTTTTGCCCTTTTCAAAATCTATGCCGATGCGATAGTACAATTTTAGTTGATTAAGGAGTAGCCACAACATCCTTAATTTAATTAATATTGTACATCAAGTTTTTCCAAAATCGCATAAAGTTTAGGCATCAATTGTGATTAATCATACTTAATATAATGAAATTTAGCCCACATGCAATTTTGTTATATTTATATGATTGATCAGGTTAAGATACCAAACTATGACCATAATTTAGCCCACAGGCAATTATGTGTCGGCATATAGTTTTTGGTAGTTTTTTAACATTGAGAATAGAAATTCAACCTTGTACCATCTCATTTCTATTCTAATTTTACAAGGTCCATTTTGAGTAAAAATTTAGCCCACAGGCAATTTTTATTGCATTCGGATCTTGGATATGCATCATTTACATTGGTAATGTATGCAATTCAGTTCTATCTATGCCTCAAAATTCTAATCCAAACCTTTACCTTTACAGCATCTCAATCCGCTACTCACACAGATTTGAACATCGAAGTTCCAGAACTTAGGGGCGACAACTATAAAATGTGGAAAGAAACTATTCCTCTTAATCTAGGGTGGAAAGACTTAGACTACCCTATTCACAATGAGAAACCGCCTGTCCCCACTAAAGAAAGTACCCAAGATGAGGTTGCGCTATATGAGCGATGGGATAGATCCAATCGGCTCAGCACAATGTACATCAAGGTGAAAATATCCAATGGGATTCGGGGTTCCGTTAGTGAAAAGCATAAAGATATCCGAGCATTGCTCAAGGCTATTGATGATCAGTTCGTCACTTCAGAAAAAGCTTTGGCAAGCACCCTCATCATGAAATTCTCCTCTCTTCGTCTCACTTCCGTTAAAGGTGTGCGTGAGCACATCATGGAATTGCGTGACATTGTGGCTCAACTTAAGAATCTTGGGGTAGATATGTCTGATGACTTTCTCGTTTATTATGCTTTGTACACCCTACCATCATCATACGGACCTTTTAAAATCTCTTACAACACACATAAGGAAAAATGGTCTATAAATGATTTAATGACCATGTGTGTTCAAGAAGAAGGTAGATTGGTGATAGAAATGGGTGAAAGTGCCATGCTGGCTACGGCACGTGAGAAGTCTAAATCTTGCAAATCTCGAGGTTCCACTTCAAAGGCTAAGGGGAAAGGAAACATTCCACCTCAAGCTGACATAAAGAATGTGCATAAGTGTTTCTTCTGTAAAAAGAAGGGACACATGAAGAAGGATTGCATCAAGTACAAGAAGTGGTTCGAGAAGAAAGGTAATCTATCCTCATTCGTTTGTTATGAATCCAATATGTCTGAAGTTAACGCTAATACTTGGTGGATTGATTCTGGTTCTACGATCCACATTGCAAACTCTTTACAGGGAATGCAAAATCTGAGGAAGCCGGTGGGAAATGAACGGACCATCTTATCAGGAAACAAGATGGGATCGCAAGTGGAAGCTATTGGAACATGCAAACTTGTTTTGAATAGTGGTTTTGTATTGTTTTTGGAAAAGACATTTTATGTACCAAGTTTCTCCCGAAACTTGGTTTCAGTATCCAGACTTGTACCGATGGGTTTTTCATTTACTTTTCAAGATAAAAGTTTGAATATTTTTAATAAATCATCTCATATTGGATATGGTACATTGTCTGATGGTCTTTATCGTTTACATTTACAAAACAATATCACTTATAGTTCATTGCATGTTCATTCCGGTTCCAAAAGATCAAGTAATAGTGAGAACTCCTCCATGTTATGGCATCGGAGATTAGGTCATATCTCCATTGAACGTATAAAGAGATTAGTAAATGACGGGGTACTTAGTACTCTTGATTATACTGATTTCGAGACTTGTATAGACTGCATTAAGGGAAAGCAGACTAACAAGTCTAAGAAAGGTGTCAAAAGGAGTTCAAGCATATTGGAAATCATACACACTGACATTTGCTGTCCAGATACGGATATGCCAGGTCAGAAGTATTTCATCACCTTTATTGATGATTACTCGAGATTTACTTATGTGTATTTGATTCATAATAAAAATGAAGCATTGGATGCCTTCAAGTCTTTTAAGGCTGAAGTTGAGAACCAATGTGGGAAACAAATATAGATAGTAAGATCCGACAGAGGTGGTGAATACTATGGTAGGTACACTGAAAGTGGACAAGCACCTGGTCCATTTGCTAAGTTTCTTCAAGAACATGGGATTGTTGCCCAATATACCATGCCTGGTTCTCCGGACCAAAATGGTGTTGCTGAAAGAAGAAACCGAACGCTTATTGACATGGTGCGGAGTATGCTTAGCAACTCCAAACTTCCTAAGTTTTTGTGGGCCGATGCGCTTAAGACGGCAACGTATATATTAAACCGTGTTCCAACCAAGGCTGTCCCGAAGACACCATTTGAGTTATTTAAAGGTTGGAAACCGAGTTTGCAACATATGCGTGTTTGGGGATGCCCATCTGAGGTAAGGATATATAACCCACAAGAAAAGAAGTTGGACCCAAGGACTATTAGTGGTTTCTTTATTGGATACGCACAGTCCTCCAAAGGGTATAGGTTTTATTGTCCTTCTCATTCGACTAGAATCGTGGAATCAAGAAATGCTAAGTTTCTTGAAAATGACATGATTAGTGGGAGGGATAGATTCAATGATTTGATTTCTAATCATGATCATACTGAATCATGCATGTCCTTCTACGTCATCATATAGGTTGATAATAGATTCAAGCACCCCTCAAGATCAAACGGGTATTGAACAACCTATTGAAGAAATTCCACGAGATGCTGATAATATCTCAACCGATCAACCAATTCAGGAAATTCCTGAAGCGGTAATTGAACCGTTAACTTCTCAAGGAGATGGTAGTTNAACAATATCACTTATAGTTCATTGCATGTTCATTCCGGTTCCAAAAGATCAAGTAATAGTGAGAACTCCTCCATGTTATGGCATCGGAGATTAGGTCATATCTCCATTGAACGTATAAAGAGATTAGTAAATGACGGGGTACTTAGTACTCTTGATTATACTGATTTCGAGACTTGTATAGACTGCATTAAGGGAAAGCAGACTAACAAGTCTAAGAAAGGTGTCAAAAGGAGTTCAAGCATATTGGAAATCATACACACTGACATTTGCTGTCCAGATACGGATATGCCAGGTCAGAAGTATTTCATCACCTTTATTGATGATTACTCGAGATTTACTTATGTGTATTTGATTCATAATAAAAATGAAGCATTGGATGCCTTCAAGTCTTTTAAGGCTGAAGTTGAGAACCAATGTGGGAAACAAATATAGATAGTAAGATCCGACAGAGGTGGTGAATACTATGGTAGGTACACTGAAAGTGGACAAGCACCTGGTCCATTTGCTAAGTTTCTTCAAGAACATGGGATTGTTGCCCAATATACCATGCCTGGTTCTCCGGACCAAAATGGTGTTGCTGAAAGAAGAAACCGAACGCTTATTGACATGGTGCGGAGTATGCTTAGCAACTCCAAACTTCCTAAGTTTTTGTGGGCCGATGCGCTTAAGACGGCAACGTATATATTAAACCGTGTTCCAACCAAGGCTGTCCCGAAGACACCATTTGAGTTATTTAAAGGTTGGAAACCGAGTTTGCAACATATGCGTGTTTGGGGATGCCCATCTGAGGTAAGGATATATAACCCACAAGAAAAGAAGTTGGACCCAAGGACTATTAGTGGTTTCTTTATTGGATACGCACAGTCCTCCAAAGGGTATAGGTTTTATTGTCCTTCTCATTCGACTAGAATCGTGGAATCAAGAAATGCTAAGTTTCTTGAAAATGACATGATTAGTGGGAGGGATAGATTCAATGATTTGATTTCTAATCATGATCATACTGAATCATGCATGTCCTTCTACGTCATCATATAGGTTGATAATAGATTCAAGCACCCCTCAAGATCAAACGGGTATTGAACAACCTATTGAAGAAATTCCACGAGATGCTGATAATATCTCAACCGATCAACCAATTCAGGAAATTCCTGAAGCGGTAATTGAACCGTTAACTTCTCAAGGAGATGGTAGTTCAACTTTGAGGCGATCTGTAACTTCTCAAGGAGATGGTAGTTCAACTTTGAGGCGATCTGTAACTTCTCAAGGAGATGGTAGTTCAACTTTGAGGCGATCTGTTCGAGATAAAAGATCTGCAATTTCTAGTGATTACATAGTGTATCTACAAGAGTCTAATGTTGGAGCTGAAAATGATCCAGAAATTTTCACAAGCCATAAATTGTAAAGAGTCTAATTTATGGTTTGAAGCCATGAAAGAAGAAATGAATTCTATGCAGAGCAATGGGGTTTGGGACCTTGTTGAGTTGCCTAATGGGGCCAAGGCCATTGGCTGTAAATCGGTCTATAAGACTAAAAAGGACTCATTAGGCAACATCGAGCGATACAAGGCTAGGCTCGTTGCTAAAGGATTCAATCAAAAGGAAGCAATCGATTACACGGAGACATTTTCTCCTGTATCAAAGAAAGATTCACTTCACATAATCTTGGCTTTGGTTGCACATTTCAATCTTGAATTGCAACAAATGGATGTGAAAATGGCATTCCTAAATGGTGATCTAGAAGAGGTGGTTTATATGAAACAACCGGAAGGATTCTATTCTAGTGAAGGCAATCATTTGGTTTGCAAGCTCAAAAAGTCCATATATGGTTTAAAACAAGCCTCCCGCCAATGGTATATCAAGTTTGACGGAGTCATTTCATCATATGGTTTTGTTGAAAGTATCCTAGATCATTGTATATACCAGAAGACAAGTGGGAGTAAAATTTGTTTTCTTGTTTTATATGTGGATGATATTTTGCTTGCATCAAATGATAAGGGAATGCTGCACGAGGTTAAACAATTCCTTTCTAAAAACTTTGATATGAAAGATATGGGTGAGACATCTTATGTCATTGGCATAAAGATCCATAGGGATAGATCCCGGGGCATTCTGGGACTATCGCAAGAAACCTATATCAACAAAGTCTTAGAAAGATTTCGGATGAAGGATTGTTCACCGAGTCCAGCTCCTATCGTGAGAGGTGATAAATTCAGTTTGGACCAGTGTCCAAAGAATGATTTTGAAAGAGAATCTATGAAGAATATTCCCTATGCTTCGGTTGTCGGTTGTCTCGGGTATGTTCAAGTCTGTACTAGGCCGGACATCGCCTTTGCTGGGACGATATCAAAGTGATCCGGGTTTAGACCACTGGAGAGCTGCAAAGAAGGTTTTGAGGTATCTCAAAGGTACCAAGGATTATAAGCTTGTGTTCAGGAAGATGAACACTTTGGACATTGTTGGGTACTTTGACTCGGACTTTGCCGGTTGCGTTGATTCTCGGAAATCAACTTCGTGAAACATTTTCATTATGGCCGGTGGAGCTATTTCATGGAGAAGTGTTAAACAAACTCTTGTCACCACTTCAACCATGGAAGCCGAGTTCGTTTCTTGTTTTGAGGCTACATCTCAAGGTGTATGGCTTAAGAATTTCATTTCAGGGCTTAGAATTATGGATTCTATTTCTAAGCCGTTAAAGGTTTATTGTGGCAACTCAGCTGCAGTCTTCCTGGCTAAGAACAATAAGAGTGGGAGTCGAAGCAAGCATATCGACACCAAGTACTTAGCCATAAGGGAGCGTGTTAAAGATAAGAAAGTGGTCATTGAGCACATAAGTACTGAGTTGATGATTGTTGATCCCCTAACTAAAGGCATGCCACCATTCAAGTTTAGGGATTTTGTTGAGAAAATGGGACTTGCGCCCACGTTGTAAAATTTGTATACATACAGTTATTGTTATATGAAATTCTTAAAGCATTCAGATATTTTCTCGTTAATGTATTGTGCACATATTTTGTTGAGAAAATATATTTGGACCTGGAATAAACATAAGGTTTATCCATTAAGTTTTGTTTACCAAAAAAAATGCTTAGAGAATAAGTTACATTGTGATTATAGTAGATGCTACTCACATTAAGAGGACGTATCTCTATAGTTCATGTTTCTTTGTTTTATTTGAGTTTGTACTTGCACCAAGTGGGAGAATGTAACATTTCTATTTTGAATGGTGCAAGTAATGATGGCCTTCAATAGCCATTATGTGGTTCCATGTAACGGAAATCGTTACATGACCTATATTGATGGTTCTATAGGTATAAAAGGGATAGGTCCCCCACTGCTCAGGTTATAGACTACATACATACACCATCTATTTTGAACCTGAGAGTAAGTGGGAGACACTTTGCAGGAATATTATCACTATCAACACATACAACAGCATCAACCAAAAGCAATCCTAAAGACAACTATGGCTGGAGGTTAGTCTAATTTGGTTATAAGCTTACACGATACTCTAAATATTTTGTATAAAAATGATAGTCTAAATAAATATTACTTTTAATTTGAATTTTTCTAAGTGGTTCTTAATTCTCTTTTGAGTAACAGTGTCATTGTCTTCATCTTTACTATTTGTTCTCTTCCTTTTTGTTAGTAGTGTGTTATTTGCAATTCGGTTATTGTTGGTAGCATAGATGACAACGTCATGCAATGAGATTATGATATAGGAGCTATGAACTTTCATTTAGGTGTTCTGCTTGGGGTTCATTTGGTTCAACCATTATTGTTGAATGAGTTATTGTGGATAAAGAAATCCCTAGTTTAAGAAGAAAGATTAAATAAATTAATAAAAATTTGAAAATTTAAAATATTATGTATTCCAAAGATATTAAAAGGTAGTTTCTCGCTTCAATTTGCTGGGTAATGGGTTATTTGAGTACTTTCATTGCCAACAAATCCTCCAAGTAATTAATATGATTGGTTTCAAACTATTCTTTTTTATTTTTTTCATGGTATTAAAGAAATGCATATGTATCATTTTTTGGTGTAACTACTAATTTATTTAATTAAATAAGAGTACAATAGAGTGATTCCACTTCAATTTGTTGGGCTATTATTTGAGTACTCTCTTTGTCAACCAATCCCCAAGTAGTTAATATAATTAGTTTCACATTATTTAAAAAAAATTCATAGTATTAATAAAATACTTGGTAAATAAATATATAACATTATTTTGTACTATAACTTTGATATTGAATTACAAGATATTGTAAAAATAAGAAAATGGACAATGTAATGAATATCAATTGATAAATTTGAATGTAAAGAATCTTTGCATGAGAGAAAATAAAGACAATATAACTAATGAAATTATTTCTCTTATTTAATTTAATTTTTTGATAATGAATAATTTTTTCGAATAAAGGTATTGTAGACACATAATTCTAAATTAAAGAAATACATATGTATCATTTTTTGTTGTAGCTACTAATTTATTTAATTTAATAAGAGTAAAATAGAGTGATCTTCAAAAAAAAAAAGAGTAAAATAGAGTGAGAAACTTAATTATGTTAAATTTGATTGAGATGAGCTTCGAACCTAAGACTTTTCTTATAGAAATTAATGGGTAAGTTAAAAGTTAACGGAATATTAACGGAGAAGAGAATATTTAACGGAAAACTTAACGGATAATCATAAAAGTAAGATTAAATTAGGTAATCTCTATTAATAATATTAATCTGAATTATCTTAATCATCTATTTGATTAAATAATTAATCTGAACCATCCATTTGATTAAATAATTTGACCGACATTTTTTCTACCCATTTTAGACCTAACTCTCTTTGGCTCTTATTAGTATATATATATATATAGTATAGTATAACTGCATTGCAAAGAAATATATGTATTTATTATTACGATTAATAATTTTAATCTAGAATTGTATTACGAATAGGAACTTAGTGAATAATATATTTTATTAGAAATTGTATTACCATTTTTTAATGTACAATTGTATTACGAATAAGAATTGTATTACCATATTTTACAATATTACGCAAACCTAGTATAGAAGTATTTTGGGCGGGAAGTTAAAATTGAGGATTTTGTTTTTTTATTAATAGTATAGATTGTATTGCAGAAGAAATATATATACTGTATTATTATGATTAGTAATTTTAATCTAAAATTGTATTACGAATAAAAATTGTATTATCATATTTTAGAATATTACGCAAACATGTATAGAAATGTTTTAGGCGGGAAGTTAAAATTGAGAATTTTATTTTTATTAATAGTATAGATTATAAATATAAATAGTATATATTATATATTAAATATTATTCCCTCCGTTCCATTTTATATGTCTGGTTCGATTAATGAGGCTTGACTGAAGTTATTTTTAATTCAATATTTCATAATATTAAGTTTAATATTAATATACAAAATTTATATATTTAGAAACTACACTAAAAGTACTATTAAACACAAAAAATTAAATTTAAAAATAAGTAAAAAAAATATTAAAGAAAATAAACAAAGAAGAAAGAGTTGGTTTGACCAATGAATAGTAAGTAGGACGATAAAATGGGACTAAGTGGGTAGTATTTATGAATATAACTAATCAACTATAAGATTAATAAATATTACATCAATTTCAATTTTGGGTAACGACTGTGATCCCCTAGCACATATATCAATTGCTTATATTAGTCCGTGATCCCCTATCGTATACAATAAATAGTATATAAAAAAAAAAAAACTCTTCTGAACAACTTATAAGTATTCAACATATTCTTAATAATATTTAGTAAATATATTCTTACCGTATTCAACATAACTTTAATTTGTTTATTTTCTTTAATATTTTTTATAACTTTTAAATTTAAATTTTTATATCTAATAATATTTTTGATGTAGTTTACAAATATTTAAATTTTATACAGTAAAACTTGACTAAACCAAATATTGAAAATTACTAAATTGTAAATCAGGGGATATATTACTTACCAATTATTTAATTGATATCATCTTTAATTTTCACGTAAAATCTACTTAATATTATAGAATACCATACATAATATTACCAATTCTAATGTTATGTTATTACCCAATTAATATGTCTTTCCTACACGATATTATGTTATTACGTTGTTAATACGTGAATATAGAAACAATATTACCAATTAATAAATATTAGTTATTTTCCATTTTACACTTTCTTACCAAATAAGCTTTATTAATTATTTGACCAATAAAATATTTAATTAATTGACTACAAAAGTTTGGGCGGGAAAATGAAATAGGAGAATTTTATTTTTCTATATAATAATAATAATAATAATAATAATAATAATAATAATAATATAGATATAGAGGGAAAATGGCACTTTTCCCCCCTATATTATGTGCATATAGCACTTTTTCCCCCTGTGTTATTAAAGTGGTTGTTTTTCCCCTGAAATGTTAAATTGGCATTTTTACCCTTAAAAATAATTATTTTATTTATTTTTCTTCTCCAACAAATTATTACTTATACGTATGGATGATCACAATTCGGTTCGAACCTAACCAAACACTGTAGCAATCATACCGAAATAGTATGGACGATTCTGGTTACGATTCAGAACCGAAAAAAATAAAATTAAATAATTGTTGAACCGTGAACCGGAACTGAACCACAATCATATATAGTGAAAATGATCAAACACTTATTTTGATAAATCGGTACGGTTCGATTCCAATTTCAATTTTGAACCGCCAATCAAAACTTATTTATTTATTTATTTATTTATTTTTAATTTTATTTCTTATTTAAAAATAGTCTAAATTCAATAATTATTTTATTTTATTTTTTCGGTTCTGAATCGTAACCGTAACTATCGTCCATACTATTTAAGTTCAATTGCTACAATTTTCGATTAGGTTCGTATCGAACCGTGATCTTCCATACATATTAGTAATAATTGGTTGGAGAATAAAAATAAATGAAATAATTATTTTTAAGGGCAAAAATGTCAATTTAACATTACAGGGGGGAAAACTACCACTTTTAAAATAACTGAGGGGGAAAAACTGCCACTTTAATAACACAGGGGGGGAAAAAGTGCTATATGCACATAACATAGGGGGAAAAAGTGTCATTTTCCTTAGATATAGATTATTAATAAAACAAAAATAATTAATAATAATAATAAGAACAACAATTTATAAATATAAATTATTTTTGAATTTATATTTAAAGCTTAAAACAACATAATATATCCATACCCTTAAATTTTACTCCGTAATTTACATGCAATTAGCTAATAGTAAACAATTAATTTACTAAATACATTTCTATAATATGTTGGTCAAACCCCTTTTCTATAATAACACAATT
The DNA here is from genome assembly GCF_003576645.1 of Ipomoea triloba. NCBI lineage: Eukaryota > Viridiplantae > Streptophyta > Magnoliopsida > Solanales > Convolvulaceae > Ipomoea > Ipomoea triloba. Next base: position 10,404,539 of record NC_044924.1, on the reverse strand, counting down.
TGCTATTAGCAATCAACTAAACCACTCAGGCACTCAGCTATCAACTGTGCCAAACACACCCATCAGGTTATAATAAGGCCCTCTCCATTTGTGTAATTTGCACGGCAAATTTGGGACTTTTGCAGTGAAAGCAAGGCCCACATACAAATTTGGGATTTTTGCAGTGAAAGTAGGGCTCACCTATAAATTTGAATTTTTTTTTTCTTTCCTTTTTTCTCTACTCCAATTTTCTCTTTTATAGTCACACTGGTAAAATCTCCTCAAAAACTTCACACTATTGAAAATGACCTAGCTAAGAGATATGCCAAACAATTGCAGCTTCTTTTAGCCATTATGCTTGTGCACAAAATATGCAATTAATGTGTAACTAGAAATGGAAATATACCAAAAATCTAAAAATAAAAGTTTAGTAAGGGGAAATCTATGCATGCATAGAGCTGCATGTTTCCTATACATTGAGTGAAAACTTATAACCAGTGACAAGAAGCTTTTACATATTTCAAGGTCCATGCATCATGCATGTTGCAATACTGAGGGAATAGTTCAAAAATAGTGTCGAATTATTTGTTTGAATGGTCACAAAAAAATTATTTATGACTAAATTACAAAATGTCACAAAATATTAGTCATTAAATGACTTTTTTCATAGTGATAAACCAAAAAAATAAGACATGCTGATGGCGATAAAATACAAAACCAGCACAAAAATGCCATAATTTTTGCCACTGTAATGGTTTGGCAATGGTTGGCATTACCTTTTTCAAGGTCAGACATCTTGTGGATGAAAGAGTTAGCAAAACAAAGTGTCACAAAGGAGATAATCTGCACCATATATAATTTTTGTGAAAGATATAATGTGTTTGTGTATTGAAACAATTCAAAGTGAAAGTAGCATTGCTTACCGAATCGCCAATCCATAGAATTAGGGCAATAAATCCACTTTTCAGCGAAAGCCAATACACAACATCAGCAATAGCAAGGCACAAGCTCCACAAGCTTTGTATGGCGAATGCACCAAGAAGGGATCTAATGTCCAAAAGCAAAAAAAAAGTAGTGATTATTATCTTCACCTATATTAATTTTTTAAAAAACAAAAAAGAGGACGAAGAGATATGTATACCGGAGGAAGCCATGGGAGGGGATACCCGATGTGAGGAGGATTTGGAACACAGAAATTGTGACGAAAGCCTGCTGGTAGATGCGGAGAAAGACGAAGAAATGGCAGAAAAGACGACCCTTCGCTAGGGTCCATCTATCCTCCACCGTTGATCGATCGGAACTGAAAGTAAAAATTAAAGCAGATCAGAGGATTGTCAGCTCGATCGCCGGCCGTATAACTAAGCAAAAGCAGAGAGAGAGAGTGACAGCAGAGGAGATCGATGGAGAGAGAAAAAGCGAGCTATCCGCCACCATTAATCGATCCGAACTTAAAATGATGGAATGAAAACGCAAAAGAAACATTTCTACGCACCGTCTGCTACTGCATTCATCAATCGCAAACATTTCTACGCACCGTCTGCTACTGCATTCATCAATCGCAACTACATGCATCCACATCTCTCTGCTCTTCTCATCTTCTCTTTCTTCTTGCTTTGCATCCATCTTCATCCCCAGACCCCAATTCACTCCCACTATTCTATAACTCAAACACACCATTATCTTCTCATTTTTGTTATTCCTTCAACTCAAACACACCATTATCTTCTCATTTTTGTTATTCCTTCCTTTTACTTTGTCAATGTTGCGTAACTTAATTAAACCTATTAACTTTTTTTTTTTTTTGTTTTATAAAAATAAAAAAATTAAAAAAAAATTGAGTGATAAGGAAACTTATCGTCATCATGCATCGGGTGTGCATCCCACTTGAATTGTAATGAGAGAAACTCATAGTCATTACCTGAGGGTGTACACGGATAAACCGGATCACACAAGTAAATCGACTTAGCCGTCCATAGTTTATGGACTCAAATTACGAAGGCTAATAAGTCCATTTGTAGTCAAACTCGTGATCTTGTAGTTACAACTTAATAATAACCTAAACAATTTCTTAGTTGTCTATTGATTAGAAAGTGGAAGGCGCGATGACATAATCGTGACATCATAAAATAAAATATAATTAATTAAATAGAGTAAGTTGGAATTGAAACAATTATTAATATTGTTGTTTAGTTATGTACATCTGACCCTATAGTCGATTGAAATAAAATGTTTATAAAATACAAAAACAAAAAATTAAGACAATTGATCATAATCTGATAACATCTAAAGCATCAATAAAGATGAATTTATGTAATGATAGTATGATTCAATGATACTTGATTTTAATTAATTAGGTAATGAATTTAAGTCTTCACTCTGATTGTCAGATGGTTTGTAGGAAATTCAAAGATGTTCTACTTGATCGTTCTTATGCGGGAAGAGTTATTGGAGATTGTCAGTTACTTCAACAACACATTGAATCAATGTCTATTCAGTTTATTCTTAGATCAGCAAACACGCTTGCTCACGCATTAGCTAGACCTGCTAGTTCTCAGTCTGGTTCTTCTAGTTGGATTTATGTTATTCCTACTTTTATTGAACATTTGTTTATTTGAAATTTATGATATTTCCTTTTCAAAAAAAAAAAATCATATATTCTTGCTTTTAAAAGTTGTCAATCAAATAATATATATGACTTTCATTTTCTTTTCTTGTATCTAACTCCATGAACCAAGCACGCCTTTAGTCTAAGAATGATCTAGCTCATACATAAGGAATTCAATTGTTATATGATGGATAATGATCCACACACCGTAAACTATGGTTCAATATGACTCTGTTTATTTTTTTTTTTAATTAATTAATATTGTTCATGTTAAGGGAATTGTTCCGTTAGAATAACTACAATACAACTTTAAAATATTAAACAATAAAAATAATAATTAGTGGAATCAAAAAGAAAATTATTATTGTTGTTACGAAAATTATACCGTATTTATAGGTACAATTAGTTTTATACGCGCATTGCGCGAATGGGTTAATGCCCAATGTTTATATTTAAATAAATATTTGAAAGTATATCAATGCAAGATTATATAGGAGAAGTTTATACATGGGTAATTGAATGTCGAATTTTTTTTATTTAAATATCTAACTCAAAGTATATGAATCCAAGATAATATAGAAAATTCATTATAATTATTACTAAAATAAATGTTTGCAACCTTGTAAAATCGATAGTCTAAATATTTGGTCTAAAAATGATAGTCTAAATAAATACTACTTTTCATTTGAATTTTTTTAAGTGTTCTTAATTCTCTTTTGAGTAACATTGTCATTGTCTTCATCTTTACTATTTGTTCTCTTCTTTTTTGTTGGTAGTGTGTTATTTGCAATTCGGTTATTGTTGGTAGCATAGATGACAACGTCATGCAATGAGATTATGATATAGGAGCTATGAACTTTCCTTTAGGTGTTCTGCTTGGGGTTCATTTGGTTCAACCATTATTGTTGAATGAGTTATTATGGATAAAGAAATCCCTAGTTTAAGAAAAAAGATTAAATAAATAAATAAAAATTTGAAAATTTAAAATATTATATATTCCAAAAATAATAAAAGGTAGTTTCTCGCTTCAATTTGCTGGGTAATGGGTTATTTGAGTACTTTCATTGTCAACAAATCCCCCAAGTAGTTAATATGATTGGTTTCAAACTATTCTTTTTTATTTTTTTTCATGGTATTAAAGAAATACATATGTATCATTTTTTGGTGTAACTACTAATTTATTTAATTCAATAAGAGTAAAATAGAGCGATTCCGCTTCAATTTGTTGGGTTATTTGAGTACTCTCTTTGTCAACCAATCCCCAAGTAGTTAATATAATTAACTTCAAATTATTTTAAATTTTTTTCATAGTATTAATAAAATACTTGGTAAATAAATATATAGCATTGTTTTGTACTATAACTTTGATATTTAATTACAAGATATTGTAAAAATAAGATAATGGATAATGTAATGAATATCAATTGATAAATTTGAATGTAAAGAATCTTTGCATGAGAGAAAATAAAGACAATATAACTAATGAAATTATTTCTCTTATTTAATTTAATTTTTTGATAATGAATAATTTTTTCAAATAAAGGTATTGTAGACACATAATTCTAAATTAAAGAAATACATATGTATCATTTTTTGTTGTAGCTACTAATTTATTTAATTTAATAAGAGTAAATAGAGTGAGGAACTTAATTATGTCAAATTTGATTGGGATGAGGTTCGAACCTAAGACCTTTCATATAGAAATTAATGGGTAAGTTAAAAGATAACGGAATATTAACGGAGAAGAGAATATTTAACGGAAAACTAGGCACAAACTAATGCAAAATCCTTTAACAAACAACCTTAACACTCTAATAACAATCATTATTGTGTGGACCATACAATCAAATAATGTACATTCATTACAAAAATAATGTACTTTTACTCTTTTAGTATATTAAAAGTGTATTGTATTTAGGGAAAGTATATTATTTGAGTATTGAAACTATATTTAGTACATTGTTTAATTTCCCTAATACTAGTTCACTGCCACAATCATTGATTCACTGCCCAATTTTGTTTTTTTTTTTATTTGTGCTTGCCAATCTTCCATAGTTCTATTTGTTTGATTTCTAATTTGTTATTACTTATTAGTTAATTACCTAATTAGTGATTTGTTGATTAGCTATGGAAAATTCTTTAAAAGAAAATTAACTATTGAAGACTTATCTAGTCAAAGTAGTCCCGGAGTGTCAAGTACAAGGCCTCGCATTGAAGTTAATTAAAATAGATTCGATCCGGCTAAAAGGAAAAGTATTTATGAATATCATATAAATGATAGAGATAATGTGCAACGGCGATATCTACAAATGGGTCCTTGTCAACCAAAAATTATGTTTTTTCTACTAGAGTGATTACGAGTGCTAGCTGATAGAAGATTTAATCCTAATTGGTTCAAAGATTATAGTAATTGGTTGGAGTATAGTGTATCAGAAGATGCAGCATATTGTTTATGTTGTTATCTATTCAAGGATGAAAGTAGTGGACAACAAGTAGGAGGAGAGTATGTCATTTGCTACAGAAGGATTCAATAATTGGAAAAAAGGGTCGGAAAGGTTGCTTCCACATGTTGGTAATCATAATAGTGCTCACTCAACGAACGTACAAGCTTGTCGAGACTTAATGACTCAAGAGCAAACACATACAAGTTTTTGTATCAAGACAATCAGAACAAATGAAACAAAACTATCGTCTTCGATTGACTTCATCAGTAAAATGCATCCGGTTTCTTTTAAGGCAAGGACTTGCTTTTCGTGGTCATGATGAATGCATCGACTCACTTAATCGAGGAAACTTCCTTGAGACCTAAAGCTCCTTGCGGATAATAATGAAGATGTTGCCAAAGTAGTGATGCAAAATGCACCTGAAAATCACCAAATGATGATTGCTCCTTCCATTCAAAAAGATATAACCAATGCATTTGCAAGTGAGATAACCCAAATAATAGTCAATGATATTGGTGAAGATTTGTTTGGAATAATAGTTGATAAGGCGAGAGATATATAAGTTAAAGAGAAGATGATTGTGTTTATTCGATATGCGGATTCAAGTGGTCATAATGTTGAGCGTATTCTTGGAATTATTCATGTTCGTGAAACTACTTCTATATATGTCTCTTAAAGTAGCCATTGAAGATCTTCTAACAAGGCATGGATTAAGCATTTCAAGAATACGAGGCCAAGGCTATAATGGAACAAGTAATATGCAAGGTGAGTTCAATGGTCTTAGAACTTTGATTATGAATGAGAGTCCAAGTGTGGGGTGATAACCACAGGGACAAGGTTGTGCAACTCTGGGTTGACTTCTGAGCTGGTGAAACTGTACAAGGTATAATGCTTTGCAAGCATGGCTGGTTTCATTTTTGGGTACATGCAATTAGGGTTTGTTGTGTTGATGAACAAGGATTTTGTATATAGATATGATTTGTTGCAAATGCAAAGTAGTTATTTTATGTGAGAAATGAAATATCTTAATTGTGTGCATCACATAAAAATTCATTCTTGTTCTACTAAATATATGTCAAGTATACAACAAAAGTGTGGCCACCCCCAGATTTGGGTTCAATTGTTTTCCCTCTAAAACAACATTGTACAAATGATCCCCCCTCCTACCATTTTACATTTTTCCCAGAAACACACAAAGAATGCTAAGAACTAAATATCAATAGATCAGTCTTGCAAGGCATAGAAATGAGGAGCGAGCTCGGCTAACCACAAATAATCAATTCTAGAGATGTTGCGAACATACGTGTAGTTAGTCTGCACTAATTCATTAAATACTATGCACTCGGGTTTTGCTCGAAACAGCACAGAAGAGGGGTGGATTTGAACTGTTGAACCACTTGATAAAACCCTGCCAAATGAAGAGATAATATAGTTAGTAGTGTAAAGGTAACAAGGCCATATGATACGATTTAGATGGGAAAATGGAGTCCAACCTGTATGTACCATCGGGCTGCTTTAGAGCTGCGTTAAGGAAAAATGAAGCAGCCAAGCACCGACGGAAGATAAGCATGTCATCTCCACAGGAGGAGATCCGAAGACCCATCTGTTCAACGTTCCTGCGAATTTGACTGCAAAAGAACCAAAGAAAAAAAAATTATAAAAAAGCTAGACATGTATCATGAAAAAAAGTAAATAAATTCCATTCTGAATCTACTACAAATCAATAACAGCCTTCCTGTTGAAATTTATAAGTGCTGTTTGTCAACATTATAGATTATTGTAGTAAACCTGTGAACGTCACGTGCATGTCTTAGGGAGCGGCTGTTGATGAAATTATCCTTGCACCACTTTCTGAGATTCTTTTCAGCTTTCAGTTCGCCATTTGTGATCTTGCTCTTCTCAAAGAACTCGTTAGAAGCACGATATACATTAAGCAAAGTCAAATGATCTCCTTCAAGACTGGCAAAGCTTTTCAATGCATTCCGAGACTGCCCAAAATGAAGAGGAACTGTTCAGGTTTACATAGCATAGAAACAAATGATATGCAGATAATATGTCCTCTCAAAAGTCAAAGCTTAGGATTTAGGAAATAAAAAGAGAACTTCACAAAGTGCAAAACAATTGTAAACATGACTATTTCAATCCATCCTTGGCTGCAAACAGTATTTTGTTATATTCTCTTATTATGCCCTTTACCCATCCAAATCTGATAAAAGAGAACGATTTTACTTCACATGTAACCATAGTAGCTTCAATCTATATTTCAGAACTTCACTATACTAACTTTTAAGGATTGATATCAGTCGGCCCTAGGATGCATCAAGAGTGTCACAAAGGCATACCTCTTCCAACTTTTCGCGGGGAGCATAAAAGATGGATTCCACAGAGAGCATTGCAACAGATATTAGCATCTCTTCCAGGCAGCCAAACTCACCGGCAAGAATGAGAGCCTTTGAATGCATGGGTTCTAGCGGCAACCTGGCCATTTGATGCCCAGTGGGATCAGACAGTTCATTATTTTCTGTTATAGCACCCAACAGAAAGAGAGTCTCCATTGATTTGACCAATGCAATCCTGTTATAAAGGAGGACTGGTGAGGGAGACAAAGCAATATTCATGATGATCACAATGCTAACACCATGCAGCAAACCAGGCACTCAACTAAAATGGTCTGATGACAGGACTGGCACATAAGGAAAACTTATTTGGCTTTATTATCTTCAAAATACTTTTTAATAAAACAGAGCACAAAAAAATGTACAATTTACCACTCATTCATCAAGTGTAAATAGCATAGATAATACACACACCTTTTTGCTTCAGAAAACCATGCACTTAAATAAAATCAAGAATACCTATTTAAATACATGAAAATAGCAACAAACAAGAGGCAGATGCAACATGTAATTTATTGTAATCACCTCTTTGGTTTCTCAATGAAATCAAAGTCAACAATATTGTCAATCCCCAGAGCCTTGAGCTGCAACACAACATTTGAGAGATTGCATCTCTTGATTTCTGGAATTGTAGAATCATCAAGTTTCTCAAACTCATTTTCGGGATAAAGGCGGTAGCATTTGCCAGGTCCTTCACGGCCAGCACGACCACTGTAATTAAAGCCAAAAGCCCAAAAAAATTAAGCCTTCATTTCATTCAAAAGCGATGGTAAAGGAGTACCCATTTCATAATACTAACATTCATGATGTTTAATACTTTGATACATTTTTTTTCAAAGGTCCTCAAATCTAGACTGTATACCTGAAGATCATTTTAAAAAAAAAAAAAAAAAAAAAAAAAAACACATACACACACACACAAGTACGATAGGAACAAGCAATAACACATTTCGACTTAAATGAAAGACATGATTTTTGCAGGTCACTTCAAAACCCATGCATGTCAATCCACCAAAGACCTAATTCAAGGAAAATCTAGTTTGAACGTTAAAAAGAGATTCTCTTCTTAAACTTGTAGACTTGGATATTAACGCTATACTAGGCATGGGGCAGGGGAAAGGCAACAGATGTTGATTACATGTGAATGTAATTTGCACATACACTTTCACTAAACAGCTCACCTCCTCTGCAGTGCTTGCGCTTTGGATGTCTTCACAACGATCAGTGAGTCAATTCCCATGTCAGCATCATAGGTACGTGCTTTCACCAACCCAGGATCAATAACATACTTGATTCCAGGTATTGTCACTGATGTCTCAGCAATATTAGTTGCCAGTATTACCTAAAAGATGTAGAGAAGATATATAGAGATGGCAAGAACCAGATAAAAGTTGGTAATAGGAGAATGCTTGCAATACAGTAACAGCCTTCCAAGGCAATACCAATGTAAAAAGCAGAAAAGAAAAGCAAATTTTCTTCAGCTTTTTGTAATCTAGTAAATTGAAACAATTTGATAATTCATGGCAAAGGTAAAGTATTAGCTTCTTATCTCTCCAATAACAATGAAGCTTTACTTGCTGCATAATCATTAATTTATGAATAGTCATTTGTGAATGATTACAGAATAGAAATTAAAAAAAAAAGGTAGTGTACACCTAATAGGATAGATATTTCATAGGTAGAGTGCAAGAACAACAGTAGGTATGATATATATACAGAAATGCCACTGATCTAAATAGAATTGAATCTCAAGGAAACAACTATAACATGAGCAGCTGAAACATGAATGATTAGACAGTTAGACTATCCTAACTCAAAAAGGAAACTTATATATGGAGTAAAAAGTTCAGTATCATGATGCCACTATCCTCAGGTCTCTTCTAATTTGAATCTAAATGGAGTTTTATATTAAATATACCAGTAACTAGCTTTTAAAATATAAGAAGCTTATCAACCCTATTGCCAATTATGAGAAAAATCTAGCATGACAATAAATCAACCTTACGATATCCAGCTGGTGCAGGCATAAAAACTTTCATTTGTTTCTCAGAGGGAAGAGATGAAAATATGGGAAAGGTTAAGAGCTTCCTATTGCCTTCAGGTAAATGTTGAAGGTGGTCATGAACAAGCCTCTCAGCGGATTCAATCTCTTCTTGGCCAGTAAGGAAAACCAGTATATCACCAGGGCCCTCCTCCATGTGTATCTAAAATACAAGGAAATGAAGCAATTGAAAAGTTGTTGCAAAAGATTTGAACTGGACAAAAAGAGCAGCAGCTCACTAATTAATTGTTTGGGAAAACAACAGCTCAGAAAGGGGGAAATGAAGGGTTCAGACAGCTTTAGTAACACCTAACACAACTATAGAACACATGAAAATTGTTGAAGAAACAAAGTCAACTTGATTAATCAGACCTAGGTGGTTATGACAGATATTTATTTCCCAAAAGAGAATTAGATAAATACCTGAAAAATAGTAATCAATGCTGCATCTATGTAATCTGTCTCGGGCTTAAGGGTGTAAAATATATCTACAGGATATTGTCGCCCCTGAACATGAACTGCTCTAGCACCACCAAAGTACTCAGAAAAGACACGTGCATCCAGACTAGCAGACATGATTACCAATTTCAGCGGGGTGTACTTTTTGGCATGAAACTTTTTGAAGATACCATCAGAATTAGCCTCCTTTTTATCCTCCAACAGCTCATTCTTAGTCTTCATACTATCAATATTTACCCCTCCACCGACATTTTTTGACCTTGCTTTCTGTACATTCTTCAACAAGCCAAGTAACACATCAGTGTGGACTGTTCTCTCATGAGCCTCATCAACAATAATAACAGAATACTTGGAGAGGTATGGATCCAATAATGCTTCCCTGTAATCAATTAATATATATATAATATTATAATGATACAAATGGATCGTTAGAGATATCTGTAGCTATATATTTTTAATTTAATCATTTAAGAAAACGTATGCTTTACATGGATCCCTAACATGATTGTATCAATATATATTATGATATTATTACAATTGTGTAAATGGATCTTTAGAGATATCTTTAGCTATATAATTTTAATTTAATCATATACAAAAATGTATGCTTAACGATAAATATTTGTTTTTTCCCCAAATAAAACAGATTTTATGTGCAACAAAATAATATCTCTTGTTACCTAAGAAGCAAACCATCTGTCATGTACTTGATCTTTGTTAAGTTGGAAGTCACATCCTCAAATCTAATGGCATATCCAACCCTTTGACCCAATTCAACACCAGATTCCTCAGCAACTCGTTTTGCAACAGTTATGGCTGCAACACGTCTGGGTTGAGTGACCCCAATAATTCGACCATCATTACAAAATCCTCCATGATAAAGGTACTGGGGTAACTCTGCAACAATGTGGCCAGTTAAAATTAAAATATACACCAGAGGGAGGAATGGCAGTTTGGAGAACGCTCTGTTATCTTTGAATGAAATTTTATAAAAAATCTTTAAAGACATGGTGATTTTTATTATTTTACGATCGATAAATGTATCCATTTTCTTTTGGAAATCATATACTAATCCATTTTTTTGAAATGGATTTAATGAATCACTTAGAGGCCCTTGAAGATTGTCTACGACTCTGGTAACAAAGTGCTACAAATTGGCAATTTGGTCAAAGTTTTGAACCCCCAAACAACATTTGTAAAGGTTCCTGCACCAAGCCTACAAACCTACATTATGTGGAAATTTCCATGGACCGTGTCATGACCAGAAAGCAATATGCACTTTTACGCTCTTAATGAAATATTGGTAAAGATTGCAAAGAAGAATACGGAAACAGAAAACAAATTTAATTTATCAGCTGATATAAAAAATCTAAGGATGGAAGCCACATAGGAGAATAATATCAAGTAAAGATTAAATTTTGTGCATTGGGCAACAATTAGATATATATTCTTCAAGAAATGTCAGTTACCAAGCCTTTTCTTCCATCCCCGAGCATGAAAACTTACGTGTCGTCTTTCCACTACCAGTCTCTCCAACAATTATTAATGTGTCATTGTTGTGTACCTCCTCAACAAGCCGCTTTTCAACTAGACAAAAACACAACATATTTAAGTACACTACTATGCAATTCCCACACTATGATGTGGAAAAATCATTAAACAAATGCCACAGAAGAAGAATAATAGTTACCGGTAGCAATTGGTAAAGATTTTCTTTGTTTTTCAATGTTTTGCCGCCTGCAGACATTTAGAAACAGTAAGAATATATGCAGATACAGAGACGCGAGTATTGATAAGAAATTGTATTACAGACACATGACGTTTAGACACCTACCTGAGTAAGTCGCCTCCTTTCCTGTTATTTAGTTGATTCTGGTGATTTTTAGGTGGGGCATTCACAGGATTCGCCATTGAAGGCATGTGTTCGAGCTTTTGTCACAGACAAAGGCAATAAATTATAACAAGTTTTCAAGATTTGCGGGGCGGAAGAAGTAAGCCGCGGCGGTTGGCGGCTAGAATAAGACCTCGCGGCTCGCCAGCGACTGCATTGGAGATATAGCGGCGTTGCTGTGAATTGTGATTTGGGGGGTGAATAAGTAATTGCATATTTGCATCAATCAAATAACTTTTTTAAAGGAAAGAAAACAATTTTTTTAGTCCTCTAAATCCACTTTAATTCCTCTTTTACTCTTAGATTTATACGTTTGATTTATAGGTGACAGTCAGCTTTTAATTTTTTTATCAGAACATTTTCATTTTATCCTAATATTATTATAGTATAATCATTTTTAATTCACAATCAACAAAATTGTTGAAATATCGTTAAATATAAAGATATTTTGATATTTTCTAAAAAAAAAAAAAGTTAAACCTGCTATATTTTTATATTTATTTTTTGGAAAAAAAATCATATTTGAAGAAAAAAATAATCTTATATTTATTGACATATAACTGTTTTTTTAATAAAAGATAAAAAATAATCATGTCACAATAATATTAAGATCAAAAGTGAATATAATAATAAAAAAACAAGTTAATGTCACCTATAAATCTATGACAAGAAATGAAATTAACTCACCTTAACTATAACTCCGTAAGATTTAATCATTTAACAACTTGGTAAGAAGGAAACTCACAAATGTTTAAAAATAAATTCTTGTGTTTAGTAAGAGGGAATTAAAATTTTATAAAATTGCAACTCCTTCCGTTTACAGAATTAAAAATTCTAGGCACCCTAAGATTTTTAATTTCATAAGTTGTGGAAAGAAATTTAATTATTACGTTTCAAAGGAAATACTAAACATGTAAAATTCTTCTTGCCAAATCCATTCCCTAAAATTATTTAATCAAGATTTAAATAATGAAAAAGGCAAAAAGTATCAAACGGCCTTACAGAGGCGTGAAAACAAGAGTCAAAATATATTTGCAAACTTGAAGTAATTCTTATTAACTTTTTTACAACAAATTGTGGGTTTCTATACTAAACCAACCAGACAGACAGAAAGAAAGATGTTTGGAGACTAAATCACAGTGCAGTTATCCTTCTATGACTTTAACAGCAGTCCTGCAGAATAAGAAGAGTGTTGTTATGACAACAAAGTGCAGACACTGAAGAAAGAAGCTTCACTGAAGACAGTGCACTTGCTTACCCGAATGGGCTCTGTTTGATTGACAGCAGTTCCACATCCAACTGCATTTCAAAAGAGAGGAAGCTTAAGGACTGAGAAGTAACAAAGATCGAAAGGCACGAAAAGAAGCTTGAAAAGAGATGGTTAAACCCGCACGGGTAACTCAGTTGGTTCCTGGTTGGCAGATTGTGGGCTAGGACGCAAGATTGACTCATGGCAACTGCAGTATGGGAGTCACACCCAATGTGGTGGGCTCTTTGTGAGTACCAGACACTGGTCCTCCCACCGAATGGGCTGCTGAGTCACCATGATTTACTACCTCCACAAATCCTGTCGGACTAGGGTGTGGGGGTCCTTTTGTGGGCAAACAGATGATTAAGAGTTTCTGTAAAGGGATTACTAGCAAAATGAAATGGTGGGTTGGTTGGGGGGGGGG
>NC_044924.1:10369609-10390190 GCF_003576645.1 Ipomoea triloba | reverse complement strand
GGGGGGGGGGGGGGGGGGGGGGGGGGGGGGGGGGAGAGAGAGATAAGTCCAAGAAATGCAGGCGAGAAAGAGAGAGAGAGAGAGCATTGATGAACAGCAAGATGTAGAGCATTGATGAACAGCAAGATGTATGATTAGTGAAGTACTCCCAGAACCAGAGATCCCGAGAACCAGAATAATCAGAGGAGCATAAAATGGCCAAGTCTTTAACAGTGGAGTTTATTTATTTACATAACTCTGGTTTGAATTTGAAAATGAAACATATTGTCACTTGAAAGAAACTTTATTAGGTAATGCATGAAAAGAAAGTGACTATATGAAGTGAAACAAACAATAAGCTTTGAAATTAAAACATCACCTCGATAGTTGCATTTGGAGGGATCTCCTGAACCCCTTTGTTTCCGTAAGCTAGATTAGGAGGGACTATCAGTAAGCGCTGCAAAAATTTAGAACTTCAATTCAGTTTTGTTTGGACTTTATTATAGAGTAGACATATCATTTATCCTCAGTTACACTATCATATATACAAACGGAATTAAGAGGTTCTTTGAGAATATAGTACCATCTCATACAGTACATAAAGGAGGACATCGAAGTATAAGTATACAATCTATTGCACTGTATGCCAAATGCAAATCAATGAAAAGCATAAACTATAATAGAAATTAATCTAACCTGTCCTCCCACTCTCATGCCTTGAACACCAAGGTCTAATCCTTTAAGGACTGTCCCTCGCTCTGATTGGCCCACATCAAATCCGTAAGGCTTCATCAAGGAAACCGTATTACATTAGATACAAACGCATAACACTTCTAGGCTTTGAAGGGAAACTTTTGGCAACTTTGCTAAGCAGACTTTCATAAGCTATAACCGCCAGACTTATGAGTGATACATGGAAATACCAGCAAGAATGAAAAGGAAGTTTATGACAGATTAATCAGAGTAAAAGGGAAGGCGACTTTACGAGAAGCATATTTGTTGCTTTTGCAAGCCACAAATTAAGATATATTACTGTGATGGAAACAATGAAATGAAATAACTGATTAACTGGCAATGATGCAACTTAGTCATACCGTTCCACCTCCAACGCCCATTCCTTGTCTGCTTGTCATAAATGTAATGCCTCTCCATTTAGCAACATAGTGGACCTATAACGATTTCACAATACTAAATTTCAACTTGTAATCTTTAGCCATATTGTCTGAGGTAAACAAAACTAATGCACTTGTGAATTTAAATTTCAACTTTGCCACAACCGTACTGCAACTCTAGATCCCTTCACAGCTTCAGCTCCAGAACCAATCTTTAGATCATAGTACCTGCAGAATTAGCATTCCCACCAGAAAAGTCAAGTGTGTTATTACAGGTAAGTCCAAGAAACATCCTTAACTACTCCCTCTAGCAATGGAGATTCCTTAATCTTGTTCCAACTCAAGATATCAAATCCCATGAAACCAAAATTGAATCTAAATGGAAAACCCAAGACTGACTTGAGACCATTAGGAAGAGTTGTATAATCACTCTCAGGTATTTTTGCACCTCGAAGCTGCAACAATAAACAAAAAGTTGCCCACTAATTAAGAATGTATTAAGCACAATCTTATGATTCTTATTACTAAACTAGATGAAAAGGAGAATCTTACAGCTCTTCTACTTGTGCTAACAGCACTGGCCACATCACAGAGATAAATGCTAGCAGCTGAACAAAGAAAGAAACTAATTTAGCCATGGGAAAACTCAACCTAATTGATTAAACTGAATAGAACCTAAGAGTTCATCTGGTTTTTAAGGGGAATAATTTCATTACAAGGGAAATTGATAGAAAATTGGGGGAAATAGAAACCCATGAAAGTAATGGAGCTACCAGCTGCTAAAACGCAGCCCATTAAGGCCCTTCTTCCCTCATTCTGCAAAGACAAGGTTTTGATTGTGGCCTCCGGAGATGAAGAGCAGCGACAAAGTAATATTCTTGACTTCCACTTAATGAAGGGTTTGCTTCCTGTGCATTCAAGATTCAGTCTTTACTTACATGGTAGTTTCTATATGTCTATTGTGTGTGTAGAGGAAGAGAGAGAGAGAGAAAGAGAGCGCTTAACTGGTGGGAGAAATTGAGGGGAAAGATTGGGTAAACATGGCGGACTTGAGAGGATGGTAGAGGAGAAGATCCATAGTCCGACACATGCAGTTAGAGTGACATCAGTTTAGTTTTGTCAGATTTTGAGAGGAAGCATAGGAAGGGGTGGATAATAGATATAATATTAGCCACAATTTCATATTTTCTGTTTATGGCCCATTAAGATACTCAAGAAAAATTATCCTGCTAGTTAAGTTGATTGGACCGATCATTTTAAAGCTTTGTTTCAGTGATAGTGTGAGAGAATTTTAACCAATCGGAAGTGATGAAGACCTACCCCTAGGACTAGTTCAATTAGTTCGACCAATCATCTTAAAGTCTTGTTTCAGCTGCAGTTTGGGAGTTTTGACGAATCAAAGGTGATGAAGATCCCTACCCGTTGTGCACAAAGTATGCAGGAAAGGAGTGTTGGGAACCTGGGGGTTGACGTCTGACAGGGTCACTCGCTAGTATGGCGGAAACTGGAAAATCTAATGTATAAAAAAAAAAAAAAAAAAAAAAAGAAAGATAAATTAACCCCAACAAAGATCTTCTACCTTTACTGCCTTGATGAAAGATTCTTTTCCAAGTGCAGTAAGGCAATGTTTTCTAGTATCATCTTGTCACACAAATGTACTTATGATTAATCTTACTGGTCTCAAGCTGTATTTGAAACAATCTAGCATTTTCATGTAATTATTGTTTGCCTCTAAAGTTGATTGTGTTTTCAGTTCATAATTCCTAAATGAAACAGATTTAGTTGAAAATAAAGAAGTTTTATTGCTATCTTAGTCCCAAATGCTGCAGAAATTGTAGGAAACAGAAATCTTAGGCACTGGAAAATGAGTTTCTTGCAGGAAGAATTAAATCCCCAGCAGTGGCAGAATATGAATGATTTGCAGAGCACTTGGTATCATGCTTCTCTTTCTCATCCAATTTATGCTTCATCTTCTCACTCCATTTCTTGAATTTTTGAACAAGTTTTTTCCTCTTTGAATGATCATGATGAGAGTGGCCACCAATTGGGAAGCCTAAGCAAGACTCATGGTGCCCCACTGAGGAACTCCTTAGTTCACTATCTGATGCAAAATCTGCAATTTCTCCACTGTCTCCATTATTGTTCATCTCTGACTGGTTTTCGTCTTCTTGGTTCGTTCTCGTCAGCTCGTGCCTCAAGCAGGCATTGCACCACCTTAGGTACACCAGTTCTTTCTCTTCTGCTGCTTTACTTTCGTGGAGTTTCTCGAGCTCGTGCACTAGTTCTTTGTAATCATCCATAGTTACCATTTCTGCATCGTTCTGCAAAGTAAGTTACACATATTTTCTGTCAAAAGAAGCTAGATTTGAATCGCGAATAATTTGAGTGTAGTCGCGTTATCAAACGAAGAATGTTCATACCTTATAGGAATCTGTTTTTCTTATCATTTCCAATTTATTTAGAAGTTCATCCCTCTCATGCTGCAATTTTTCAAGAGCTGTTTTTACCTGTCTAAAATCTTCCTCTATCTTGTTGATTGTATCATCCTTGTTTTTCAGCTCTGATTGGTTTCTTGAAATTTCTGCCTCTTTTGCTTTAAGCTGAAGGGTTTTTGGATTCACAGCATGAGAAAGATGTTTGGTTTTCTTCTGGAGCCTTTTAACCCTTCTATGAAGCAATACATTTTCTGATCTTGAACATTCAAGCAACTCTATAGTCTTCAGATACTCTGCTACCATCTTCTCAAACCTCTGACTTTCTCCTTGCAACACAGAAATTTCCCTTTCCAATATTTCAATCTTAGTTATCTCCATCAGAGACCTGTTCTCTTGCTCCATAAGCAACATTTCTTGCTCTTTCAAGAGATTATAGTAATCGAATCGCGTTTCCAGCTCTCGTTCTCTGCCCTGACTATCTTCGATTCGGCCTTTTAAACTCGTCATTTCTTCTTGCAACTTACCTGTGTTCTTGGACTGGCTGTCTGCCAAAGCATGATTGCCAGATTCTGTTTCTGAATCAAGTCCAGGGAGGCCACCTTCATCTCTGCAGATCCCAGCAGGTTCATTTTCTGGAGAATTTTCGTGTCTTTGTGAACACGAAGCTTGCGAAACCGAACCCTTTCTTTGTGTGATCCTAGCAATGATGAAACCAGCCACAGTAACAGCAAGAGGGATTCCAGCTTTGAGCAGAACAGGCTTCATGGCCTCCATCTTTGTGCTTGTGCTCTCCATTTTATGAATCAACTTAACCAGGACTTCAGAATTATTAGCAACTTCTTTTATAATCAGAGTTCAAATGGAGCCTTAGGGTGATGTTTGTTGAGCATATAATATATAAACATAAATGTACAATCCAACTATCAGCTTAGACTTTTAGTTAAGATGGAACAGATGCTTTAATTGTGTTTTCTTGGTGCAAAAAATGGCGTTACAGGTAGCAAGATTCCTTGCCATTATTTATGCTTGCTTTTAAGCTTTGTTTTGGTTGGAGAATCAGTGGTGTGGATTACTTTTTGGCCACTTAACCCATGCCCATTTCCCATCTCTAATTCCCCTTAGCTTGCTATTGCATTGGAATATGATTCCTTTTTGATTGATGGATTGGTTTCCACCTTGACATGCATGCGTATTGTGACCTATAGTTGCAGCAAAATAGTATACATGTTGACACCTCCTCCACTCTCCCTTTGTCTATGCTGCAAATGATTGTTCCACTAACATAAAAGTTGATTCGATACAAGTCCAAACGCTCTCCCAGTTGAACATGCCGCACATGATCTTTCTAGTGCAGTTTATTTTTTATATGTGGTTTGCTATATATAAGTGGGAATTACCTAATACACACCGATTAGATATAAGTCTAACACATGTGGTAATTACTGTTTACTAAACTCGTTATTTGTATCACAAACTCTCCTTGTGTTATTCTTTTAGGAACCGTTAGCAATCCGAGTCTCGTATTAAGAACCTAAGACTCAAGAAAAACAAGGAAGCACTTATCACGATCTTCAAGCTTGTGAATCTCTGTTTTAATTAAACCATAACTTTTGAGATATAAGAAAATATAAAATTTCACCGATTACTTTTCTGCGAAATTCACCAATATTGTAATTTGAGATTTTTTGTCTAAAAAAATCTCTAGTAAACTCATCCTAAGAATCAAGAGATTCAAGGCAACATATGAAAATAACATTTTCATCATTCTTTTTAACTCTCCTCTAATACCTTGGAAGCTCAATTGTTATACTATGTATGGATTAGGTCCATCTTGTATTATGGCAGTTGTTATGTCATGGACCTGGGTCCACCTTGCAAGGTGGACTCGAGTCCATGTTCACAATTCCATAATTTCATGTTCACATTTTAATAACTCTATCTTCACAATTTCATAGTTCTATGTTCACAATTTTATAACTATATATTCAACCGTATCAAAACTCTATGTTCAACAGCATAACATAATTTTTGAATTTATATAACAAAATTGTGAATATAGAGTTCAAAAATTGCGAATATTGAGTAATATAATTTAGTATATTGAGATTTAAAATTGTGAACATAGAGTTCTAAAATCGTGAACATAGAATTCTAAAATTATGAACATAGACTCAGGTCCACCTTGCAAGGTGGACCCGGATCCATAGCATAATTTTCCGTATTATGGACCATAGTCTAAAAATTATGTATCTACTATTTACATATTATATTATTATGTACATGCAATTAACAGTTTGTGTGCATTAGAATAAATTGAATGCACATAACATGTTAACTGCAGACACATAATATGTTGTTTAACATATAAGTGTCTGCAGTTCACATGTTATGTTTATGTGTCTGCAATTAACATGTTATGTGCCTTCAGTTTATTTATAGCTACATATATAAATTATGAACTGCATGTACAAAAATATGTCAATTGCAGACACACATAATCTAAAGATATTATGGTCCATAATGCAAGATTGACATTGATCCATAATTTACCTTGAAAACTTGGTATTTATAACATTCAAACAACTCCCGCCATAAGCCACTTCAATTACCAGAATAAATATGGAGATTACAGAAGTTTATATTACTTCTATCATTATAATTTTCATAATGATACATATAATTTGCAGAAATAGTATACATAACTAATCAGATAACATTTACTAAAATGAATAAATATAATAAATTAATATCATATTCCCTGAGGCCTGGTATATCAAATTATTTCTTAGGCAATCAACGTAGAGAACTAGAGATGTCTATAATCTCTCTATTAAATATCAACCTGATAAAACCCAGAAGATTAATTTAACTTTTTTTGTACTGACAACTTTTTTGATTAAAAGAATAACAAGATTCTTTCCAAGTTTAAAATAATTTATGTAACCCCCAACACTAATATATTATTTAAATTTTCGATAACCGTACCATGTCTGAGCACATAACATTTAACTATTTATTATATAAATTTCTAACAGGAACTCCATTGTTGACTTGTTGTGCGATAAACTTAATTACAACTCAAGGTCTCTTCAACAATTTATGGACACAAGAATGACATTTACTCAAAATTACAATGCCGGATTAAAATGCACTGCATTTCAATGTGAAAAAAATAAATAAATTTATGAATGGCTACTAAGACATTGATCTAATGAATCTTACATAAGACTTGCTTTTCTCGCAATAGGATGGGAAGTATAATTTATTCACGAACAATTGAGGTTTAATATTGTGTGAGAGTCGAAGCGGTAAAATCGAGAAATCTGAATTTTTTTTGAATAACTACTTTCTCAACTTATTGAAGCACAAGAATCAGTATTGCCTCCATTGAGGCTCGAACCCACCACCTCCCATATAAAAAGAAGGGTTTGATGCCACTGGACCACAAGGTCTTGGCAAAAATCTGAATTATTAAGTTAAAATATGAATTTTCTATTCATCCGTTCATGTCCCAAAGAAACACGTTGTCCTATCTTATCTTGTGAAGTCATTAAAGAATTTACATTCCATTTGTATCAAGACACCTCAGTCTTGAAACAATATTAATGCACTTTGATACACACATAAGTTAATTAATTTTTTAAAGTCACCGGCTAATCAAATATGATTGCATCAACATTACAACATCAAAATTTAATTTTTTTTTAGAGTCCTACTAAGCCTCAAACCCATTCCCTTCCATGTGGGAGTATACACTAGATGCTACTAGACCACAAGGCCTTTAGCAGCAATTATATATATACACTACAATTAAAATAAGGAGTTTGGTTAGTTTTAAGTAGGGGTGACAATTTCAATCTGCTCCGCGGATATCCATCCCGCATGGATCAAATTTTTTGAATGGTAGTGGGTGGTAGGTCGGGAGTGAGTCTTTAAAAAAGTAAATCTGTGGTGAGTCGGGTTGGATTCATATTCTATGTACAAAATCCACCTAAAACCCCACCAGACCCATCATGTGTGTGTGTGTGTATAATAGTAAAATAAGTAGTACTAGTATATAGTTAATTATAAAAGTTTCAATAACTTTGAGTAACTTTTTATTATTTTTATATCTAAACTACTAAGTTTATTTTTAAAAATTAATAACTTAGTTATTATATTGGAATATTTCTATTATTTTATGTTTTAGTATAAATAATTAATTTTATTATTTTATTATGTATACGTAATTTAAATATTATTTTTTGAAAAAAAAAATAATAAGTTAATAAGTGGCGGATACCTGATATGATGCAGGTCGGTTGAGGTGGATGAAGAAAATGTAAGGTGGGTCGGGTGATGGATGTAGCCCTACCTGACCCATTGTCATTCCTAGTTTTAAGAGACCTTAGGACATATAACTATCGCATTAATGACATGCGGCTATTTAAGGTCCCCTGCTCCTCTCACTACATGCTTACATTAATTTTTCATACATACACCATCTAGAAAACGTTGACCAGAAGTCAGAGAAAACGTCATAGATATTCACGTTGATTCTACAACAACAGTTCACGACTACTTAATCTTCATCAAATAGAAGCTATGGTTGGAGGTTAGTACATGTATTACGATTATTCGTTGTCACGCAATTATGTGTCTACATGACTTATCTTACATAATATTGTTAGTTTTTCCAATTGTAGATGTCAAAGATTTTTTTTGAGTGATGAAGAAATTCACAGTCACTAACTGAATGTGTGCATTGCGTAAACTCTACTCTTGTGTGTAATAACCAACACGACTGAGAAAATTGTCAAAAAAAATTGAGTCTTTAACCCTCTAGTACAAAATTCATGCCACGCCTACCTCGATTATCCCTTTCGTAACAAATGTCATAACATGTTATACAAAAGGTGTTGGAATATTACGAAATATAATTCCAAAATACAAGCACAAAAACAAAATGTCACAAGTTTGCAAGTTCGAGCCATATGACACTCAACACTTTAATTACTTAAAACTTTATTTGCTACATTACTTAGGTGCTATGAGCGTTGTAGTTTAGGTTTGCCAAGATAATGAACTTATGATTTAAAAGTTAATTAATATTAAATCAGGCAAACAAGAACACTGGTAGAGCACATGCACAATTTTTTTAAGAGAGAAGAGCAGTGTTTTTTTTCGAGAGAAAAGTTCGTAGATGTGTGTTGTAAAATTTCTCGCTCAACTAAAGTATATATAGGAGATGATGATTAAATAACATTTAACATGACATTAACACTGATTTGAAAATCAGTTTTTAACCTTCGTAACAAACATGTTTAATATGAAATTTAACACTGTGGTTACAAACATTAATTCTAAAAATTAAATTGTCCTTGAGTTTGAGCGGGAAAATTTGAACAATCACTTCTGTTATTATATAAATATATATATATATATATATATATATATATATATATATATATTTAGTACATAGATTAATAATAATAATAATAATAATAATAATAATAAGGTATATGTACATAAAAATTATAATAACAAAGTATTTATTTTAAAGATGTAAAAATATGTCGTTGATCATTAAAAATTTGACATAAGTCTTTAAAATTTAAAATTTATTATTCCCTATATAAAACTATAGTTGTATATTATGCTAGGTCTTTGGTCATCTAATTTTATACAAGTGTTTACAGAAGTCTAGTAACATATCCATTTCACATGCTACGGATCTAACAATACTTTAAGACTAATATAATAAAATATATACTGTTTGTTGTGATCTTAACCTCAATAACATAAAATATATTGGTATCTTGGGTCTAGCTAGCTAGGGTACGGTCTTGCATCAGTTGTGTTTATTCATTACTTATAAAAATTGCCCCAATGACTCTTGTATTGGTAACCAAGTAACCAATTGTTATATAGTACACATCGTTGTGTGAACCATGATCATCGAATGAAATTGTAGTAGAATTAAAATGATACTTTAATCTTAGGATAATAAAACTAATGTGTGTGGAAAATAAAACTAAAAAAAAAGCATATTATTGTCAAATAATGAAACTGTAGTATAATTAACCATATTACACTACTAATAATATAATTCAATGGAGGGCAATATATGTCATGTTTTGAAAATTGAGGCACAACATTTATACCACTAATAATTCAGGGGTGCGGGCATTGATAATTGACATATTAGTAAGAGGCATAATTTACAATTTTTCCTAATATGAACCATTACTTTCAACAATCAATTACACCAACATTTTTTAGTTCCCGTTAGGGGCCTAACTTTATTGGCTTTTATTAAGTTTGTAGATGTAAATTAGCAATAGAGATAATATTCAAAATAGTCATTTAATTATGTCATATTATCAAATTGATCCTCAATTACCAATTCATCCAAAACGATCAATTGACTATGCAAAAATTTACTCAATTTAGTTCTTGGTGTACTTAACTGGAAATAAAATAAGTAAAATTTTGCATTATTGAGGAACCATTTTGGCGAATTGATAATTAATAACCAATTTAGAAATTATGAAATGAAATAATCAAAGGAACATTTTGAGCATTAACTCTTATCATTATTAACTTTTATATAACTTTCAGATTTGCCAAGTGAACTATGGTGTCCAAATTTTTTTAAAGAAGGTGAAGAAGTTGGTGCATTAATATTGTCTAAACGAAAAAGAAAGGTCATTAAAGAAATAATTAATACTTAACTTCGTCAGGTTATTAACTTGGTAACCAAAATGTTACAAGTTTGATTTCAAATGTTATTGGAAATCTTTATAGTAATGGTGATTAATATAATAATTCAGATGTTCTATATATCATGAAAACATAAATAATATTTGAGTGTTGTGTGTTAATGCGTTATAAATATTATTTAAGGTTTGGTAGAAATTTATTTGATTGAGAAAAGAAAAGTCAGCGGATGCATTGTGAATCAAAAGTCTGCTTATGCATTGTGATTTAAAAGTCGCTTGTTTAAAGTTTGCTGCATGTTATTTAACAGTAGCTCATCTAGTATATTAGTTATCAGCTCATTTGACACAGCTGGATGGGTGACATATGGGTTTCAACTTCTACGTACAAAGCATGCATGTGTTTTGCATGTGGATTAATTACGTATTATATATGTACAAAATTATGATTATTATCCTTAAGAAGTTGATACTCTTAACTCGGTAACTTCCATGTAACTTCTAAGTATTTTATCTATAAATACTTGGAGAATAATCTAAAAAACATACAAAATACACGATATGCTTTCATAATATAGGTAAGATATCTTCACAATCACACAATTCAAGAGGGAATTTCTTAAGAAATCAATAACTAATTAAGAATTATGTTCATCTTCTTGTATCTCATAAGTCTAATCTTGGACTTCGTTGCTTGTTTGAGGCAGGTAGATTAAAAAACTTAATTATAGGAAAATGTTTACACGCCTGAAGATCTCAATCCTCATCCATTTTCTTAGACACCAAGCAATTTTCTAACAAATGGGAATAGCCTATTGCCTTTCTCGGTTTAAGCTGGATGGTCAGCTATGTGTAACATAGGCTGATTTATCCATTGTGGTCCTTTATACCGACTCCTAGTGCAGTTCTTTGCTGGCTAGGGTCACAAGTTGGGTTTACCCAGTGCACACTCTCAGGTAATGGTTATGAGTTTCCCTCATCACTAAAAAAAAAAATTGTCTTTCAATTATGAATTTTCCCAAAATGATTCATCAACTATGTAAAATTTTACTAATTTTAGTCCTTGTTCCTTACACCAATGACTAAATTGAGTACATGTATAAAGCAAACACCATTATATATATATAGTACATGTAACATGTTAATTATGTTTTTCTTTGCGATAAATTATATTCAACTTAATTCATTGTCCTATGATAATGGATGAGTATACATGATGATGATTGAGACTTGAGAGGCTAGCTTAGAATTGAAGGACTAAGAAGTGTGTATCTTTCTTCAAAAACAGAAGTGTGTATCTTAATGACTATGTGATCGATAGAATGAATATTGATCGTTTCTTTTCACTATGTTCCATGACAATGCATTACATCCCATTATTAGAACTATTCTCATTGATTGAAATGGGTAGCAACAAATTTAACTGTGTTAGTATCTAATTACATAAACTTGTGAGAAACATCTTGTACTCAGATGACATGTAATGACCTCCTCCATACCTTCAACAGGTTAAGAAAGTATAAATGAATAGATACTACAATGTAATATGGTCAGTTGTATTAAAAAAAAATTAGATATATGGTTAACTTTAACTCAATCTCAATGAGGGCATGAGGCTTTACTCACTAACCGGCCTATTTTTACTAGGTTGCTAGACTTAACATGCAATGCAGTTGGACCACCAATTATTTATTAATATAATATAATATAATAATATAACATTGCTGACAATTTTAGAAATGAAATATTACTTTTTATTTTTCTCCAAAAAATTAAAATTTTTCCTAATAATAAAAAAAGAGTTCTACTACATGTAATCTCAAATCTTACAATTATTATTGTATGAACCATACTATTAAATAATCTACCTTCAATATACAAATAATATATTTTTAATATATTAAAAATATATATTGTATTAAAAAAATACATTATTTAAGTACTGAATGTACATTATTTTGTATAATGTACATTCAATATACAAATAATATACTTTTAATATATTAAATATATACTTTTTTGTTGTGATTCATACAGTACTGTTTGCCCAAGTTTTACCTCCTTAATTTTATTCCATAATTGTTATGTGAATCTTAATACAAGTGTTTACATTAAAATTTTGTGTGCGTTTTCTAGTGAAGAATACTTAATAAAGGAAACGTGTTACTCGTGGAGAATTTTTTATTTTTTTTTTAATTTTATTTTATCGGCAAGGTGATGCAGAAAATTTTTAAATAGCTTCAGCTATAAAGGTTTCCAGATCCTGTTCTACAGCCGCTCCAAGAAGCACCGGAGGCGAAAAATGGACGTCGTCTGTTTCTCCCTTGCACAATCTCCGTATTTACATCATAAATCTTCGGCGGCGACGTCCGCCATTCTCTCTAAAAGCACGGTCAAGACCGCCGGCGCTAGGAGGACAAGCCGAGCCGTTCTCTGCCGGGCGACGTTGCCGAGAGCTGCGGCGGCGGTAGCGCCGGAGGTGATGGTCGACACGTCCACCTCAACGGATACGCGGCCGTCGTGTCCTCCTCCGCCGCCGGCTGAACTGCCGCGAGTGTCTCCGAGCTCACTGCAGTGCGATCCTGGGTACCTTATTCAGAATCCTTCACTTCAGGCTAATAATGGCGCTGGTAGGGACAATGCGGTTGAGTATTTGACTAGCATATTGGCTTCGAAGGTGTACGATGTCGCCTATGAATCGCCATTGCAGCTCGCTCCTAAGCTATCTGAGAGGTTGGCGAACAATGTCTGGCTCAAAAGAGAGGATCTTCAACCTGTAATGCTTCTTTCCTTCTTCCCACTTTATTTATTTACGAATAAAGCTATTTCCTTTCTCTTTTTATACGTCAAAAGGTGGGTGATTCGATATAACCAACCAACATTACAAGTCGTTAATGGCCCTGTTTGGTAAATGGCGGTTAGCGGATGGTTTTGGTAAATTAGTTGTTAGCTGAAAAGGTTGTTTGAGTAGTCTTTTGAAATTTAATATTTTGGAATTACAAAAAAAGCTTATTAACCAAACACTTATATTGATTTTTTAACCAAGTCAAACAATTAATAATGGTCAAATAGGCCAAAATTGACTGATAGGCTAATTATTTACCAAACATGGCTAGACTTTTCTTATTTTGGGCCTATAAGTTATGAGTAGCAGGGTGGATGGTGTTATTTTTCTTAAATTGTGAAAGAAAGTTGGTAACTTTGTCTGGAATGAAGAATCCTTGTTTGCTATTATAATAATCTACAGTAACTATTAGTGTACTAAATTGGCAGGTATTTTCATTCAAGCTTAGAGGAGCTTACAATATGATGGCTAAACTCCCAAAGGAGCAGTTGGAAAGAGGGGTTATCTGTTCATCAGCTGGGAATCATGCTCAAGGGGTTGCATTATCTGCTCAGAGACTTGGGTGCAATGCTGTAATTGTGATGCCTGTTACAACACCAGAAATCAAGGTTAGGCTTTTAAGTTTTACCTACATAGCAACATATTCAAGTTTCTGTTTAATAAAATGCTTTGTGTTAGCCAAGACCTTGTGGTCTGGTGGCATCACTCCCATATGAGAGGTTGTGGGTTTGAGCCTCAGTGGAGACAGTATTGACTCTTTGTGCTTCGGTAGGTTGAGAAAGTAGTTATGAACAGATACTGCATTGTAAAAGAGTAAGTAGTACTCTCAAAAAATAAAAAATGCTCTGTGTTATATAACTTTAGTTAATATTCTTTATGGTCTTTTACTTTAATCCTTATAGTGGCAATCAGTTGAGGGGTTTGGTGCAACTGTTGTTCTTGTGGGAGATTCATATGATGAAGCTCAAGCATATGCCAAGAAGCGGGCCGAGGAGGAAGGGCGGACCTTCATTCCTCCTTTCGATCACCCTGATGTGATTGCAGGACAGGGTACTGTTGGGAAGGAGATTATGAACCAAATAAATGGTCCAGTACATGCAATATTTGTGCCTGTTGGGGGTGGGGGGCTTATTGCAGGCATTGCTGCCTATGTGAAAATGGTAAATCCAAACATAAAGATAATAGGAGTAGAGCCATTTGATGCAAATGCCATGGCATTGTCACTGCACCAAGACCAGAGAATAATGCTGGACCAAGTTGGAGGCTTTGCAGATGGCGTAGCTGTTAAAGTAGTCGGTGAAGAAACGTATCGTATCTGCAGAGAGACAATCGACGGAGTGGTTCTTGTTAGCCGTGACGCCATTTGTGCCTCAATAAAGGTCAGTTCAGAATTCAGATTGCCTTTAATTTTGATGGAATTAAAATTTGATTTTTAGGTTCGGGTTGTGTTTTGTCCTAATAAGTCCGTTTTTAATGAAGGACATGTTTGAGGAGAAAAGAAGCATTTTAGAGCCTGCTGGTGCACTTGCTCTTGCTGGAGCTGAAGCATACTGCAAACACTATGGCCACAAAAATCAAAATGTTGTTGTAATAACTAGTGGAGCAAACATGAACTTTGACAGGCTTAGATTGGTAACTGAACTTGCAGATATTGGTAGGCAGCAGGAAGCCGTGCTCGCAACTTACATGCCAGATGATCCTGGCAGTTTCAAGCAATTCTGTGAACTTGTATGTCCTGCAATTTGTAATTACCATGAATCAAGAAAGGAAAGGAAAGAATGCATATATGCTTATAAGAGCAGAAAGTGGAAACAAAATTATTAGTTATCTTTCTTCTTCTTCTTCTGTTTCTATTTAATTTCTTATGTAGATTCACTCTTACTCTGTAGCCATTTCAGTCTAACATATAGTAATCTTTACTGCAGGTAGGACCAATGAACATTACTGAGTTCAAGTGCAGATGCACTTCTAGTAAAGAAAAAGCTGTGGCGCTATACAGGCAAGAACTCTGATCTCATGTAGATTTTTTCCTAAATGTAGTTTTGATACTATAAATTTGATATCAGAGTCCACGTGTTACTTGAAACTCGTCAAAATTAATCAGCTCTTACACGTGAGAAGGCGTGTTGAACATATATCTATATAATATACAAACATAATGTGCAGTCCAACTATCAGATTAGACTTTTAGTTGAGATAGAGTACATGTTTCAATTTGGTATCAGAATCCACATGTTACTTGAAACTTGTCAAAAGTAATCAGCCCGCACATGTTAGATGGCGTGCTGAGCATATAACCATAAATGTGCAGTTCAACTATCTGTTTGCCTGACTTTGAGGTATTTATAATTTTCATTGCAGTGTTGGCCTTCACTTAAAAATAGAACTTGAGGCAATGATGGAGAGGATGTCATCAGCTGGACTTTATACTATTAATCTTACAAACAATGACCTTGTCAAAGATCATCTAAGGCATTTGGTAATTCCCCATTGAATTTCCCTCCTTTCTTTTCCCCAAAACTAAAATTTATGATAAGATGAACTTATTAACATGATCAGAACTAGACAGCTAAAGTCTGCTGCTTTAATTTTCATGTTTATCAGATGGGAGGGCGGTCCAATGTTCAAAATGAGCTCTTATGCAGATTTGTGTTTCCAGAGAGGCCAGGTGCCTTGACGAAGTTCTTAGATGCTTTCAGCCCACGCTGGAACATTAGTCTGTTCCATTACCGCTCACAGGTTTCCATCACTCACAGCCTTAGCAGTTTAATTATAGCTTCCTTGATCATCTTTACTTTGACCATATATGTGCAAGCAACTAATATATATATCTTTGTTTCACTTGTATTGAATTGCCATTTGATAGGGAGAAGAAGGTGCGAATGTGTTGGTGGGTATCCAAGTTGCAGACAGCGAGATTGGTGAGTTTAAGGATTGTGCACACAACCTAGGATATGAATATGCAGTGGAAAACAGCAATAGGGCTTTCCAACTCCTAATGCATTGAAAGGGTGCAAAACAATTATTATATCATGGATCGTTCATATATAAGTTTATTTTTAGTGTACTATAGATTTATTATTTGAAAGTTCATTTTTAATGAACTGTACGTTCATTTTTAGGTTACTACCTAATGTAGTACGTTGAAGTATTATGTTCGGTTTACCATGTATGGTCTCAGGTAATTATATACGTGATCAAATATTCCTGAACTTAGATATCATATAAGTAAAATTGTAAAAGTCCAATTCAAGGGTCCCCACCTCAAGCATTAAATAAGTTTTATATAGAGGGTTGGAAGGGATACCTGTTCCCGGGAGCTTGACATGTTAACCACGTGTTCCGCATGCACGGACAAGGACAGAGGTGACTCTAATAGGTACACGTGCAAGGAGATTCCTGATACATGTGAAGTAGATGCGACCACTCAATGTGTCTAGGTTGTATTTATCCCCTAATAATAGGGTTCGGTGCTCTGAGTAAATTTCCCGACCTGATGTGTTCAGGAAGGTTACTCTGAGGAGAAAAGCATGCTCTATTGGCCGGGGGGGCTTACCTCTAGATTAAGCTTGGGTCGGGCAAAGGCCAAGGCGGTTGAACATGCTCGGAAAACGAGCCTCTTGGTCCCATGTATGGATATTATCGAGCGTATGTACAAATATACGTGTAAGGTATGTATAATCCCTATCACTACCTAAGGTATGTAAATATATACGTATGTACAACCTGTTTGGTTCGCTGAAAAATATTTGAATGAAATTGAATTCAAATTCCATGGAAAACAAATAACAGGAAAATATATTTCATTGTTTGGTTGGTGGAAAAGAAATTACTAGGAACATGAATTCCATAGTTTGGTTGGGTTTGGAATGATAAGGAATAATGAATATAAAGACCAATTTACCCTTAACAAGAATAGTGATAATAAATTATATACATGTGTTCTTTATTTTCAAAAAACAATATTATATACATGTGTAATTAATAAACTTTGATGAGGGTAAAATAGTCCAATTGTGTTATACTTTCTTCCCAAATCTTTTAGAAAACAAAATTCCAACCTTTTGCTAGGATTTTGTTTTCCTTCACTTTTAGGAAGTAGAATTTCAATGGAAAATATTTTCCTTCAAACCAAACAACATAAAACATCATTTTCATCCACTTTAAAAAAAAAAACATTTTCTATGAAAAAGATTTTCCAGCCAACCACACACCCCTAAAAGTAAACTTATATTACATTAAAAATAAATATTTATCCATTGTCTATATTGATAAACCATAATTCAGAGTATAATTTGCGATGTATAAACTGCCCAATCAAACCATCCAGCGAGACTTTTCAACAAGAGTATTCTTGTGATAATAACTAGACTTGTAATGTCCTCTTATGTATTCGTAGGAACCTTATTCTCTTTGCCTACTATCTTAATAAATTGTTTCAACAAGAGTATTTGTATTATAATAACTCAAACTTGTAATGTTTTTTTAAATATGTTAACTATAGATACATAATTTGGACCAAGATTCACAATACATATGGTAGATTTTGGTCCATGATATAATATGCACTTATTCTCAAATCTTATTGTAAGTACATAATATGGGCTAGGCTTTACAATGTGCATGGTGGATCCTGATTCATGATATAATTTGCACTAATTATCTTTATCTACTATCCTATTAAATCGTAATTAAATTTAAAAATTTGAACTTCATACTTAAGGAGTTAAGGGTCCATCACCGCTCTTATCCTGAAGACGGGTGTAGGAGGTAAATTGTGTGACGTGCATCAACTAGCATATAAGCCCCCAAATACTTATACACTAGTAATGACTTTTGAAACCAACATAGTTGGCGTGGTGGTTTAGCACATTGTCCCTTAAGCATGAGATTGGGGGTTCGATCCCCACCGATATGAATGGAGCAAACCAGGCTGTCGGCTAGAGGGTTTCCTTGGGTAAATCCAAAAAAGTAATGACTTTTGAAATCAAGTGCATCATAAAGAAAAATGCAATTGAAAATCATAATTTATGGCCAATTTAGTATATGGAATAAAAGAGTTAAAATCCAATTTGGTATTTCACCACTTTGGCTATGTTTGGCAAGCTGAAAAGGTAGCTGAAAGCTTAAGAGAGCTGTTATGCTTAAAAGTGTTTGGTAAAATTAGCTTTTTGATAAACTGATAAATGTAAAAAGACTAAAAAGGACATCTTCATCCCTAAATTATAGACTCAGCCCATAAATTATTACCCTATATAAATTTGACAAGTTTTGGTTATTGAAACAATATTGGCAAATTTTTCAGTTTAGATTTCAATTCAATTTTCATTAAACCTTTACACTTTATAAGAGTTTTTGGCTATGTTTGGCAAACCTAGCTGAAAAGGTAGCTGAAAGCTTAAGAGTAGCTGAAAACCGAAAAGCTATAAGCTCGAAGCTGAAATCTAAAGAGCTGTTAAGCTAGCTGTTATGCTTAAAAGTGTTTGGTAAAATTAGCTTTTTTATAAACTGATAAATGTAAAAAGACTAAAAAGGACATATTCATACAATTTAAATAATTTTAAATTTAAATAGGTTTGTTTGTATATTAAAATATAAAATAATGAAATCAATATATGTAATTAAAATGTAAAGTAAGAACATGTATTTGAAAATATATAAAGTAAAAAAATGTTTATAATTCATAAGATTAGTTCATATGAAAATTAATGTTCAAACACAAATGTCAAACTGAAATTATAACCAAACATAATGAAGAGAAAATGTCAAAAGGGTTTTAATTGAAAGAGGTAAATGATGTCATTTATTTAAAATAATAAGGATAAAGATGGAAAAAAAGTTAAACAGCTACTAGCTTATTTTTGAAAAGTTACCTCAAGTAGCGTTTCAAAATAAGCTCTTATTTTAAGCTACTAGCTTATTTTGGGAACATTACTAAACAGAGCTTATAGCTTATTAGTAGCTTAAAATAAGATATAAGCTCCTAAATAAGTTCTGCCAAACAGAGTCTTTATTTCTTGACTTCCAAACTTGTTCAATTTTATTTCAACTATGCAATTGTTAACTAAAATGGTTAGGACTATTTTGATTTGGACAAAGGACTATTTGAATTTTTTCTTCACAAGTTGGGCATTTCAAATCTGTATGCTTCAACTTGAAGGGGATGTTGAGATATTCCAAAGATATAAATTAATATGTGTCTCTTGGTATTTTCTATGTGTCTATATAAGCAGTGTTTATATTAAGGTTTGAACACGTACACATAAGAACAACACATCAGTTTTCCTCTTCTTTTGTTTGTTTGTTTTCTATATGGTATTCTACAGGTTTTTCCTGGAAAGCTTTCCTATCAGCGACTCATCCTCCGATCTATTACATTAAGTTGTTTGACGTCTTCTTCCTCAAACCTAATCGCTGGTAATCCACTGTGCACCTCAGGTGTGTTATCTACCATCACTGGTCGGACTAACACAGCAAAAATATTCCCCCCTTTAGCTGTGTATTTAGCAAACAGTGAAGTGAAACTCTGAGGTATGTTTCTCTGCCCACCTACACTATTTCCAGAATTCCCTCCGATTCCAGAATTACAAAGTTTCCTCACAGATTCAACAAAAAGGAGAGGACAGAATGTGGGAATGGAGTAGAAGGGTGACGGGGTTGTGGTCCGCGGCGGCGGCCTCGTTCTCATCATCTTTTAGGCTTTTGTGGATTATGATGCCGCTGTTTCTGGTGGCAGGTTTGGCGGTTTTCTCCGGCCCTCGGACTTCCTTTTTGCTCTTCGCTTCTCCCTTCCTACACGGCGGCGGTGGGGTCTTCAATGGCTCTTCAACTCCCCAATCACAAGAAATTTTCAGTCCAAACATTTCGTCGGTATAAATTCTTAGTTTAATTTTCTATTGTCTTTTTTTTTTTTTTTGAGTTACGAGGAAAATTCGAAACCAAACTACTATCTAAAGGAGTGCACAATCTGATCATAGTATGTTAAATCAGCTTACATTGCTCCTAGCTAATACGGAATAGAATATTAAATCAGTTTAGCTTACCTTGTCTATAACTAATACGAAGTAACATGTTAAATCAGTTTAGGTTGCTTATACTCAGTGGTAGAGCCAGAAATATTGTTCAGTGGGGGCGAAAATAGTCACAAATATTATTAGATATATGCAAAAAAAATAAAACACATCAAAACTTTATAAAAAGTATATTTATAACAAAATATGAAACATAATTAATTTGATAAAATAAATCAAATAGAAAACAGATTATAAATTACATATCTCAAATATAGCAATAAATATTATTGGATATAGGCGACAAATAAAACACATCAAAACATTATAGAAAATATTCATAATAAAATATGAAATATAATTAATTTGATAAAATAATTCAAATAGAAAACACATTATAAATTACACATCTCATTATTAATTTTTTAAAAGTTATATATATATATATATATATATATATATATATATATATATATATATATATATATATATATATATATAT
>NC_044924.1:10287179-10368651 GCF_003576645.1 Ipomoea triloba | reverse complement strand
TAGGGTAGAGTTCAGGTGTGGCCTGGTCATTAGGTGTGGTCGTGTGGCCTATTTTCAGCCATTAGATCATATCAACTCATCAAATCAACGCGCAATATATGTATGTTACAGAACACACCATTCTACGTACTAAAACGCACCAGAGGACCCATAAAACACACCATTCCACACAATATACACAAATGCGTCTATTCACTTAAAATTCATCAATATACTTAATAAAACACATCATTCTACATATTAAAATGTACCACAACGTGCCTCATGTCAGATTATAAGCATACACTATTTATACATATTAATTTACACATATTAGAAAACATGTGCTAAAATATGCACCGTTATACGTATTAAAATGCACCACACTTATTAGAAACACATGTGTTAAAATACACACCATTCAATGTATTAAAATGCACCAGACGACGTATTAAAACACATCATTCCACAACACAGTTACACATCATTCTACGTATGAAAATGCACCAACGGATAGATTAAAACACACAATTCTACAACACAGTTAATGCACCAACATACGTAATAAAACGCACCACAGCATGTATTAAAATGCACCACACTATGTATTAAAACACACCATTCCACAACACAGTTACACATCATTCTACGTATGAAAATGCACTAACGGATAGATTAAAACACACGATTCTACAACACAGTTAATGCACCAACATACGTAATAAAACGCACCACAGCATGTATTAAAACGCACCACACTATGTACTAAAATGCACCATTCCAATCATGTAATATAAATACTAAAATTACCATAATAACCCCACTTAAACATACGCGAATTTCAGTAAGATTAATGAAATTGGACGGTGCTGATTAGGCCACACGACCGCATCTAAACTACAGTCCGCATATGAGCCAACTTCTATATATGTATATATATATATATATGTATATTAAAAAGATTTAAAACAAACTTTTGAAGGCCTGGGAATGCTAGGATTCGAAGCCATGTAATCATGTATATTAAAAAGCTTTAAGAAAAAAGCTGTTGCCTAGGAATCAAATGCTAGGTCGATCTTTTGTAGAATGGAACACGCACCCTATCAACTTAGTTAGCTTACCAATTGTTATATATATCTGTTTTCTTATACTTATATCTAACACATGTACTATATATACATATATACATACAAGGACTATATATGAGGTGGCGGTGTGATGAGTGGGGGCAGCTGTCCCCACTGCCCCCATTGTGGTTCCGCCAATGCTTACAGCTAATAGGCGTTTTCATAATTTAAATTTGTAATCATCATGATTATAAAGTTAATAATCTCACTAATTTGGCTGGAGTTGCCCTAATCTGATGTGGTGCTTTAATTTTACAACTGTTTAATTGATGGTAATTCTTGAATACAGGAAACAAACAAGACGCACGA
This sequence comes from Ipomoea triloba, assembly GCF_003576645.1. NCBI lineage: Eukaryota > Viridiplantae > Streptophyta > Magnoliopsida > Solanales > Convolvulaceae > Ipomoea > Ipomoea triloba. The sequence goes on along the minus strand of NC_044924.1, from coordinate 10,367,236 downwards.
GAATTTAACAAGTATCGCAGGACCTTTGTTACCAACCGAACATGAAGAAACAAAAAATGGAACATCATCGTCGTCTTCAAATTCTACCGAGGATGGCGGGACAACATCATCGTCATCAACGAGAAGGTACAACAAGTTAGAGATGTTGGAAGCTGGACTTGCGCGTTCTCGAGCTTCAATACTAAGAGGAAACTCAACAATAGATGACAACTTCATACCTAGTGGCCCTATGTACTGGAACGCCTCGGTCTTTCACAGGTACATTTTCTCCATACTTTTTACACCAATTTTCCCAAAGTTATATTTTCCTTTGTCTTTTTATGTGACACTTTCACCTTTGGGTGACTGGTGGCAATATGATATATATGCCTAATTAACTCCCTTGGTATCTGAAATATTTTTGGGTGTCCCAAATTCGTTAATGGGAGATGAGAAAAATTAATTATAAATTAAAGTTATTCTTAACAATTACACTCATCTTTGAAGCCCTTACCACTCTATCTTTTGAAGATGCGTTTGTTTTTAGCTACTTTCTCAACCTAGTGAAGCACAAAGAGTCAACAGTTGCCTCCATTGAGGCTCGAGCCCACTCCCATCATTCGTGTGGGAGTGTAAACTGGGACATCGGGTGCCACTATGATATATATGCCTAATTAACTCCCTTGGTATCTAAAATATTTTTGGGTGTCCCAAATTCGTTAATGAGAGATGAGAAAAATTAATTATAAATTAAAGTTATTCTTAACAATTACACTCATTTTTGAAGCCCTGAGGCTCGAACCCACTCCCATCATCCATGTATGAGTGCAAATCAGGACACCGGGTGCCACTGGACCACAAAGTCTTTGGCGGCCTTATTACCTTAATAGTTAAAGGATCACAAAGAGTTAAATCAATTTAGGTTGCCTAACATTTTCAAATCAAAAAGTCTAATAAATACGCTTTTATGGTTAGTTAAACTTGAAATCTTACAGTTATTAAGGTAATTATTTAACCAATTTGAATGGAGTTGACTTTGTTGCTTGCCCACACTCATTTGCCCCATATAAATTGGTGTTTTTTTTCTTTGATCCCACATAAATAATAAATTGGGATTGAAGCTAAAAATTTTATCCATTGTGTGTGGTTAGTCTGCTTTAGGTTTTATGATTGTATTTGTTGTTTCACCCAACTTGTCCCGCAATATGTATTTTTTATAATTAATATTTGTTTATGTACAATAACCATATTAACTGTATTATATTTATTAAGATGGCAATATGTGGTATAATAGAAATTAAGAAATAAAAATTATATAGTATATATAATTGTATTATTTTAACATAATTTGTGAATATAGACTTATTTATATTTTTAAAATATTATAAATAATTAGTTAACTATATTCAAAATAACAATTTTACTAAATTTAGTAATTATAATGATATTATTTTATTACTTATACTACTAAGCTACTATTAAAGTGGATTTCTTCCCGCATTGGATAAAAAATAGATGTTTAGAATTTCCATCCAAATATATGGTATATCGAGTGATGGAAGGTAGGTATTTCAAATTCCTCAAGAAAAAGGTAGGTATTTCAATTCTTCGAGTGATCTAGGGCTTTGATTGAGACTTCGACTTAGATTAGATTCATATATATAGCGTATAGGACAGGAGAAATACAAATAATAATACACTAAACAGGTGAACGGACAATTTTATCCCTTCATTTGATCTCAACTTAATAAAAATTTGACGAAATGATCAACATTAAAAAGAAATTGAAAGTCAAGGGACCTAAATTGTCCAAATTAAAAGTCGGGGTCTAATTTTGGAAAATCAACATAGTCGGAAGACCATTGCTGGAATTAACTCTATGTCCATTATCAATGTGACTTTTGAATTATTAGAGGTGTAAATGTTGCTATTCAATTTTCTAAACGATACATGTTTTGCCCCTCCCGTAACGGACCTGGAGTTTTAAATGGTGCCGCTTTAAAATGGGTCTGGGACAATATATATACTATTTTAAAATTCGAGGGTCAACATTTACACCATTATTGATTCAGGAGTCACATTGATAGTTGACTTATTATGGAGTCGCATAAATTATAATTTTTCTTATAATTTATGATAATTCTGTGTTTTATTCAAAAATTCCCAAAACTTCAAAACACAATTTATATTCTAGAGTTCACAATTTTAATATTAAAATTTAAAAATATACACAATTTAAAACCTGATCCCATGGTATAACTACTATATCAAGTGGGCGACGTGCAACATAAACTACACACACACACAAACATTCCTAAATAAGTTTGAGCGGAAATTAAAGCTTAAAATTGCATGCATGCATGGAAAACATGACAGGAGCTATTTGGAAATGGAGAAAACACTGAAGGTGTACGTGTACAAGGAAGGGGAGCCCCCAGTGTTTCACTTTGGTCCATGCAAGCATACTTATGCAATCGAAGGCTATTTCATTCAGGCAATGGATACCATTCCCTTCCAGACCTCTGACCCACACCAGGCTCATCTCTTCTTCCTCCCCATCAGCGTTACCATGTTGACGCAAGCGATTTTTGTTCCTGAATCCCATGACTGGACTCTCATGATGAAGACTGCCTTCGATTATGTTAACGTTATTGCCCATAAATACCCCTTCTGGAATCGGAGTCTTGGCGCCGATCATTTCATACTTGCTTGCCATGACTGGGTATGTATATATCTACTCCCTTATTTTTATATTTGTAAAACATTATGTTGAGAAAACAAGAAAAATGGTCAAAAGTCCTTAAACTTTAATTTATTGGATAAGTCAATGGTTTCTAAACTCTTAAAAGTTATAATTAAGATTTAATTTCATTTTTGGTTCTAGATTTATAGTTCATAGTCCTCTTTTAATTTTTTTTAATCAAAACATTCTCATTTGGTCCTGGTATTATTGTGTCATGACCATTTTTTATCCTCCCTAAACAAAATCGCTAAAATGTTATTAAATACAAGGGCATTTTGATCTTTTTATACAAAAAGTGGTTGACCCGACTATATTTTTATGTTTATTCTTTTTGAAAAATCTATAATTAAGAGTTAAATGCTTTTGTATTTAACGACATTTAAACTGTTTTGTTGATAAATGACAAAAAATCGTCATGCTACAATAATACTAGAATCAAATGTGGTTAACCCAATGGGGTAGCTCAAGTGACAAGTGAGCTATCTTTGTGGGGAGGAATTTTGGTAGAACTTGGGTTCAATTCCCATAAGTGACAATTCTTCTTGGGCCAGCTCCTGATCGTCTTCTTCAAATGCTAGATTTGTTTGTCAATAACCGATCATCATGCTAGTTGCAGTTGGGGGTTAGTTTCAACATTTTTTCTAATATTTTATTTGCATGCAATGCTGCAGGGGCCTAAAATTTCATTTGCGGTACCAAACCTATACAACAACTCAATCCGGGCACTATGCAACGCCAACACCTCAGAAAGATTCGACCCCAAGAGAGACGTCTCCATCCCAGAAATCCATCTCCCACTCGGCACGACCAAGGGTCTTCTGGGAGGTCCATCTCCATCTCAGCGCACCGTGCTGGTCTTCTACTCTGGAGGCCTCCACGGTCCCATACGCCCAATCCTAATGAAACACTGGGAGAACAAAAGCGACGAAGACGTCCAAATCCACAGCTACCTTCCCAAGGGGGTTTCCTACTATGGCATGATGCGCAAAAGCAAGTACTGCATCTGCCCCAGCGGCTACGAAGTGGCCAGTCCTAGAATGGTGGAGGCGCTCTACATGGGCTGTGTTCCGGTGCTCATAAAAGAGGGCTACGTTATTCCCTTCAGCGACGTGCTGAACTGGAAGAAGTTTGCGGTGATTATTCCGGTGAGGGATATTCCGAACCTGAAGAAAATCTTGACGGGAATTTCGCAGAGGCAGTATTTGAGGTTGCAGAGTAGGGGCCTCAAGATGAGGAGGCATTTCGAGATTAACAATCCTCCCAAACGTTATGATGTCTTCCACATGATTCTTCATTCTATATGGCTTAGAAGACTCAATATTCGTCTTCGTGAATCGTGATGTTCATCATCTTTCTTGATTTTGGTTTTACTACTGTATTTATTTTACAGTGTGTATTCTTTTTTTTTTGAAAACTACAGTGTATTCTTAGGATTTTATTAAGAAAATATTATGAAGTATGTAAAGGGCCAGTAATATTTTTATAATAATTTTATTTTAGGAAAATTTGTTCATTAATTATATATGATCACTGACGGAACCACCCTGGGGGCAGTGGGGGCAGCTGCCCCCACTCACCCCACCCCCACCCCATATATAGCCTTTGTATGTATATATGTATATATATAGTACATGTTTTATATAAATATATGAAAACAGATGAAAGTTAACAATTGATATGTTTGCAGAGTTGGTAGGCGCTTGGTTTTATTTAGGAAATGGTGAGTGTTCGATTCCTAGCCCCAGCACTTGCTTCAATTGCAGTTTTTTAGTTGTATAGGTATATATTGCTTTTTTTTTTTTTAATATATATATTAATGATAAGATGTATAATTATAATGTGTTTTCTATTTGAATTATTTTATCAAATTAATTATATTTTATATAGAGTTATGAATATTTTTATAAAGTTTTAATGTGTTTTATTTTCCGCCTATATCAAACAATATTTATAATATATTTTGTAATTTAAGAATTTATTCGTATTTGATATTTGAACCTTGTGGCACTCGGTTTATACTCTCACATGGAAAAGAGTGAGTTCGAGCCTCAGTGGAGGCGAGGCGACTGTTGATGACTCTTTTGTGCTTCAATAGGTTGAAAAAGTAGTTATGAACATATATTACACTGTAATAGAGTTAGTAGTACTCAAAAAACATTGACTAGTACTCAAAAAACATTGACTCAAAAGTAGTTATGAACATATATTACACTGTAATAGAGTTAGTAGTACTCAAAAAACATTCAAACATATATTACACTGTAACAGAGTCAGTAGTACTCAAAAAACATTTTTGAATTTAATTTACCTTTGCTTCTTCGCCCCCCCTCAACCGAAATCCTGGATACGTCACTGTATATGATTGAATTTTTAATTTGTTTTTAAATAAAAAAAGCAATCATCCATTACATAGTAGATGAATCAAATGTACAAATGGACGGCTCAAACAACCATTGCCTAGATTCTCTAAACAAGAGAGTTGATTTGGCCAGCACATGGGTCCGAGTATTCTTATCTGCATAAACATAGTTAATAAAGACGTGGTGAAGGGCCATCATAATGCTATGATAGGCCGACGTGGTGAAGGGCCATCATAATGCTATGACAGGCCTGGATGATGAGGCCTGAGTATAAAGGTCGCTTACTGGAGCAAGCATTTATGCAATCTGAAACGGTGACTATGTTGCTCCGATTCTCTTCCCTCATCTAGGAAAGTGCTTCCTTTATAGCCATAATTAACTCCGCTTGGTATAGATCAAGGCTACAGTTGGTGGTGCCAACTCTTGGCAAGATCATCACTATGTTAAGCATACATATATAATTGGGGAATATATGTTTTATGGAGATTATGAAAGCAAGTGAGGCGGCAGTATAATTGTGTAAAAGGAAATAAAATTTCCTCATTCTCCAAAGGAAACAATTTTACTTTTTCTTTTTTCCTATTCTCCAATATATATACATTCGGCAGAGAAGAAGCAGAGTGGCAAAATTGTATATTCTTCGTCTTTTTGCATTATTTCGTTCCGCAGAGAGTAGGGATGGCAATGGGTCGGGTGTGGGTCGGGGAGGGCTACATCCATCACCCGACTCACCTTATATTTTTTTCCACTCATCCCCACCCCCAACCCGCATCGGGTGAACTTTTTTAAAATCTACCCCCACCCCATCGGATGCGGGTGCCCACTACGGGTACCCACCACTTATTATCTTATTAATTTTTTTCAAAAAATAATATTTAAATTACTTACACATAATAAAATCATAAAATTCAATAGTTATACTAAAATAAAAAATAATAAAAATATCCAAATATAATAACTAAAATGTTAATTTTTTCAAATAAACTTAGTATTTTAAATATAAAAATAGTAAAAAGTTACCTAAAGTTATAGAAACTTTTATTTTAAACTACATACTAGTACTTATTTTACTATTATATATATACATACTTTTGTTCTAGGCGGGTTTTGTACATAGAACCCGAATCCAACCCGACCCACCGCGGGTTTAGTTTTTTAAGACCCACCCCGACCCACCACCCACTATCACCCAAAAAAACCCGATCCACGCGGGGTGGATTCGGGTGGATATCCACGAGGTCGATTGAAATTGCCATTCCTAGCAGAGAGAGAAGAGTTGGGTTTGCCAAGTTCTTCAGTGATTTTGTTGGTGGTGGTCCGTGATTTTTTCCTTAGTTTTAGAGTTTTTCACAATATTTATTTTTGGGTTATTGTGTTATTCTGTATTTGTGCGTGTCAATTTTGTGATTTTTATTTGTCTCAGAAAGTGAGATTTTTCTCAACACAAAGAAATTAATCAACATGTGTCTCTTGATATTCTCCATGTGTCTCTTTGTTTTTTCAGTATTTATTGTCTCATATTTTCAATATCTTCTTTGGCACGTATTAAGGTTTGAGCACGTACACATAAGAACAACACATCAGTTTTCCTCTTCTTTTGTTTGTTTGTATTCTACATGGCATTCTACAGGTTTGTCCCGGAAAACTTTCCTATCAGCAAATCATCCTCCGATCTATTACATTAAGTTGTTTGACGTCTTCTTCCTCAAACCTAATCGCTGGTAATCCACTGTGCACCTCAGGTGTGTTATCTACCATCACTGGTCGGACAAACACAGCAAAAATATTCCCCCCTTTAGCTGTGTATTTAGCAAACAGTGAAGTGAAAGAGATAGAGATCAGAATTGAAGAAAGGATGGCGGGGTGGTGGTCCGCGTCGGCGGCCTCGTTCTCATCATCTTCTAGGTTTTTGTGGTTTATGATGCCGCTTTTTCTGGTGGCGGGTTTGGCGGTTTTCTCCGGCCCTCGGACTTCCTTTTGGCTCTTCGCTTCTCCCTTCCTAGGCGGCGGCCGCGGCGGTAGTGGAGGTGGGGTCTTTAATGGCTCTTCAACTCCCCAGTCACAAGAAATTTTCCGTCCAAACAATTCGTCGGTATAAATTCTTAGCTTAACTTTCTATGGTCTATTTTTTTTAGTTACCACCCAAGTTCGAAACCAGGTTACTATCTAAAGGAGTGCACAGTTTGATACTAGTATGTTAAATAAGCTTACATTGCTCATAACTAATATGGAATAGCATATTAAATCAGTATAGGTTAGGTTGCCCATAATTAATACGGAGTAACGTGTTAAACCAGTTTGGGTTGTTTCATAGCTAATAGACGGTTTTCATAGTCGAAACTATTTGTAGCCATAGTGATTATAAAGTTAATAATCTCACTAATTTGCCTGGAGGTGCCTAGTATGATGTAGTGCTTTAATTTTACAACCGTTTTAATTGATGGTAATTCTTGAATACAGGAAATAAACAAGATGCACGAGAATTTAACAAACATCGCAGGACCTTTGTTACCAACTGAACATGAAGAAACAAAAAATGGAACACCATCGTCGTCTTTGAATTCTACCGAGGATGGCGGGGCAACATCATCGTCATCATCGAGAAGGTACAGCAAGTTAGAGATGTTGGAAGATGGACTTGCGCGATCTCGAGCTTCAATACTAAGAGGAAACTCAACAAAAGATGACGACTTCATACCAAAAGGCTCTATGTACTGGAACGCCTCAGTCTTTCATAGGTACATTTTCTCCATACTTTCCCATACTGTTACGTCAATTTTCACAGAATTGTATTTTCTTTTGTCTTTTTAGGTGACACTTTCACCTTTGGGTTTAAGAATCGAATTTTGACCTCGTGGCAATATGATATGCCTAATTAACTCCTTAGTAGCTGAAATATTTTTGGGTAGGTATGCCAAATTAGTTAATGGCATGTGAGAAAAATTAATTTTAAACTAAAGTTATTCTTAACAATTGAGTTTCCACACGCATTTATGAAGCCCGCACCACGTATCTTATGGTGAGCTTTTGGGTAAGTTTGTCTTTTGAACTTAGTTGGTAAAGAACCACAAGGATACAAATTTGAAGGTGCGATTGTGTGGAGTGGGCCTTATTACCTTAACAGTTAAAGGATAAAAAATAGTTAAATCAATTTAGATTGTCTAACATTCTCATATTGAAAAGTCTAATAGATAACTTTCATGGTTAATTAAACTTAAAATCTTACTGTTGAGTAGGTATTTCAATTCAAACAAGTTATCATTCTTAATTATTACTCCATACCTATATATTGGTGGGTAATTAATCAAATTATAAACAAAGAAACGTGACGGGCCGGGCCTGAATTAGATGTACACAAAGACTCAAAATTGCGTACATTGAAATACAAAGAATCGAATTAGCTAAGATTAACGTTAATTCCTGCAAATGAAGGAAGGTATCAAGTGGGAGACGTGCCAGATGAACTACACACAAACAAACATTATATTCCTAAATATGTTTGAGTGGAAATTAATTAAAGCTTAAAATTGCATGGAAAACATGACAGGAGCTATTTGGAAATGGAGAAAACACTGAAGGTGTACGTGTACGAGGAAGGGGAGCCCCCAGTGTTTCACTTTGGTCCATGCAAGCATACCTATGCAATCGAAGGCTATTTTATTCAGGCAATGGAGATCACTCCCTTCAGAACCTCTGACCCAAATCAGGCCCATCTCTTCTTCCTCCCCATCAGCGTTACCATGTTGACGCATGTGGTTTTTATTCGTGAATCCCATAGCTGGACTGAAATGAAGAAGACTGCCTTCGATTATGTTGACGTTATTGCCCATAAATACCCCTTCTGGAATCGGAGTCTTGGCGCTGATCATTTCATGCTTGCTTGCCATGACTGGGTATGTATATATCTACTCCCTGATTTTTATATTTGTAAATTAAACATTATGTTGAGAAAAGAAGAAAAATGGTCAAAAAGCCTTAAACTTTATTGGATAAGTCAATGGTTTCTAAACTGTTAAAAGGTATAGTTAAGATTTAATATCATTTTTTTTCTGGATTTATAGGTGACAGTTCATTTTTAATTTTTTTAAAAACAAAATCGATAAAATGTTGTTAAATACAAGGGAATTTTGATTTTTTTTTATACAAAAAGTGGGTTGACCCAATTATATTTTTATGTTTATTCGTTTTGAAAAAATCTATAATTAAGAGCTAAATGCTTTTGTATTTAACGATACTTAAACTGTTTTGTTGATAAAAGACAAAAGATAGTCATGCTACAATAATACTATGATCAAATGTGGATGTTCTGATAAAAAGAGACTAAAAGTGGTCACGTTACAATAATATTAGTTGCTTTTTTCATGAAGGTGCTAGAAGAGGTGACTTGCTGATCTTCTTTTTCAAAGGCGACTGTTTGTCAATAATCGATCATCAATATTAGTAGCGCGAGCATTGTTGGAATCAATTTTAGGGGCTATTTTCAACATTTTTTCTAATATTTTATTTGCATGCAATGTTGCAGGGGCCAGAAATTTCATTTGCGGTACCAAACCTATACAACAACTCCATCCGGGCACTATGCAATGCCAACACCTCAGAAAGATTCGACCCCAAGAGGGATGTCTCCATCCCAGAAATCCATCTCCCACGCGGCACAACCCAGGGCCTTCTGGGCGGCCCATCTCCGTCAGAGCGCAGTGTGCTGGTGTTCTACGCTGGCGGCCTCCACGGCCCCATACGCCCAATCCTGATGCAACACTGGGAGAACAAAAGCGACGAAGACGTCCAAATCCACAGCTACCTTCCCAAGGGGCTTTCCTACTACGGCATGATGCGCAAAAGCAAGTACTGCATCTGCCCCAGTGGCTACGAAGTGGCCAGTCCTAGAATGGTGGAGGCGCTCTACATGGGTTGTGTTCCGGTGCTCATAAAAGAGGGCTATGTCATTCCCTTCAGCGACGTGCTGAACTGGAAGAAGTTTGCGGTGATTATTCCGGCGAGGGATATTCCGGACCTGAAGAAAATCTTGACGGGAATTTCGCAGAGGCAGTATTTGAGGTTGCAGAGTAGGGGCCTCAAGATGAGGAGGCATTTCGAGATTAACAATCCTCCCAAACGTTATGATGTCTTCCACATGATTCTTCATTCTATATGGCTTAGAAGACTCAATATTCGTCTTCGTGAATCGTGATTTTCATCATCTTTCTTGATTTTGGTTTTACTACGTACTATTGCTTTTGTATTTATTTTACGTGTGTATTCTTAGGATTTTATTAAGAAAATATTATGAAGTATGTAAAGGGGCAATAATATCTTTATAATAATTTTATTTTTGTAAAATTTGTACATTAATTATATATGATTGAATTTTTAATGTTTTTTTTAAATAAAAAAGATCAATCATTCATTACATAGTAGAGGAATCAAAGGTACATATGGGCGGCTCAAACAACCATTTTCTAGATTCTCTACACAAGAGTGTTGATTTTGCTAGTACATGGGTCCGAGTATTCTTATCTCTAGAAACATAGTCAATAAAGACCCGGTGAAGAGCCATCATAATGCTACGACAATGGTGGATGATGAGGCTTGAGTATGAATGGTGCTTATAGATCAGAGCTATTTATACTAGAGCACGCATTTATGCAATCTAAAAAGGATGACTATGTTGCTCTAATTATCTTCCCTTTTCTAGGAAAGTGCTTCCTTTATAGCCATAATTTACTCCGCATGGTATATATCAAGGCTACAGTTGGTCGTGCCAACTCTTGGAACAACACAGAGATCATCACTATTGGTTGAGATTATTTGTAAAAAAAAAAAAATAATAAACAAACACAAATAATCTCAACCAATAGTGATTGTTTATTTGTGTTTAATTTGTTTATCTATTCTAAAAAAATAAACAAACACAAATAATCTCATCCAATATGGTTGTAATTAACTTCCTATTACTTCTCTTCGGTACACTATTTATAGCCTGTTGAACTTAAAAAAACCTTCAATTAAATTTTTAACTTGTTAAAATAGTGCAATTAACCTATTTGACCTATATTAGTATGTTATCTTCAAGTCACCTACCACGTAAGATTCCATGTAAGATGCCACATAAATTTATTTTTTAAACTTATTTTTTTAAAAAATAAAATTATTATATTAAATATTTTTAAAAAATAAAAATAGTGCAACAGGCTGGCAGCTTTCCCAGCCTGCCGCCATGGACTTCTAGTCCATGGTTTCTACATTGAGAAGCCAATGGGCTTCTGTTACGTACTGAAATTTAGTACGTAACGGAAGAAATCTTTCGAGCAGGCTTCTGGCTCCTAACCGTATTCGAGTCACGACCAACTCTAATTTCGCACTTCGAGCGTGTGAGAGCTCCAAGAAATAATTAAGAAGAACATGAATAAGAACAATATATTTCTCTTGATTGATTCCCCATATTAATATACAATGGTCCTATTTATACTAAATTACTAACACCTATAATAATTAAGTTACTACAAATATTCTAACTATACAAGGTAATTATATATTCTAATTCTAATATACATAATAATATTTAGTCAATTAACTTATAATTACATATGATTCATTCCTTTTAGACCTTCCACTAATTACCACCAATTATTTCTTTCCTTTGATGCGTATCACTTTCCACCCCTTCAAAAATTGTCCTCAAGGTGTATATAGGAATAGAATAAACATATCTTTGTTGAAGCGGCCCATGAAACTTTGGATGGCGGCTAGTTGGCAAAACAAATGATTGAAATGGTTCTCGAGCTTGACCGTGACACATAAATGGCCTCCCCTTTTGACTTACACCGTCTAAAAATACATTTTGCTCCCTTAATGTAATACTCATAAGTCTTGTCTCAAGATAATCCTCAAGAGACTCTATGTTGTTGAAATCTTTAATATTGCGTTCATCGTGAGTGGTTGGGAGAAGAACGGTTGCTAATATTGATGATTCCTTGGACTCTAGGCTACTTGGTTCTTTTGGGCTACTTGGTTTTTCTTGGAAAGTTGGATTAGAATAACTAGGAGTGTGACATTCCAAAGTGTCACCTTGATCCGTCTGTAATTCTCCACACACACCCAACATATCTAAATCAGGACATTTAATATCTAAAACACAACACTCATCGTAAATATTTTGGCCATGAAGAGCTTGTTTGGCCATGAATGCATCCAAGATAGAATCAAACCATACCAAAGCTTGAAATGTGTAACTCTCATCCTTCAAAATATGAATATATTGTACATGTCCTTTTGTAGAAAAATCTCATACAATACAAAATCATCAATTGAATACCATATTTGGTATACAGAAACCAATAAGCACCGATGAGTAATATGTTCCATAATCAAAATTAAAAAAAAAAAAGAATTATTTCTTTTTGCCGTGTTTTCCACTACTTTTCTCTTCTTTTTTTTTGGGGGGGGGGGGGGATTTTTTTCCACTGTTTTTTTGTTTGTTTTTTTTTTTTTTTTGATTTTTTTAAGAGATGCTGTAAAAAAAATGAAATAAAAATAAAAAGAAAAAGATAGGAGATACACTCACCAATAGAATCAATGAAAGCACCAATGTTACGTAATGCCTCCACAAATTCTCTCAATAAAAGCATCAATGTTACGTATTGAAATTCGATACGCAGCGAAAGAAACCTTTTGAGCAAGTTTCTTGCTCCTAACCGTATTCGAGTCACGGTCAACTCCAATTTCACACTTCGAGCGTGTGAGCACTCCAAGAAGAATAATTAAAAGACTAGAATAACAATATATTTCTCTTGAGTGATTCCCGGTGTTCCTATACAATGGTCCTATTTATACTAAATTACTAGCAACTATAATAATTAAGTTACTACAATTATTCTAACTATACAAGGTAATTATATATTCTAATATACATAATAATATTTAGTCAATTATCTTATAATTACATATGATTCATTCCTTTTAGACCTTCCACTAATTAGCACAAATTATTTCTTTCCTTTGATGCATATCAGATCAGCTTCTCCATCCAAATTTGGATGGAGAAACTCATTGGCTTCTCCATGAACGGAGAAGCCATGGCTTCTCTTCTCCGTACATGGAGAAGCTCGTTGGCTTCTCCATGAACGGAGTAGAGAAGCCCGCAAACTTCTCTGTTTACTCGAACGGAGAGGTTGTCGGATTTTAAAAAATGAAATGCCATGTAGATGCTAAGGAACTTAAATTAACTGGTTACCTTTTGCTAACTTGTTAAAAATGGTAATTGCACATTTTTTATCAGTTTAAGGGTTCAATTGAAAGTTTTTTTAGTTATAGGGGTTAATTGCACTTTTGTATGTAGTTGGAGGGTCTATTTAACCGCATCCCTTAATATTATAATGTATTAACTAATACTCCAACAGCGTGTTTGGTTCGTGGAATAGGTCGGGAATGAAATACCATTCCCGCGAATAGACCTATTCCACTGTTTGGTTCGTCATTCTATTCCTAGGAATAACATTCCCGGGAATGAGCTATTCCCTTTGTAAGGGGAATAGTCATTCCTAGGGGACCCCCTAGTATTAGTTATTTTCAAATATTTGGGAAGAGCTTTTATACTATAATACCGAGAATGCCCTTTTAATACCGAGATATAGGTGGAGGGCCGTTCATTTCCATCGGTTGCTGACGTGTCTTGTCTCCATTGGTTGTTCGTGGTCCATCGATTCATCAGGGGTGAGGGGATCGGACGGCGCAGTGGAGTCCTCTCTCTTGGACTTGTTGACGCTTCGTTCCAAAAGGTCGTCTTCCTCCGCGGACCGACGAGGCTTGCCCGGAGAGCTTCCAGAGAGAGAGAGAGACTTCCATTGAAAGGGCCATTTTTATCTATTTCGACACAGACTATTATTATGTTGTTTGACGTCTTCTTCAATTCCTCAAACCTAATCGCTGGTAATCCCCTGTGCACCTCAGCTGTCTTATCTACAATCACTGGTAAACCTTTAGCGGTGTCTTTAGCGGTACCTTTAGCGGTGTCTTTAGCAATCAGTGAAATGAAACTCTGAGCTACATTTCTCTACCCACTTTTAGCGGTGTCTTTAGCTGTGTGTTTAGCGGTGTCTTTAGCAAAGAGTGAAGTGAAACTCAGAGAGTTTGAGGTGCATTATATTTCTCTGCCCATGTACATTATTTCCAGAATTCCCTCTAGCCCCTTGATTGTTTTGGCATTTCCCTCCCAACCATCAGCTTCACCTACCATTCTATCAATTGGATTCTCAACATTGTTACTTGTGAAAACTCTTGGAAGGTAACTTTTTTTTTTTTTTTCTTTTCATTTTGAAAATGTTCCTATGCAAAACTTATTTAGGCCTGTTTGGTAAAAGACTCTTTGGGTTAGAAAGTATGATTAGTTGATAACATTAGCTGATTGTAGAAAGTTGTTTAGTAAAATTAACTGTTAACTGTTTGGTTTAATTTCTTTTCTTAAAAAGCTAATTGAAAATGATGTTTTGAATAGCCTTTTGAATTTTAGTATTTTGGAGTTATAAAAAGTTTATTAATCAAACAACTAATAGTAGTCAAATAAGTCAAAATTGGCTAATAGGCTCATTATTTACCAAACATGGCCTTAATTGAAAACGTTTCCGTCTTGTTTCTACTTTCTAAACAAAATAAAGGTTTTGAACAGCTTTAAAAGAGTTTATTATTAAAATGGTCCATCGACTATTGCGAAATTATCAATTTGGTCCTCGACAATTTTTTTTGCCCACTTAAGTACTCAGATTTTGAAAAATTTAATCATTTTGGTCCTCCGATTATTTTACCGTTTGATATATCCGTTAAATCGGGACCAAATTGATAATTTCATTATAGTCAATGGACCATTTCAGTCAAAATTAATTACTAAAATGGTCTCTTGACTATAGCAAAATTATCAATTTAGTCCCGATCTAACAGTTGTTTGACACCAAAATAAACGGAGGACCAAAATTGTTAATATTTTCAAAGTTTGAGGACACAATTGGACAAGAAAAATTGTCGAGGACCAAATTAGTAATTTTGCAATAGTCGAGAAACCCTTTCGGTAATAAACTCGCTTTAAAATTTACCAAACAAATAGAAAATGCATTATTCAATTTTTTTAATCTTCGCAATACAATATTGATGGTTAACTTTAATGCCAATTCATTAATATACAATGCAGAAAAGTATATACCATATTTATTTCATGGATCCCGTTTCCATTTTTGCATGAGAAATCTCACCATCACTAAAACGCTCTCCATGCTTCATTTACTTTCTTTTTTGAAATTATTGTTTCCTATTTTTCTTTCATATCTTTTTTTGAAATTATTATATTTCCATTTTGTGTTTTCTATCTTTTTCAAAAATTATTATTTTTCCAATTCTCGTTCCCCATCTGTCTTATTTAAGTAATAATAGCACATATAGCAATTTATTTATATGGAATAAAAAATTACAAATATATTTCTTACGTTACTTTTTTTTTTGGTAAAAGTTACGTAGTACTTTTTTGTTTGTAATTGTAATAAGAGCAAATATCATTTTAGTCCCTCAACTATAATATATGTATCAATTTTGGTCCTTGACTATTAAAAATTTCAAATTAGGTGCATGACTATTCAGTTTGTATCACATTTGGTCCTGCCGTTAAATTTCCGGCGAAGTCACCGGTGACCGACTAATTTATTTAATTTTTATTTTAAAAATTATTTTAATACTCCGTAACTTTTAAATAAATAAAAAACTTAAAAATAAAAAAAAATAAAAAAAAAATAGAAAACGCCGGTCACCCCCAATGACTTCGCCGGAAATTTGGCCGGAAAATTTAACGGCAGGACCAAATGTGATACAAAATGAATAGTCATGCACCTAATTTGAAAATGTTAATAGTCAAGGACCAAAAGTGATACAAATTGAATAGTCATGGACCTAATTTAAAATTTTTAATAGTCAAGGACCAAAATTGATACATGCATTATAGTTGAGGGACTAAAAATAATATTTTCTCTTGTAATAATATATATTAACATTGTAAAATTTTTGTAAGGAAGAGTATTCGATCTTGTTTGGTACGCGGGACGATTATATTGATAGTTAAACTTTAATGCCAATGCACTAATATAGAATGCTGAAAAATATATACCATATTTATTTCATGGATCCAGTTTCCATTTTTGCATGATAAATCTCACCAGCCGTGACACATCACTAAAACGCTCCACGCTTCATTTACTATACTATACTTTGCTCTCTCCTCACTCTATTCTCTCTTTCCCTACAAAGTTTCCTCAGAGATTCAACAAAAATAAGAGGACAGAAAGAGAAAGAGATCAGAAGAAAGGATGGCGGGGTGGTGGTCCGCGGCGGCGGCCTCGTTCTCATCATCATCTTTGAGGCTTTTGTGGTTTATGATGCCGTTGTTTCTGGTGGCGGGTTTGGTGGTTTTCTCCGGCCATCATAGTTCCTTTTTGCTCATCGCTTCTCCCTTCCTGCACGGCCGCGGCGGCGGCGGAGGAGGTAGTGGAGGTGGGGTCTTCAATGGCTCTTCAACTCCTCAGGCACAAGAAATTTTCCGTCCAAACATTTCGTTGGTATAAATTCTTTGTTAAACTTTCTATTGTTTTTTTTGAGTTATCAGGAAAATTCGAAACCAGGCCACTAACCTAATCAGTTTAGGTTACTCATAACTAATAAGAATAATATGTTAAATCGGTTTAGATTGCTCATACTAATACGAAATAACATGTTAAATCAGTTTAGGTTAATTTTCATAGTCCAAATTTGTAATTATAATGATCATAAAGTTAATAATCTTTCTAATTTACTTGAGTTGTCCCTTCTATTGCTTTAATTTTAAACCTTTTTAATTGATGGGGTAATTCTTGAATACAGAAAACAAACAAGACGTACCAGAATTTAACAAGCATCGCAGGATCTTTGTTACCAACTGAACATGAAGAAACACAAAATGAAACATCATCGAGAAGATACAGTAAGTTAGAGATGTTGGAAGCTGGACTTGCACGATCTCGAGCTTCAATACTAAGAGGAAAATACCCAACAAAAGATGACGACTTCATACCTGATGGTCCTATGTACTGGAATGCCTCAGCCTTTCACAGGTACATTTTCTCTATATTTTCCAATAATGCTATGCCAATTTTCTCAAAGTTGTATTTTCCTTTGTCTTTTTAGGCTACACTTTCACCTCTGGGTTTAATAATCGAATTTTGACCTTGTGGCAATATGATATATATGCCTAATTACCTCCCTTAGTACCTGAAATATTTTTGGGTGTGCCAAATTAGTAAGTGGAAGGTGACAAAACTTAATTATAAATTAAGTTATTCTTAACAATTGAGTTTCCGCACTCATCTTTGAAGCTCGCACCAACGTTGCGCTTTTGGTAAATTAAATTATACCTTTTGAATTTAGTTGGTAAAGAACCATAAAGATGTAAATTTGAAGGTATGATTGTGTGGAGTGGGCCTTATTACCTTAATAGTTAAAGGACAAGAAAGAAAGAGTTAAATCAATTTAGGTTACCTAATATTCTCAAATTAAAAAGTCTAATAGGTAACTTTTATGGTTTAGTTAAACTTGAAATCTTACTGTTATTAAGGTAATTATTTGACCAATTTAAATGGTATCTTTTTTTTTTTTTTTGTTAGATCATGAGGTGAACTGAGCAAGCCTTAATTATTTGTCACACTCATTTGCCCCATACAAATTGGGGTTTTTTCTTTCTTTTGACATCACATAAATAATACATTGGGATTGAAGTTAAATTTTTTATCCATGGTGTGTGGTTAGTCAGCTTTAGGTTTTATGATTGTATTTGTTGTTTCACCCTACTTAATTGTCCCGCAATATGTATTTTTTATAATTAATATTTGTTTATGTACAATAACCATTAAGATGGCAATATGTGATATAATAGAAATGTAAGAAATAAAAATTATATAGTATAGCTGTATTATTTTAACATAATTTGTGAATATAGACTTATTTATATTTTAAAAATTTTATAAATAATTAGTTAATTATATTCAAAATAACTATTTTACTAAATTTAGTAATTATACTGATAATTATTTTATTATTTATACTACTAACCTACTATTAAAGTGGATTTCTTCTCGAATTGGATAAAAAATAGATGTTTAGAATTTCCATCCAAATATATGGTATATCGAGTGATGAAGTTAGGTATTTCAAATTCCTCAAAAAAAGGTAGGCATTTCAACTCGAACAAGTTATCATTCTTAATTATTATTCCATACCTATCTATTAGTGGGTAATTGCGTACAGTGAAATGCAAAGAATCTTATTACTCCCTATTATAATAGAGTTAATTCCATTTTTTGTCATAGATTTATAGATGATAGTAAACTTTTAGTTTTTTTTTTCTTTTTTTATCAGAACATTCTCATTATTTGATCATAATATTATTGTTGCATAATTATTTTTTGTCATACATTAAAAAAATCACTGAAATGCCGTTAAATATAAGGACATTTTTTTTTCTCTTTTATACAAATTAAAGTAGGTTGACCCACTATTTGTTATGTTTATTTTTTTGAAAAAGAATCAAAATTGAAGACTGAAATTCTCTTGTATTTGACGAAATTTAAACTGTTTTGTTGATGAAGGACAAAAAATGATCATGTCACAATAATATTAAGATCAAAAGTAAATGTTTTGAAAAAAGAAAGACTAAAAGGGAACTAACACCTATAAATCTAAGACCAAAAATAGAATTAACTCTATTATAATGCTATATATAATTTCCACTGCCAAAGTATAGCTAAGATTAACGTTAATTGTAGCAAATGAAGGAAGGTATCAAGTGGAGCCAGGCCCGCCTTGCTAAGGCCTAAGGTGGATCTAAATCTAAATATACACTATTTATATATTAAATGTTCACAATTTAAATTTTAAAAACTTATAATTTATGATGATTCTGTATTTTATTCACAAATCTCCAAAGTTTAAAAACATAATTTATATTCTAGAAGTTTACAATTTTAATACTAAAAATACACCATTTAGGACCAAGATCCACCTTACAACTGTATCAATTGGGAGACGTGCCACATGAACTACACACAAATAAACATTCCTAAATATGTTTGAGTGGAAATTAATTGAAGCTTAAAATTGCATGCATGCATGGAAAACATTACAGGAGCTATTTGGAAATGGAGAAAACACTGAAGGTGTACGTGTACAAGGAAGGGGATCCCCCAGTGTTTCACTTTGGTCCATGCAAGCATACCTATGCAATCGAAGGCTATTTCATTCAGGCAATGGATGTCACTCCCTTCAAAACCTCTGACCCAGACCAGGCTCATCTCTTCTTCCTCCCCATCAGCGTTACCATGTTGACGCAAGTGATTTTTGTTCCTGAAACCCATGACTGGACTCTCATGAAGAGGACTGCCTTCGATTATGTTAACGTTATTGCCGATAAATACCCCTTCTGGAATCGGAGTCTTGGTGCCGATCATTTCATGCTTGCTTGCCATGACTGGGTATGTATATATCAACTCCATTATTTTTATTTTTGTAAATTAAACATTATGTTGAGAACAGAGGAAAAATGGTCAAAACTCCTTAAACTTTATTAGACAAATCAATGATTTCTAAACTCAAGTTATAATTAAACATATCAATATGTTAATTAAGTCCACAAATGAGTTATTGATGAGTAATAACATCTCACTACAGTTTTGGAGATTCCAGCGACCAAACTAGTATTGCCTTGCTGTGTAACATATATATGTGTATTTAGTTTTTTTTAATAGGGCGGAGCTCGCGGCTGGTGCGGTTAGGCTTGCTATTTCGCATGTCATCTTTTTTGTGACCCTGCCCCACCGTGCGCAGGCGCGGGTCAACTTGTGAGTTTCGACCCACTTTGATAACCATAAACCACAGAACCCCGCAACCGATAAACTATCCTTGTTGCTTTTTTAGTGGAGAAGGTGACCAGCGGGTAATGGTCACCTTCTCTGCTAGAAAAGGTGACTTGTTGATCGTCTTCTTCAAAGGCTAGTTGGTCACCTTCTTCAAAGGCCACTGTTTGTTGATAGTCAATCATCAATTCTAGTTGCAAGAACATTGTTGGAATTATAGTGGATTGCTATTAATAATTTGATGAGCTTAATTGTAAGCTCAGTGGTGAAAGTTAATTGACTTATTGTGTAAATTTTAGGGTCTTAAATTCAGCATTTTTCTAATATTTATTTTGCATGCAATGGTGCAGGGGCCTGAAATTTCATTTGCCGTACCAAACCTACACAACAACTCCATCCGGGCACTATGCAACGCCAACACCTCAGAAAGATTCGACCCGAAGAGGGACGTCTCCATCCCAGAAATCCATCTCCCATTCGGCACGACGAAGGGCCTTCTGGGCGGCCCATCTCCGTCAGAGCGCAGCGTGCTGGTGTTCTACTCCGGCGGCCTCCACGGCCCCATACGCCCAATCCTGATGAAACACTGGGAGAACAAAAGCGACGAAGACGTCCAAATCCACAGCTACCTTCCCAAGGGGCTTTCCTACTACGGCATGATGCGCAAAAGCAAGTACTGCATCTGCCCCAGCGGCTACGAAGTGGCCAGTCCCAGAATGGTGGAGGCACTCTACATGGGCTGCGTCCCCGTGCTCATAAAGGAGGGCTACATCATTCCCTTCAGCGACGTGCTGAATTGGGAGAAGTTTGCGGTGATTATTCCGGTGAGGGATATTCCGAACTTGAAGAAAATCTTGACTGGGATTTCCCAGAGGGAGTATTTGAGGTTGCAGATGAGAGGCATCAAGATGAGGAGGCATTTTGAGATTAACAATCCTCCTAAACGTTATGATGTCTTCCATATGATTCTTCATTCTATATGGCTTAGAAGACTCAATATTCATCTTCGTGAATCGTGATGTATGTTCATCATCTTTCTTGATTTTGGTTTTATTACTGATGCTTTTTTAGTATTCTTAGGATTTTATTAAGAAAATATTATGAAGTATGTAAAGGGTCGGTAATATTTTTATAATACTTTTATTTTAGTAAAATTTGTTCATTAATTATATATGATTGACTTTTTAATGTTTTTTTTTTTAAATAAAAAAATCAATTTATCCATTACATAGGAGAGGAATCAAAGGTACAAATGGGCGGCTCAAATAGCTATTGCCTAGATTCTCTACACAAGAGTGTTGATTTGGCTAGCACATGGGTCCGAGTATTCTTATCTCTAGAAACATAGTCAATAAAGACCCGGTGAAGAGCGCCGGGCCATCATAATGCTATGACAGTCGTGGATGATGAGGCTTGAGTATGAACGGTCGCTTATAGACCAGAGTTATTTATACGAGAGCAAGCATTTATATATACAATCTGAAAGGATGACTATGTTGCTCCGATTCTCTTCCCTCATCCAGGAAAGTGCTTCCTTTATAGCCATAATTAACTCCGCATGGTATAGAACAAGGCTACAGTTGTTCATGCCAACTCTTGCAACAACATAAAGATCACTATGTTAAGCATACATGTGGTTGAGATTATTTTTGTTTGTTTATCTGTTCTAAATACGTTCCTTTAGATTAGTCATAGTTGTAACTTCCTGTTACTTCTCTTCCGTACACTATTTATAGCCTGTTGGTTTGTCATTAATAAATACATCTTTACTCATAACCTCACATGGTATTAAGAGTCAGAATCTCCCAAGAAGTTTTTTTTATCCTTTCCATTTCGTCACTTCTTTTATCAATGGCTTCCCCCACTCCTTCGTTACATGGTGTTGTCGCTATTGTGTCCACCAATGAGATCATCCAACTTACTGCCCCATCAAACTTTCCTATCAAACTCACTACCACAAATTTCTCTGTCTGGAGACGCCAAGTCTGATCTACGCTCATTGTCTTTAATCTTCTTGACTATGTTGATGGTTCTATCAAAGAAGTAGCCAAGTTTACCGATAAAGCTCAAATCATCCAAAACCCGACGAGTCATTTTATTTGGTATCGCCAAGACCAAATAATCATTAGTGCTCTTCTAGGGAGTTGTTCCGACACAATAATCCAACACCTAATATCTTTGGCTACAACAGCCTGCCTAGAAACGACTAGCTGCCAATTATGCTAGTGCATCTCGGGGACGAATGAATCATTTTCCTCAACGTTAAGCTCACCAAAAATCCGAGGGGTGCTCGATCGATTACCGCCTATTTGAATGACATGTAGTCTGATAGGGAATATACCCCGAGTATACCGCCCTACGAATAATATACGTATGTCCAACGTATTATACAAGTATTAGCCCTATATAAGGGACTTGGGTCCTTCATGAAGGAGATTTTTTCTCTCTTGGCTCTCTCTCCAGAAAACACCCAAGAAGTTGTTCTCTCTACTATCTCTAGACTATAGAAGAATATATAATGAATAAAATGACTTCCTTGGGTTTAATTCTCTCATATACACTTTATACTTTACATACTCTGCTATACACTTAGATACATGGAGGAATTAATCCCCATCACAGTCCTTAGTTGATGATCTTGCATTAGCAATGCCTAGTTTCTGATGAAGACCTATTTGTTTACATTTTAACACAACTAGGAGAAGAATACAACACTATCATCTCTGTTGTTTGTGTCTGTGAAACTCCCATCTCCCTTGGAGAGTTAGCAGACTCCCTCACAGATCATGAACGCCAACTAAAAGAGGTTGATGAAGTTGACAATCTCTATTGGCGGCCGGCTGGTTGGCTGGGCATTTTTTTTAAAATTTTTTTTTAGTAATTTTAAATCTTAAACATTTAAACTAGTATTGTCAAAGTGGGTCGAAGTTTGCTGGCTAGCCCGCACCCGCACCACGGTGAGGCGTGTTAAGACTACGAAAAAGTCAGCCTGCGAAGGAGTGGTCCTAACGAGCCTAGCCCACGGCCCGCGCAAGTCATGCGGGCCAAGTCCCTATTAAAAAATATATATATATATATATATATATATATATATATATATATATATATATATATATATAATGTAATTAAATAACAAGTAAACCTGTTATCCCCTAGTCCCTTACCAGCGTACCGCCCATTCCCAAAGCCCCAAAGTCTTAAATTTTAAACTATTAATGTTATAATATATTAACTAATACTCTAATGGTATGTTTGGTTCATGGGATAGGTCAGGAATGGAATAGTAATTTTTTGAAATGGACCTATTCCATTGTTTGGTTCAGTCATTTTGTCATGGGAATAGCATTCCTAGGAATGAGCTATTACCTTTGCAAAGGGAATAGTCATTCCTATGGCCTATGGGTGTTTTGGTATTAGCTATTCCTATGCCTTTGAGAATAGCTTTTATATTAAAAATACCATTTACAATTTATTTAATATTTGTATCTAATAAATATAATGTATTATATAAATGTATATATATAATTAATTATAATTTTATCTATCATTAAATATAACATGTATGTTTAATATTTTTATTTAAGTTGTCTTTATTTAATAACTCTTTAATATAAATATGTATTTTTATTATAATATGGAGTAATAATTGATGTGGGATGAGATAAGGCTCGATACTTAGAGCTTGAAATAGAGTAAAAGACGACGGAAGGGAAAGACTGCTCAGGATTTAATATTCGGAGGAGAGAAGGCGGTCCAAACGACCTAGGAGCTGTGGCCGAGTGAAGGGGAAGGTCGGTAAAGCAAGAAGAATGCAATGCAATGAAGGCGGTTTGGGAAGTTTCGTAAAAGAGATGGAAGACAATTGCAGATTTTGTGCTGGAAATATGGAAAAGAAGTCAAAATATATTAAGAAAATATCCCAAATGTAATAAGGAAAGAAGTCCTAAAAGCATTTATGGTAGTTTAGGGTTACCAAAATGAAAGAATCCCTCATAATTTGTATAAATAGGGGTGTAAAGCCTTGAGAAAGGCCAAGCACCTCGACATCAAACCAAAAACCCTCTCTAAACACTCTACAACACATGTACCCAACTCATAGAAATATAGTGGGTTTCGACTTGACACCGCCCAAAAAGGCCCGTGGTTTTCACCTTTTGGTTTCCACGTAAAAATCCTTGTGTCTATTTATTTTTTCCTTCGCTATTATTTATTATTATTTATTTGATCAGTTGTGTTGTCTCGCCGTTCGACCATCCCTTGGGAGATAAAACCAACAAACAATAATAATACTAATAATTTTCTCAAAAAAGAAATACTAATAATAATAATAATATATAATTTCTCAACCTATATGTGTGTGTGCGCGCATATATATATATATATATATATATATATATATATATATATATATATATTGATGGGGACATGGGACCCCGAAGGTCCATTTTATTGTTAACCCGGTACCAATAAAATCATATACATAAATATATATATACACACGCACACACGTGAAAATATGTAATTGTATTTACTTAGGCTATTTATATAGAAGAATGAAGGATGTTAACCACATATTCAAACTCAAAAAGTTAGGCTAGGAGTTAATCTCTCAACCTTCCATGTATCTCTCCAACAATATTATTATTATTATTATTATTATTATTATTATTATTATTATTATTATAAAAACACATATTTATATTAAAGAATTATTAATTAAAAACAACTTAGATATAAACAAACATAATATTCATATTCCCTCCAAATTCATTCAACGAACCCAACAATATAATGCAATTCATGTTTTATTCCTTACTTATTCAATCCCCTGTGAAATACTATTCATATTTCCTCCAAATTCATCCCGTGAACCAAACGTACTGTAATTGTCTAATAAATAATAACTTAAATAAAATAATATGTAATAAGTAATAACTAAATTAAAGTGATATACTAATAATTAATAAATAATAATTAATAACTTAATAAATAATAACTATTAAGTATTAACTATTTAAGTATTAAAGCATAAAAACTTAAAATATCAAACAATTTACAGTTATTAACTCTTAAAATAAATTTTTTTTTTTGAAGAGACTCTTAAAATAATTATTTTTTTTTAGTACTACTGACTCTCTTGTTACAATGTAGTATTTGTTCATCTCTTAAAATAATTTTTAAAAAATTAAAAACGAGCTATTGAATCCAAGGCATTTTGAGCTCGGACTTCTCTGCTCTGGTTAAGTAGATGTTCGGCCATTCCTTGTCTTGGTCGTCTTCTACAACCTCCGATTGGTACATGGAACCTAAATTTCATGTTGTTGTTCAGCTTATCTTTATATTTATACGAAAATTTTTGATGGGCCGCAGCTTGACCCATTAGATCCAGGTTCGAGTCTACCCCCATAGGTGGAGCCCGTGGAGGGCCGTTCATCTCCTTCGGTTGTTGTCTCCATTGGTTATTCACTTTTAGTTTTGGAGTTGTTGACGCTTCGTTCCAAAAGGTCGTCGTCCTCCGCGGACCTATTTCGTGGTCTATATTCCACATTCACGTCTTCTTCAATTCCTCAAACCTATTCGCTGGTGTGCACGGTGCACCTCAGCTGTCTTATCTGCCCACCTTTAGCGCTGTCTTTAGCGGTGCCTTTAGCGCTGTCTTCTGAAGTGAAACTCTGAGCTACATTTCTCTGCTCACTTTTAGCGCTGTCTTTAGCTGTGTATTTAGCGCTGTCTTTACCAAACGGTGAAGTGAAACTCTTAGAAGTACATTATATTTCTTTGCCCACGTACAGCCGGAAATATAATTTGAAGGTAATGGATCTTTGCATGGTAGAAAATAAAGAATATATAACCAATGCAATTATATCTCTTTTTTAATTTTTTGAAAATGAATAATTTTTATTGTAGAAGATAAAGACATGTAACTAATGAAATTATCTCTTTTTAATTTTTTTTCGATAATAAATAATTTTTATGGTAGAAAATAAAGACAATATAACTAATAAAATTATATCTTTTTTTTTAAAAATTTTTTGATAATGAATATTTTTTTTGAATAAAGACATTGTAAACATTGAATTCTAAATTAAAGAAATGCATATGTATTTTTTTTGTAATACTAATTTATTAAATTTAATAAGAGTAATAGGGTAGGTATTCACTTTTCAATTTCAATAATCTACTTTAACATATTCGTAGTATATGTTTAACAATTATGTCAACTCTGATTGGAATGAGGTTCGAACCTAAGACTTTTATTATAGAAATTAATTAGTATGTTAAAAGTTAACGGATTATTCCGTTACTAAAGTTTATATTAACAGAATGTGGGTTATTTAAAGAAAGAAAATAATATAATAAAGGGTAAAAAATGAAAATCATAAAAAATTACTAAAATCAACATTTTTTAATCTTAACTTTATTGGCTTGTAAATGTAGATAGAGATGTAAATTGTAGATGGTAGATAGATAGCACATATATATAGCAATTTATATGGAATAAAAAATTAAAAATATATTTCTTACCTTATTTTTTTTGTTTGTAATAATATATATATATAAACATTGTAAAATTTTTGTAAGGAAGAGTATTCGACCTTGTTTGGTACGCGGGACGATTGATGGTTAACTTTAATGCCAACGCATTAATATACAATGCAGAAAAATATATACCATATTTATTTCATGGATCCTGTTTTCATTTTTGCATGAGAAATCTGACCATCACAAAAACGCTGTCCATGCTTCATTTACTATACTAGACTTTGCTCTCCCCTCACTTTATTCTCTCTTTCCCTACAAGTTTCCTCACAGATTGAACAAAAAGGAGAGGACAGAAAGAGATAGAGATCAGAATTGAAGAAAGGATGGCGGCCTCGTTCTCATCATCTTTTAGGCTTTTGTGGATTATGATGCCGCTTTTTCTGGTGGCGGGTTTGGCGGTTTTCTCCGGCCCTCGGAATTCCTTTTGGCTCTTCGCTTCTCCCTTCCTACACGGCCGCGGTGGGGTCTTCAATGGCTCTTCAACTCCCCAGGCACAAGAAACTTTCCGTCCAAACAATTCGTCGGTATAAATTCTTATTTTAACTTTCTACTGCTTTTTTGAGTTACCAGGAAATCTGAAACCATGTCACTACTTAAAAGGAGTGCAAAACCTGATCTTAGTATGCTAAATCAGCTTAGGTTCTTCATAACTAATATGGAATAGCATCTTACATCAGTTCACAACTTATAACTTGGTTGGCCAGAATGACTGTGCACTCTCGTCCCTTAACAGAGGTTGAATTCGGAGTTCAAATCCCTTCTTTCTTGCTTGGAAAAAAAAAAAAACTAATCTCTCAAATGAGGGAGTTCGAATCCCCTCTTTCTTGCTTGGAAAAACAAAAAAAAAAAACTAATCTCTCAAATGAGTATGGTACACCTCTTGACATGACAGAATAAATAAAAATAAATCAGTTTAGCTTGCTCATAACTAATGCAGAGTATCATGTTAAATCAGTTTAAGTAAATTTTTAATTAAAGCGCATGATTATAAAGTCAATATATAATCTCACCAAGAGTTTATTACCGAAATGGTCCCTCGACTATTGCGAAATTACTAATTTGGTCCTCGACAATTTTTCGTACCCAATTAAGTCCATCGATTTTGAAAATTTTAATCAATTTGGTCCTCCGTTTAGTTTGCCGTTAAAATCGAGACCAAATTAGTAATTTTACTATAGTCAAGGGACCAAATTCGTAATTTTTCTATAGTTAAGGGACCAAATTGGTAATTAATTTTTTACTGAAATGGTCCCATGACTATAGTAAAATTACCAATTTGGTCCCTTGACTATAGCAAAATTACCAATTTGGTCCCGATTTTAACGGCAAACTAAACGGAGGACCAAATTAGTTAAAATTTTCAAACTCGAGGGACTTAATTGCGTACGAAAAATTGTCGAGGACCAAATTGGTAATTTCGCAATAGTCGAGGGACCATTTCGGTAATAAACTCTCTCACCAATTTGGCTGGAGCTCTAATCCGATCCATTGCTTTAACTTTACAACGTTTTAATTGATGGGTAATTGTTGAATACAGGAAACATCATCATCATCATCATTGAGAAGGTACAGCAAGTTAGAGATGTTGGAAGCTGGACTTGCGCGATCTCGAGCTTCAATACTAAGGGGAAACCCAGCAAAAGATGACGACTTCATACCTAATGGTCCTATGTACTGGAATGCCTCGGCTTTTCACAGGTACATTTTCTCCATACTTTTCAAACTTGTATTTTTCCTTTGTCTTTTTAGGCGACACTTTTACCTTTGGGTTAAGAATTGAATTTTGACCTCGTGACAATATGATATATATGCCTAATTAACTACCTTAATTAGTAGTTTTCAAAAAACTACCTTAGTAGCTGAAATATTGTTGGGTGTGCCAAATTAGTTAATGGGAGGCCAGAAAAATTAATTATAAATTAAAGTTATTCTTAACAATTGAGTTTCCACACTATCTTTGAAGCCCACACCACATATTTTATAGTGCGCTTTTAGTAAAGTTTATCTTTTGAACTTAGTTGGTAAAGAACTACAAGAATGTAAATTTGTAGGTACGCGATTGTGTGGAGTGGGCCTTATTACCTTAACAATTAAAAGACTCTGTTTGTTGCTTGCCCACACTCATTTGCCCGATATAAATTGGGGTTTTTTTTTCTTTGACCCCACATAAATAATAAATTGGGATTGAAGTTACAAAATTTATCCATGGTGTGTGGTTTAGGGTTTAGCTAAGATTATTATAGTACAAAGAATCCTATTATTATAATACTATATATAATTTCCAGTGTCAAAGTGTAGCTAAGATTAACTTTAATTCCTGCAAGTGAAGGAAGGTATCAAGTGGGAGACGTGCCACATGAACAACGCACAAACACACATTCCTAAATAAGTTTGAGTGGAAATTAAAGCTTAAAATTGCATTGCATGCATGGAAAACATGACAGGAGCTATTTGGAAATGGAGAAAACACTGAAGGTGTACGTGTACAAGGAAGGGGATCCCCCAGTATTTCACTTTGGTCCATGCATGCATACCTATGCAATCGAAGGCTATTTCATTCAGGCAATGGATATCACTCCCTTCAGAACCTCTGACCCAAACCAGGCTCATCTCTTCTTCCTCCCCATCAGCGTTACCATGTTGACGCATGTGGTTTTTATTCGTGAATCCCATAGCTGGACTGAAATGAAGAACACTGCCTTCGATTATGTTAACGTTATTGCCCATAAATACCCCTTCTGGAATCGGAGTCTTGGCGCTGATCATTTCATGGTTGCTTGCCATGACTGGGTATGTATATATCTACTCCCTTATTTTAATATTTTTAAATTAAACATTATGTTTAGAAGAGAGGAAACATGGTTAAAAGTCCTTAAACTTTATTGGACAAGTGAGTGGTTTCTACACTTTTAAAAGTTATAATTAAACACATCAACATGTTAATTAAGTCCACTAATGAGTTATTGATGAGTAATAACAAGTAGACTTGGCAATTCGTGTACACGGTTCGTTAACGGGACACGATAATTACACGAACACGATAAGGCTAAACACGGACACGACACGTTAAGGTTAACGCGTTCAAATTTTTAACACGAACACGATTTGTTAACGTGTTAAACGGGTTGATACAATAGACACAACGTGTTAACATGTTTTGTGTAGTGTCGACACGAAACCCAATTCAACCCGCGAAACCTATTAATATATTAAAAAAAAAACTAAAATTTAAAGTTAAGTTACATAAAAAATAAAAAAATAATTAAAAAAAATAAAAACAACAATTCAATCCATCAAACAAACTAAAAAAATATTCAATTTATAACATTCATTAAATGATAAAATAACATCCAAAAATCATAATTAAAGAAGTCCATACTAACTTTTAAATAAAACTGAACACAATAAAAAATCAAATTTGAGATTGTTGAACATCAATAATTGGTGTAGGATCTTGGCCTAATGTAGTAAATTCATCCTTAGTCATGTTCATGACAATGATTCTTACCTAAATGAAAATGGTTTTTAGCGGGTTATAAACAGGTTTGTATAACGGGTTCGTGTAAACGGGTTAACATGATAATATTAACGGGTTAAATAGGTTCTTAATAGGTTTAACGGGTTAATCTGTTGAGACACGAAACATAACGGGTCCTTAAAGGGTCAACCCATTAACGACCCGGGGCACATTAAGACTAAACACTAGCCCGTTATTTTCGTGTCCGATTTCGTGTCGTGTTAATGGGTCGTGTCCATAATTGCCAGGTCTAATAACAGGTCACTATAGTTTCGAGAGACTTCGACGACCAAAGTAGTACAGCCTTGTTGTGTAACATATATATGCATATTTAATTTTTTTTAATAAGCCTGGCACGTGGTTCGTGCTGGTTAGCCTGCGCGGGCTAGGCTAGTTAGGCCCGCTATTTTGCAGGCCATCTTTTTTGTTGCCCTAACCCGCCCTACCTTTGACAGCCCTAGACCAAAGTACTCCCACAACCAATAAATTGTCCTCGTTTTTTTTTTTTTTTAATTTTTTTTTATTTTAAGAAGGTGACCAGCCAGTCATGGCCTTGTCGTTCTCACTGTCAAGGCTCTGGTTGGCTACACCGCTCGCTTGCTGTCTTGTTCTCTGTCGCGAACTGGGATCGCTCGCCAGCTAGGTCAGATTGGAGCAAGATTTTTTGAGAAAAAATTCCCCTTATTCGGGGTGAGTTTGTTGCTGTTATAAATAAAAAGAGTACCGGAATCAAACGCGATAACCGACTGAAGCTTGATAACCCCCCAGAAGCGCATATAATTGGAGGGAGGAAAGCAATTTACTCTTTCCCTTTACTTAATAGTGCTAGCAGCTGAAAATTAGAATTAGGCGCAAAAGGAACAAGCAACGGCTTGTTGGCTACCGCTAAAGCAGAGAAGGTGACTTGCTGATCATCTTCTTAAAAGGCTAGCTAGTTGTTGATCACCTTCTTCAAAGGCGATTGTTTGTCTATCATCAATTTTAGTCGACGGAGCATTGTTGGAATCATAGTGAATTGCCTTCAATATTTTGATGAGCTTAATTGTAGCTTTCAAAAGTTTTGAGAATTAATTGACTTATAGTATAAATTTTAGGGGGCTAAATTCAACATTTTTTCTAATATTTAATTTGCATGCAATGGTGCAGGGGCCAGAAATTTCATTTGCGGTACCAAACCTACACAACAACTCCATCCGGGCACTATGCAACGCCAACACCTCAGAAAGATTCGACCCCAAGAGGGACGTCTCCATCCCGGAAATCCATCTCCCACACGGCACAACCAAGGGCCTTCTGGGCGGCCCATCTCCGTCAGAGCGTAGCGTGTTGGTGTTCTACTCCGGCGGCCTCCACGGCCCGATACGCCCAATCCTGATGCAACACTGGGAGAACAAAAGCGACGAAGACGTCCAAATCCATAGCTACCTTCCCAAGGGGCTTTCCTACTACGGCATGATGCGCAAAAGCAAGTACTGCATCTGCCCAAGCGGCTACGAAGTGGCCAGTCCCAGAATGGTGGAGGCGCTCTACATGGGCTGCGTCCCCGTGCTCATAAAGGAGGGATACATTATTCCCTTCAGCGACGTGCTGAACTGGAAGGCGTTTGCGGTGATTATTCCGGTGAGGGATATTCCGAACCTCAAGAAAATCTTGACGGGGATTTCCCAGATGGAGTATTTGAAGTTGCAAATGAGGGGCATCAAGATGAGGAGGCATTTCGAGATTAACAATCCTCCCAAACGCTATGATGTCTTCCACATGATTCTTCATTCTATATGGCTTAGAAGACTCAATATTCGTGTTCGTGACGATATTCATAATCTTTCTTGATTTTGGTTTTACTACTAATGCTTTTGTATTCATTTTGGTGGTTTTGTTTAACCCTAAGGGGCGTTTGGTTCACCAGATAACTCAGGTAATGAGATTACCACCTCCAAGAAGGTAATTTGAGATTCTAGAAATGTAAAATAGTTGGATTGTTGTGCTTGGTTTGGATAATTGTGAAATATAATATTACCTTGTTTGGTTAAAGGTTATATTTTATGTTTTATGGATCAATTTACTATAATATTCTCAATATATATATATGTGTGTGTGTGTGATTCCGATCGTCATTCGGCTTTGTGATCATTTAAGATTTCCCCTGGCGTGATTCACTTCCCGGTTTCCATCACAAAGTTGGTCGTTTCGTATGCAGCCAGTATAGCTTCACCTAGTGGCCGAACGAAACTTCAACCTCAGTTGCGTGAAGGCATGCAGTGCATGTTTCAAACCTCTACCACCACGCAGTGACGTAGACATCATGATTCCGGGCTGGTGGGTTTGATCGGAGTCCCAAGTTAGTCTCCCGATTGGATGCGTTTCAAAGCAGAGGCTCTGCATAATGGGTAGCCCGACCAATTATTTCCTCGAGTAGGTGAGTCCTCGCCCCGTGCATGATCGGAGAAACCCGGTGAATGAATTCTGCATGCTACCTCCCGAGCTTGCGGTATATGTGCTCAAGGCGATACATAAGCTATCAAAGTATCTAAACGAGCAAGCGCACCTCCAGCCGACCATCTCTATAGACCACTTCCGGCATTGTGCAAGCTCTGAACAAGTCTCCAAACCTCTTCCTTAGCAATCCCTTGCAAACGGAAATTAATGGTCACGCATGCACTAATTACATTTATGATGACACATACTCATGTGTAAGTGCATATGCATTAGTCATTTTTAATCCTGGGTGAGGTGGTAGACGAAGGCGCATGGAAATTAAAGATGGTGTATCTGGCACGTGCTTTGTACATTTAAGATCATGATTTAATTTGTTTTGTAGACTGAACTTAGCATAGTCCTAGTAAATTGTATAGGTTATAGGCTCATATTTAGAAAATTGTAATAGCAATATATATGTAATAAGTCCGGTTAGGTTGATCCATCCACCATCGACACTGTAAGCATGGGGTCATGTCCCGGTATAATTACGAAGGCGGTCGGAAAAAACACTACGACCGAAAAGTCAGAAAAAACTACGAGAGTAAGGTGCCCGTTACGGTTCTCGAACCGATTTGTGGGAGTAAGGAGCCCGTTATGGTCCTCTGACCGATCTTTTTGGATGTATAGTGCCCACTACGGGAGCAAGGTGCCTGTTACGGTCCTCGAACCGATTTGTGGGAGCAAGGTGCACACTACGTGAACAAGGTGCCCATTATGGTCCTCGAACCGATCTTTTTGGGTGTATAGTGCCCACTACGGGAGCAAGGTGCCCGTTACGGTCCTCGAACCGATTTGTGGGAGCAATGTGGCCACTACAAGAGCAAGGTGCCCGTTATGGTCCCCAGACCGATCTTTTTGGGTGTATAGTGCCCATTACGGGAGCAAGGTGCCAGTACGGTCCTCGAACCGATTTGTGGGAGCAAGGTACCAACTACGGGAGCAAGGTGCCCGTTATGGTCCTCAGACTGATCTTTTTTGGTGTATAGTGCCCACTAGGGGAGCAAGGTACCCGTTACGGTCTTCGAACCAATTTGTGGGAGCAAGGTGCCCACTACGGGAGCAAGGTGCCCGTTATGGTCCACAGACCGATCTTTTTGGGTGTATAGTGTCCACTACGGGAGCAAGGTGGCCATTATGGTCCTCGGACCGATCTTTTTGGTGTATAATGCCTACTACAGGAGCAAGGCGCCCGATCATAGGGCGTTGGGAGTAAGATGCCCATTCGCGATTATTAAGATCCATGAACTCTGTCAAACGCTTGAACCCACTTATTCGAAGCTGCAAGCAAGCGAAGCTAAACCTTTTAAAGCTTGTAAAATTTTTAACTCGCTTTGTAAATTGTACACGGTCATATATATAGATTAGTCGTGTGCAAAGTCCAGTTAGGTCGGCATTACCGCCACCGGCGCCTTAAGCTCGACTAGGTTGGCATCGCCACCATCGGCACGATGAGCCCGAGACCATATCTCGGTGTAAGCCCTGCGTAGTAGGTAATTAAGTCCGGTTAGGTTGACATTACCACCACCGGTGCCTTAAGCCCGATTAGGTCAGCATTGCCACCATCGGCCTGAAATCATATCTCGGTGTAAGCCCTGCGTAGTAAGTAATTAAGTACGGTTAGGTCAGCATTACCACCACCGGCGCCTTAAGCCCGATTAGGTCGGCATTGCCACCATCGACCCGAGATCATATCTCGATATAAGTCTTACGTAGTAGGTAGTTATGTCCGGTTAGGTCGACATTACCACCACCGACGTTGTAAGCACGATTAGGTCGGCATCATATCGCTGTCACCGGCACAGTTAGCTTGGGACCAATTCCCGGCATTAAGCCCTACGAGGTAGGAAATTCAGCCAGCTAGGTCGGCGTTCCGCCTCGAATAAATCCAACCCCTTGATTGGTAAGACTTAATCGCTAGATCTCATTTAAAAATCCAATCCCCCGATTGGTAAAGCCCGATCCCTAGATCGGTAAAACTTGGCCTCTTAAATCATGTTAGAGACTCGATCCATAGATCTCGAGTAAATTCAATCCCTTTATTAGAAATTTTGAATCCCTAAATCGATATTAGGTTCGACCTCCCGACCATCCGGTCGCTAGATCGGTAAATTCAACCTCTCAATCGTATCACAAATCCGATCCCTCGATCGGTAGAGTTCGAACGACCCGTATAGTCCAAAAGACTGTGCTTAAAGTTGTGCTCTTTTTTTCTTAAGCTAAGATTTTTTCCCATTGGGTTTTTTCTTGGCCTAAGGTTTTTAGCGAGGCAACCACCGTAAGTTGCGGGCTGTATGGACAGGTTTTCCAGCCCAAGCCCTTCTTCGTTGGCTCGACGTCAGGATATGGACTGGGAGGCTACTTGATAAGGAATATACCCCGACAAATACCGTCCTCCGTAATTTATGCGTGTATTCCAGTATTAGGTACTTGTATTATTAACCCTATATATAGGCCTTAACCCTTCACTTTAGGGGACTTTTGACTCCCCTCTCTTCTTCTCTCTAAAGCTCTCATGCTCTCTCTTCTCTCTAAACAACTCAAGAACAATGAATGGAAGGGCAACATTGAGTTAAACTCTTTTCCATATTCTACCATATACATATGTTGTTATACACTTGAATGTATGGATGAATTTAGTTCTATCATATATATATATATGTATGTATGTATGTATGTATGTATATCAATGCTTAAATATTAAAAAATAAAATAAATATATAAATATATACACATGTATATTTGATTAAATAAACATTATTTATTTCATTATTATAAATAAACCTCTAAAGTGAGTTTTACTCCTTTCACACTTTCAGGTGATGACATCGAGTTTATCTTATGACAAGAAAAAAATGTCAAATAGACCACTGAACTTATTATTTTTTTTGTAATTGGGTCACTGAACTTAAAAAGTGTATAATTGAACCATCAAAGAAGCAAAATTTGTGCAATTGAAACGTTTTCTAAAAAACTTTTCGATAAAATCCGATTATATTACTTACATGTATGTATTAAGAGTTATATTTTCCTCTACCTAGTTGGGAGTCAATATTAAAATGTTTTTAGCTCAAATTGAACTAAAATAAAAAATAAAAAAATTAGAACAATATTCTAATTACACATATTTTTCTTATTTGATGATTAAATTACACACTTTAAATTTAATGAACTAATTACACAAAAGCAATAAGTTAATTGAGGTATTTGACACTTTTTCTAAACTTTAATCTCCACCGCCTCCAGCTTCCGGAGACTTCGTGGTACGTACTACTGCTTATCAGCTTATTCTTATTTGGCATTTTACTTAATCTGCAAGTATGCTATGGTGCCACCTCTCCTCAGTTATTTACAACGTGTCAGCTCTTCACCACATTCTTCCTCCACGTGGCAACAAACGTTTAAAATCATCCCCTCATTATCCTTGCCCTTCACTATATATATATATTCCATCAACTTGGCAAAGAAGTATGCTTGGATTGCTTGCAAAATATTGTAGAGAGAGTTGAAAGATTTGTGTGAAGTTTTCTATAATGGCGTCAAGGCAAACGGCGAAGACGGAGAAAGCCGAAGCCGAGGCTAGGTCGGCGGCGGACGAGCTGAGTGAATTTAACAAAGAAAGGAGGGAGTGCAAGACAGTATTGGAGTGCGAGCCGCCTGCAGCCGGGTACGAGTATCGGCGCCAAGTCCGAGAAGAGGAGGAGAGAAAGCCCGGCGTGATCGGCAGCTTTGTCAAGTCGGTTCAAGGTACTCTCGGCCACGCCAAGGACGCCGTCACCGGAAAAACCAACGAAGCTGCAGAAGCCACGAAGGAAACGGCGGGAAATGTGGCTCAGCGAGCCAAGGAGACCAAAGACTCTGCGGCGGGGAAAGCGGCTGAGTACCGAGATTACACTGCCGAGAAGGCTAAGGAGACGAAAGACGGCGCGATGCAGAAGGCCGGAGAATACAGAGATTACGCCGCGGATAAGGCGAAACAAGCGGCGGAGAAAGCGGGAGAAGCTAAAGACACGACGGTTGACAAAGCGAAAGAGGCGAAAGACAAAACGATGGAGAAAGCCGGAGAGTATAAGGATTACACGGCGGAGAAAGCGAAAGAAGGGAAGGACACGACGGTTGGAAAGCTGGGCGAGCTGAAGGACTCAGCCGCCGACGCCGCAAAGCGGGCCATGGGTTTCATCGTGGGAAAGAGAGATAACGCCAACCAAAAGGCTGCTGAAACTGGGGAAGCCGTCAAGCAGAAGGCCGAGGAGACGAAGCAGAAGGCGGAGGAGACGGCCCAAGCCGCCAAGCAGAACGCGGAGGCGACTAGCCAAGCCGCCAAGGTGAGCCGTTTATAGCCTTCCGATTCCCCATAGCTCTCAAGTCTCAGAACTATTTATGTTAGAATAAATCTTCAATTCTTTAAGTAGACATATTTTGTATCCAACATTAATGTTTTATAGATGAATATATTATATTATCAATCACCATTTGATCATTTAATTCGAATCGATCTAGAAAAGAATTGTGAAATTTAATTTCTCCAGGAGGAGGAGGCTGCAAGGAGGAGAATGGAAGAAATGAAACAGGAGGAGGAGGCTGCAAGGAGGAGAATAGAAGAAATGAAGCTTAAGAAGGAGTATCTCAAGGATGAAGGTAGACACTGGGACGAGGGGTACGAGGTTGGCAGGTGAATTTCTTTCCTTAAAATTATTTATGTTTATGAAATGGCAGTGAATAATGAAGATTTTGGTTTTTGATTGAACAGAGGTGGTTCAGAGGATAGTGGGAATGGTGGTGGAATCCTGGGAGCAATTGGAGGGATGAAGGATAAAATAAAGGACACTCTGGCTCCAAAGCATACCTACGAAGAATCGAACTACGAGAGCGGAGAAGGAAGGGGATCGAGGAGGGTGGTGGTGGATGTGAAGGTGTCTGATCAGACGAGCGGACAGAGTTTCGATGAGACGCCGGCGGGGAAAACGGCGGCGACGCTGAAGGGGTCTGATCAGATGAGCGGACAGACTTTTAATGATGTTGGGCCTCTCAATGAAGAGGGGATTCGAATTGCAAAAAGGAGCTCTTAAGTATTATTAGATCGTCTTTCCACGGCAAAAGAAAAGATACTTTGGTTTTGTTCTTCATGCTCGCTTTTGTTAATGTATTGTGTTTCTTGTATCGTCTAGACTCTGGACTAGACTTGCCATATGGAAAATTAAATGCTTTCAGTAAATTCGTTTTGCTATGGAACAGTTAAACGTAATACCAGTCAATTTGGCATTGTATCAAACTCTGTTTGAGAACAACTAATTTTAGGGAAAAGGTAAAAATGAATCATTGAACTATTTAGCTAAATAACAATTAAGCTATCAAGCTATCGAACTTTAATGACTCTATTATAATGCATTATCTGTTCATAATTACTTTCTCAACCTATTAAAGCACAAGAATCAATATTGCCTTTATTGAGGCTCGAACCCACCACTTCCCGTATAAAGGGAAGGGCTTTATGAACCTCTTAAAAAAGTAATTAAACTTTTAAAAGTGTTGATTGGGATGCCATTGGAATGTTACGTGCATTTTTTATTTTATATATATATATATATATATATATATATATATTATTTTTTTACTACGTATTTGATCCAAAAAAGAACACTAAGGCCGTTCCCATTAACCATTTTGGGCATCAGATTTTAAACAAATGGGAAGTAGTGTTTTATTATGAAATTTTTTTCATGCAAATAGGAGATTTTGCAGGTAAATGGTGGGGCCCACCATGGGCATCAGTTGCGGTTTTATTTTTTATTTTTTATTTTTGTCAGATATTGTTTTCTATTTGTTTTTCCTTTTCTTTTTTTTCTTCCACTTTATTTTCTCTTTCTTTAATCACACTTACAAAATTTACGCCAAAATTCTAACTATTGGAGAAGCGGCCTAAGGATTTGACCCTTCTTTATTTTACAATTTTTCTCTCTTTCACGATGGTTTGTGATATTTGCAATATTTTTGGAAAAAAAAGAAAAACACTAAGAATTTGACCCTTCTTTATTTTACAATTTCTCTCTCTTTCACGATTGTTTGTGATATTTGCGATATTTTTGGGAATGCATTCAGTTTAAGAAATTACAAGCAGATAGTATTTTTCCTTATTCAAAAATATCGTAAATACCACAAATAATCGCAAAAGAGAGAAAAAAATGTAAAATAAAGAAGCTATAGATGAGAGTCAAATCCTTAGTTTTTTTTTGTTTTTTGTTTTTTGGGTCAAATGCTAAGTAGGAAAATAATAATAATAATAATAATAATAATAATAATAATAATATAAAATTAAAAAAATTCACGTGGCATCCCAATTAGCAAAAATCTATTGGTAAACCTGTTAAAAAGGCTAATTGCTTTTTTTTTTTACAAATTCATAGATAAATTTGGACCTTATTGGAGTTCGATAGCTTAATTACTATCCCAAATAGTTCAATGGCTTATTAGTTATTTGTACTTTTTCCTTTTTTTTTTTTTACTTTTTCCTTTATTTTTATTTTTATTATTTATAAAAAGCTTCTCGCATGAGTAATCGATATAATATAACAAATGCATTTCATGTAGAATAATAAAAGTACACTTTTATATACAACGTATTTAAGTAATACTAAAAATAATATTAAAGGTATTTAAGAAATACTTTTTACATTTATTTTTAGTGAAAATTTTTAAAATTGATTTTTTAGGAGATGCATTTCTGATTAGGTTTGACCAGAATGCTTTTCCTAAATAAATTTTTATTTTGTCTAATTTTTAAAATGTTTCTTTTTTCTTCCCTTTTTTTTTTCATGGCAAGTCAAATTTGTCCATTTCAAAAAGCCCCACAGCGGCCTGATTCAAACGGTAATTTTGAGAAGGGGTGAGAGTGAAAATAAATAAAAAAGATATTTCAAAAAGCTGAGATAGTCTGAGAAATTCGAACGTTAGAAAAGAGGGACCCCTATATATTTCAATTGGAACGTTAGAAACGATCCCAAATCCAAATTCGAATTCAAATCAAGAGAGTGCGATGACGGAGCATCCAACAGTCTGATCGGAGTGATTTCTCGGAGCATCCAACGGTCCTGGGAATCTCCGTCGTGATGGCGGCGGAGGCCAGTCTTCCTTCATGCGGGAGGGCCGACATTGCGGCCATCTCCGCCATCGCGTTGGTTTCTTGCGCTGGAGTCAACCAGAAAGCTTCCGCTCTCACCATTCTCTCTCAGAATTCCAATTCCGATCCCAATAAACGCCAGGAACGCCGGGTACTTTTCCCTCTTTTCGTTTTAAAAATGATTTCGGAATATTTTTAATATTAGTTTTTCATTTCAATCGATTCAATGCAAAGAATAATATTACAAATATTTTTCAGTGAATTGATTAATTATCATCATTTTTTACTTTTAAATTTGTAGGTGTCTCTGCATCTGTTTTCACAGTTTTGTTTGATGTTTAGATTGTTCCCTTTTTTCTCATATGTTTTATCCTCTTATGAGCTTAGGACTGCAATGGATGAAGATGAAGTTTATGGGTTTTTGGGTGATCTTGTTACTTATAGTGCATTACTGGGCATTTGGAATTCTTGGCAGGTTTGTGTTACTAAAATAATTTCTAATTATCTCTGAAATATGTTTTTGGCAAGTCGTGACCTGGTTGAGTAATTCTGTTTTTCTCTTATGTTATGATGATTGGTCAAAGTGATTCTTTCTCTTGCATAGTATTTGTATATTTTTTCTATAGTTAAGTTGAACTTCAATAATAGTATTGTGGTGGTTTGACTTTACATAAAGTATGATATTTCACCAGAAAATGGCATGCCTTCCATTTGTGGAAAATAGGAAAAGAACACTCCCTACTGTTAGTCATAATGAGTCAATTGGTTGCTGAATTGCACTCAAGTGTGTAACATATAGAATTCCCATAGCAACTGTAAATTTCCTTATTTCCCATCTTTGTTTAGAATTCCCATACCAACTGTAAATTTCCTTATTTCCCATCTATGTTTAGAAAAATTCCATTCTGATACAGCATTTACTGTCAAAATGTAGATGTAGATAGCTGTATGGTTCTTCACTCCTTCCTGTGATTTAGGTCAATATGCAATTTCTTGAAATTTAAATGGTTGACGTAGAAATTTCAAGTTATTGCCTCCAATTTGAATGGCCACCTGTGCTGCCATGTATGTTATATAAGCTGAAAATAGTGTAGCAGTAGTGCAGTACTGCAGTAGACATGGAACATGGAAGTGATGGAGTAGTTGATGAATAATGAATGACTGGATTTCAAAATCTCTTTTGCATAGACATTTCATGATATTCTTTCATAATTACTTGTTGCATAGTCTTTAATCCTTTTGTTTGGCATAGTTTTCTTCTACACTGTTTTACTTCAAGTTTTCCTTTACTATGTTAAGTAAACAAAATGATCTTTTGTTGATATTCAGGACTAGCTTTATTACATAGGTATAGTTCTTCCTCTAAATTATGTGAAGAGCCACTACCAGTACCTGAGGAAAGGATCCACGAGGCTGCTCTTTTTCATCCATTTGCTGAAGCTTCCGATACTGTATGCTGACTTTAGTTATCAATTTCTATCAAATATCTCGACCTATTGTAGTGCGTTTTAATGTGGAAGGGTACAATACAGGGTCTGTTACTTGATGTTGGAAGAAATCCAATTCTTTTTCCATTGTCATGGCTATGTAAGCAAGGCGTCTTCTCTCCTTGGGCTCGTAAAAGGTGAGAAATGTATTAATTTCCTAATTAGTTCTGGAGTATTTTTTGAATTGAGAAAGGTCTAAAAGATAACCTTTATGGCTCTCCAAATATTCTAGTCTTCATGTAATTATGAGTTTTCAACCCCATTCTCTAGTGGCACATTGTTATTCTCTTCCTAGGGCGTGTGTCTATGGAATTCAACAAATGGTTCCTACAACCCTTGCACCCTTTCCTATGCAGTTTTAAGCCAATCATAAGCTTTTGAAGGCCAAAATTCATGGCTATTCTTGTTCCCATTTCCCTTGATTTTTACACTAGTTTGTTTATTTTAGAATACTTGAGAGTGCTCCTAAATTGAT
This sequence comes from Ipomoea triloba, assembly GCF_003576645.1. Taxonomy (NCBI): domain Eukaryota; kingdom Viridiplantae; phylum Streptophyta; class Magnoliopsida; order Solanales; family Convolvulaceae; genus Ipomoea; species Ipomoea triloba. Next base: position 10,325,625 of record NC_044924.1, on the reverse strand, counting down.
ACTCCTTATTAGGATGGTTACCTGAACTCAAAGTAGAATTCACTTGATTACTTTAATTACTTTCCTAGTAGTTTAAGAACCCTAGAGATGAAAGGATTTCTGGTTTCCCTTTGACAACCTACCTAGTTTAGTATAAATACCCTTTAATATTTTGACTTAATTTCAGTTAGTCCCTCAAATATTTACTTGGACTAAACCCACCCTTACTAGGAATGGGAAACCAAGCATACTCCTACTAGGAATAGAATTAGACTTTCCTCTTATCTAACATTTCCAACTTCTAGTTTTGGATTCATGAATAAACTGCTTGCTGCATTTGTATCAGATCTTTGAGGCTTAACGAATAAGGATTTTGGTCAAATATACTGGTATTATTGACGATTTCTACTAATTGAACATGCAAAGCATTTTTATTTTTTTCATTTTTTTTGGGGTGCAGTTTGGACATTCCATATTTTCACAAGCTCCAACTTGAGGGGGAGTATAGTGCTTAAAATTGAGATTAGGATGGTTTCCTAAACTCAAATTAGGAATCTTAGAAGCAAGAGTTTTATTGATTACAACACTTTCCTAGTTACTTTGGAATTCTAGAGATGGAAGGATTTTTAGTTTCCCTAAAACATAAAATAATTTTCTCTTATTCTTGTGTTCTTGTCTCATTCTCCTGCTGCTTTTGTCTCATTGGCTGGTGGTGGCTCTTTGCCACCTTCTGGACCACCGTTTCATAACCTATAATAATTGCTAACTCATGTAGCAGAAAAAAATTGGTTTCAGCTAACTAAAGGTTAATTTTCACAGAAAGTAGTTGCATTTTATCAACACACAGCAGCTCTTCATCAGGCCTCACGTGCAGCACATCTGACATAGCTTAACCACCCCTTGTAACTAACTTGGAAGAGTTGTTTGTTCTGTTTTCCATTCCTAACAACCTCTCCCTGTTGTAATAAATATGTAGATTGCAGAACAGTTGAGCAATTGAATAAACAGACATTCTTCTTCTTCTTCTTCTTTCTCTCTCAACTCTGTTTCTCCACATGGTATCAGAGCGCTGAATCAATGGCGTGGCGTTCACCGGCGATAAACATGGTTCGACAGTCCACTCAACTTGGTGGGAATGAAAACCAAGTTGGTGCCGCAAATCATCCTCCAAACCCTATTCCGATTCCGATCCCGATCCCGATCCCAACAGTCGATCAAGCAGTTTTTGACCCCAATGATCGCAAAAATCCTCTCTATCTCCACCCTAATGAGAGCCCGGCTCTGCAATTGGTCAGTGTTCAGCTAGAAGGGAGATCAAACTACCACCCATGGGCGAGGGCTATGGAGATGGCACTGAGGTCGAAGAACAAGATGAGCATAGTGAACGGAACAATGGTGATTCCAAATACCACTGATGCAAGGTACTACTATTGGGACCAATGCAACACAATGGTGCTGTCATGGATCCTTAGAGCAGTTTCACCCACCGTTGGACGCGGTGTGCTATGGATTGATACTGCTGAAGGTGTGTGGAAAGATTTGAAGAAGCGGTTCAGCCAACAAGATGTTCTTCGGATCGCTGAAATCCAGGCTGAGATTTACCAAACAAAACAAGGTAACTCTTCCATAAATGAGTACTTTACACAATTGAAGTTGTTATGGGATGAACTTTTTATTTTGAGGCCTGTTCCTTGTTGTGAACGCCCTCTGAACTGTGAATGTGGGAGCAAGTTGTCTGAAAAGGTCAAAATGCACCTGGAGAATGACATGTTGTCATCCTTTCTCATTGGCCTAAATGAAAACTACACCAGTACTAACAACCAGATTATGTTGATGAAACCTCTCCCTGATGTTGGAATTCAGACCACTGAAGCTGGAATTCTAGAAACAGATCCACCTATCACTCAGGAAAGTTACAAGAGATTCTTGGAGTTTATGCAAAGAGAGAAAACCAGTAATACTCCTCTTGATTGTCAATGCAGCAGCAAAATGTGTAGTATATTTCTAATTGTTGAGATTATTATAATTATTATGTGTTAGGCAGCAGTAAAATAAACAGTAGCAAAGTTAGGCAGTAAAGTTAACAGCAGCAAAGTTAGGCAGCAGAAATGTTAGGTAGCAGAAATGTTAGGCAGCAGTAAATAGTGCAGAATTTCAGGAAACTTGTCTATTTTCTCATGTATATATAGATGTATCAGCTAGCTAATGAAGATATAACACAGATTTGTTATTTCAGAACTCAGAAACATCTGTTTTCCATCATTTTTCAGTTCTGGTCAGTAAATACTAGCCTCTAATTTTCTGTGTTAAACCTCTATTTTGTCATGGTATCAGAGCCAAAATCCTGAGATAATCTTTGTGTCTTGTTCCTTGTCTTGCTCCAAGATCATAGTATTCTTGTTCTTGTATCACTTGTATCTTGCTATCATAGTTTCTTGGACCTATTCTCTTAGTTCTTGGTTCTGTTTTCTTGGATCTATTCTTGTTTTCTGATTGAATCATGTCTTTGGAAAGATCAGAAAATTTTTTTGTTCGATTTAATGGCAAAAATTATTCTGCCTGGGCATTCCCATTTGAGCTCTTTGTCAAGGGAAAGGAACTATGGAGTCATATCAGTGATTCTGCACCTGACAAAGAAAAGGAGAAGGAGAAATATGCAAAATGGGAGGTAAAGGATGCTCAGATTATGTCCTGGATTCTTGGAAGTGTGGAACCCTCCATACTTCTCAGTCTCAAGCCTTATAAGACCTCTAGAGGAATGTGGGATTACTTGAAGAACGTCTACAACCAAAGCAACTCAGCACGAAGGTTTCAATTGGAGCTTGAGTTGAGCCAACTCAGTCAAGGGAGTATGTCAATCCAAGAGTTTTATTCTTCATTTGAAACTCTTTGGACTGAATACACTGATATTGTGTATGCAAATGTTCCTTCTGAAGGACTAGTTGCTGTACAAAATATCCATGAAACCAGCAAGCGTGATCAGTTTTTAATGAAGTTAAGGGGGGAGTTTGAAACAATCAGGTCTAACCTGATGAATAGACAGTTAGTTCCTTCAATGAATATTTGTGTAGGAGAGCTTCTCAGGGAAGAACAACGGCTCACTACACTGGCTGTCTTGGAGCAGAAAGCTCAAAATTCTGCTCCAATTCCTGTTGCCTACGCTGCCAAAAGGAGATCTAACGGAAGCAGAGATATGACTAATGTCCAGTGTTATAGTTGCAAGAATTTTGGTCACTTTGCCAATAATTGTACTAAAAAATTCTGCAATTATTGTAAGAAAGCAGGGCATATCATCAAAGAGTGTTCCATTCGGCCTCCGAAGAAACATGAAACTGCCTACAATGTCTCGGTTGGTCCCTCTAGTGTCTCCAATGCTGGTCAGTCTACGATTACCCCTGAAATGGTCCAACAAATGATAGTTTCTGCCCTATCAGCCTTTGGTTTTTCAGGTAACAATACTTCTGATTCTAAGCCTTGGTATTTTGATTCTGGTGCTTCCCATCACATGACCAACACTGCCTTGCCTTTAAAAAATGTTCAAAAGTATAGTGGAGATCTTCAGATTCATACAGCAGATGGAAATTCCTTACCTATCACAGCCGTCGGTGATATTTCAGCTTCTTTAAATAATGTTTTTGTGTCTCCTAAGTTGTCTACTAATCTTATATCTGTCGGACAATTAGTTGACAGTAACTGCACCGTTCAATTTTCAAAATCTGGTTGTTTTGTGCAGGATCAAGTGTCCGGGAAAATGATCGCGAAGGGGCCTAAAGTGCGACGTCTTTTTCCCTTGTTTTTGTCTCCTCCTCCAGTGTCAAATTATGTTGCTTGTAATGCTGTCCAAAGTAATAATCAGGTGTGGCATAGACGTTTAGGACATCCTAATTCTCATGTACTTCGAATCTTGCTTAAATCTGGTTTACTTGGGAATAAAAATTTTTCTTCTAATAATGATGTTGTTGATTGTGCATCCTGTAAACTTGGCAAAAGCAAAACTCTTCCTTTTCCATTGCATCAAACCCATACCACCAAACCTTTTGAACTCGTGCATACTGATGTATGGGGTATTGCACCTGTAATCTCTCATGAACATTACAAATACTTTGTTACATTTATTGATGATTTCACTCGTTTTACTTGGGTATATTTTCTCTGTGTTCAAGGTCTTTCTTGCTTTAATTGAAACACAGTTTTCTGCTAAAATCAGAATCTTGCGATCTGATTCGGGAGGGGAATATATGTCAAATGAGTTTCAATTCTTTCTTCAAAGTCATGGGATCATTTCTCAGCGTTCTTGTCCTTTCACTCCACAACAAAATGGTGTGGCTGAAAGAAAGAACCGTCATCTTCTTGATGTTGTTAGAACTCTTCTAATTGAGTCTTGTGTTCCTTCTAAATTTTGGTGTGAAGCTTTAGCTACTGCAGTTTATTTAATTAATAGATTACCATCTCCCAACTTGAACAATAATTCCCCTTATTTTTATTTATTTGGGCATGCACCAAATTATTCCAATCTGCATGTTTTTGGATGTGTTTGTTTTGTGCACCTTCCTGCACATGAGAGGAATAAACTTACTGCTCAATTTGTTAAGTGTGCTTTCTTAGGTTATGCTGGAACCCAAAAAGGATTTCTTTGCTATGATCCTCATGCCCGTCGAACTCGTGTCTCTAGGAATGTCATTTTTTTTGAACACCAGTCCTTTTTTAGCACCACACAGACTTCAGAACTTCCTTCTCTATCTACTTTACCGTATTTCTCTGCATCACCAACACCTGTACATCGGTTTAAACCTGGTTGTGTTTATCATAGACGCACCCCTCCTGCTTCTGATCCTCCTACAGGTCTCACTATGGCTTCTTCGCATCAACCTGCGACAACTGATTCTATTCCACCAAGTTCCAGTAATCCCACTCCTCTTCGTAGAAGCTCTAGACCTCACAAACCAGTTGAAAGGTATGGTTTTTCAACCCCTGTGGCTATGTCTACTGTGTTATCTTCTATCTCTATCCCCACTTGTTATAAAAAGGCAATGGAACATAAGTGTTGGCAACAAGCAATGGAAGAAGAACTTCAAGCACTTGAAGAAAATCATACTTGGGACATTGTTTCGTGTCCCCAAAATGTTAAGCCCATTGGTAGCAAGTGGGTTTATACTGTGAAACTCAAGTCTGATGGCTCCTTGGATAGATATAAAGCTCGATTGGTTGCTCTTGGGAATAAACAAGAATATGGTCTCGACTACGAAGAAACATTTGCACCAGTTGCTAAGATGACCACAGTGAGAACCATACTTGCTATTGCTTCCTCTCAATCTTGGGTTTTACATCAGATGGATGTAAAAAATGCCTTCTTAAATGGGGATATTAAGGAAGAGATCTACATGAAGCTTCCACCTGGTATGCCAATGATAGCTCCACATGAGGTTTGCAAGTTAAGACGTTCCTTGTATGGTTTAAAACAGGCACCTAGGGCCTGGTTTGAGAAGTTTCGCGACACTCTTCTCACCTTTTCCTTCACACAGAGTCAATATGATTCCTCACTCTTCTTTCACAAGACAACCACTGGTATGGTCTTTCTCTTAGTATATGTTGATGATATTATCATCACTGGTAATGATAATGGGCTGATTACTAAGCTTCAAAATATGTTGTCCGGTACATTTAAAATGAAAGATCTTGGGCATCTAACATATTTTTTAGGGCTGGAAGTTCACTATGAAGATCATGGTTTCCTCCTAAACCAACATAAATACATTCAAGATCTCATTCGGATGGCTGGTTTACAGGATGCTACTGCTGTTGATACACCAATGGAGGTCAATGTGAAATACCGGAAAGATGAGGGCGAACCTTTGCCCGATCCTTTTTTGTATAGGCAACTTGTTGGTAGTCTTATCTACCTAACAATTACAAGGCCCGATATCTCCTATGCTGTTCATATCGTCAGTAAATTCATGCACTCACCTCGACATCTCCATCTTGCGGCAGTTCGTCGCATAGTTCGATATCTAATTGGGTCACCTACTCGTGGGTTGTTTTTTCCCAAACAATCAGCTCTTCATTTGACAGCTTATAGTGATGTAGATTGGGCTGGCTGTCCAGATACTAGGAAATCTATCACAGGATGGTGCGTTTTTCTTGGGGATGCCTTGATTTCTTGGAAGTGTAAGAAGCAAGAGAGTGTCTCTAAATCCTCTACAGAGGCCGAGTATAGAGCTATGTCTGCTGCGTGTTCAGAGATTGTGTGGTTACGTGGTCTTCTTTCTGAACTTGGATTTCCTTCAAGTGATCCTACTCCACTTCATGGTGATAATACCAGTGCTATTCAAATTGCTGCAAATCCAGTGTATCATGAACGCACAAAGCACATTGAAGTCGACTGTCATTACATCCGGGAGGCGTTTACTCGAGGTGTTATCACTCTACCTCATCTTACTACTGATCTTCAAGTAGCTGATGTTTTTACAAAGGCTCTAACACGCCAAAGACACAAGTTTCTCAATAGCAAATTGATGTTGATAGACTTACCTTCATCAATTTGAGGGGGGATGTCAATGCAGCAGCAAAATGTGTAGTATATTTCTAATTGTTGAGATTATTATAATTATTATGTGTTAGGCAGCAGTAAAATAAACAGTAGCAAAGTTAGGCAGTAAAGTTAACAGCAGCAAAGTTAGGCAGCAGAAATGTTAGGTAGCAGAAATGTTAGGCAGCAGTAAATAGTGCAGAATTTCAGGAAACTTGTCTATTTTCTCATGTATATATAGATGTATCAGCTAGCTAATGAAGATATAACACAGATTTGTTATTTCAGAACTCAGAAACATCTGTTTTCCATCATTTTTCAGTTCTGGTCAGTAAATACTAGCCTCTAATTTTCTGTGTTAAACCTCTATTTTGTCATTGATGTCATTCCTCAAGCCAACACTATAGCAGCAAACTTCATTCCTGATGTCCAGATGGAAGGTAAAACAGTTATTTCTTGCAATAGTTTGACAGATTCTAGTTCTCTATGGATTATTGACAGTGGTGCTACACACCACATTGTTTGTAGTGTAAATCTACTACATATTTGCAAGAAAGTTCAGGGAATACAGGTGGATCTACCTAATGGGCACAAGGCACAAGTCTCACATATTGGAACCATACATTTGTCCACAGATTTGGTTTTACAGAATGTGCTGTGTGTACCTATGTTCCATTATAATTTGATCTCATTGGGTGAACTCATAAGGGGTTCCAACTGCAACATAACCTTCCATGCTAACCAATGTGTTATACAGGATCAACACCATGGGAGGATGATTGGTATGGCTGAGCTGAAGAAAGGACTCTATCAACTTGTTTTCCCTACTTTCATTCATAATAAACCTGTTGTCAATGCTTGTAGTTTGTGGCATGCTAGGTTGGGTCATGCCTCTGAAGGCAAAATAAAATTCCTTCACACTTTAGATGATAGTGTTTGTAATGATAAACCTACTGTTTGTGAATGTTGTTACATGGCTAAACAAAGAAGGTTGCCTTTTCAGCCCAATATTTCTATTTCAGATAAATGCTTTGATCTCATACATGCTGATATATGGAGGCCATATCATGTCCCCACCATTTATGGTCATCAATATTTCTTGACCTTAGTAGATGATCACAGTAGGGCCACCTGGGTATATCTCATGAGGAAAAAGAGTGAAGTAAGGCAGCTTATGCATGGGTTCTGTGAGCTGATTAACACTCAATTTGGAAGAAGTATAAAATGTGTAAGATCTGATAATGGGAAAGAATTCCTCATGGATGAGTTCTACCAACATAAAGGAATACTACATCAAACTTCATGTGCATACACCCCTCAACAAAACAGTGTGGTTGAGAGAAAACATGGTCATATCCTCTCTACGGCAAGAGCCTTGAGATTTCAAGCTAGTTTACCTGAGGAATTTTGGGGAGAAATAGGCTCCCATCAGCAGCCTTGAATAATCAAATCCCTTATCAAATTCTTTTTGATAAATTGCCAAAATATCAACACCTTAGGGTGTTTGGTTGCTTAACCTTTGCTGCTGTTCCTAGCTGTCATAGAAGCAAGTTCTCACCAAGAGCTAGGAAGTGTGTGTTTCTGGGATTTGCAAATGGCATAAAGGGGTACAAGTTGTTTGACACTCATACAAAGGAGGTTTTCATGTCCAGGGATGTTTCCTTTTATGAAAATTTGTTTCCATTTCAGATGTTGCAGAGTAAACAACCTGATATGTTGGTGCTGCCATCAGAAAGTATATCATATCCAGATATTGATGACCATATTTCCATCCCTACTGCTGAACACAATTCACATGAAGATCAACATGTAGTCCCAAGTCAGACAAATGAGGTTTCTGATACAAATGTGACAACAGTTCACCAACCTAGAAGATCAGCTAGGGCAAGGACCACACCTGCTTACCTTAATGATTATACTTGTCAGAGTGTGGCTGTCAAGAATACATCCCCACATAATATCTCCAAATTTCTATCCTATGGCAACCTATCACACACATACAAAGCCTTTGCAGTTAACTCCCTTGCTGCAAAAGATCCAAAGAGTTACAATGAGGCAATTAAGGAAGAATGTTGGAGGAAGGCAATGGAAGCAGAGTTTAATGCCTTGCAGTCCAACAACACATGGATACTCACTGATCTTCCTCCCAACAAAGAGCCAATAGGCTGTAAGTGGGTTTACAAAACTAAACTAAAAGCAGATGGGACTGTTGAGAGGTACAAAGCCCGGCTTGTGGCCAAAGGTTATACTCAAACACCTGGATTGGATTATATGGATACTTTCAGCCCAGTTGCCAAGATAACCACAATCAGAGTGGTACTAGCTATTGCTGCTATCAAGGGGTGGACTCTACACCAACTAGATGTGAATAATGCCTTCTTGCATGGGGATTTAAATGAAGAAGTCTACATGAAGTTACCCCCTGGTTTCACTCCTCCTAAACCAGGTCAGGTATGCAAGTTAGTTAAGTCACTATATGGCTTGAAACAAGCCAGTAGACAGTGGAATATCAAACTAACACATGAATTGCTGAGCATGGGTTTTACACAGGCTGTTTCTGACTCCTCATTGTTTACTAGGGGTAAGGGAGATGATTTTGTAGCCTTACTCGTTTATGTTGATGATGTGGTCATTTGAAGAGTTGTATTTTAGTGGGAGGTGGAAAGAGTGTAGGTGAATAAAACGGGAAGAAGTTCCCGAGTGTCGGTCTCAAGGAATGGTAGAAAAGGACTTGGTAGACAAGGAATTAGACACAAGAGTTCCTAGGTTTCAAAAGCTAGTCCTATCGAAAGGTGTATGTAGGTCATTCTAAGAATATCTCAAATACTAAAGCGAAAGGTGTTGTAAAACAAGTATTGGAAGGAAGGATTCAGACTAGTCTAGCATACATGCAACTCTTGATTTCCTAAGGTACTAGGGGTTTGAAAACACTCAAAGGACTAACATGAGACAAGGTCACTTACACCACCACCACTCTCGTGGTCAATGGACTCACTTCTTAGACCATAAAGTCATCCTTGTGAACCTTAGGCTAGAAGAGGCATTATGACAAACACGTTATGTGCCTCTTGCCTTCCTACTCCCTTTTCTCAAAGGTGAGAAGGAAAAGAGGTTGGTGAGGTCTCAAGCATTCCCTATTCTCATAGGTGAAAGCAAGCTACACTAACTCTCAAGTCCGATTGGCCTAATCGGAGTAGAGATCATTCAAACATCCCAACCGCTATCAAGATATCCAAAAAGCATCATTCTACCCTAGATTTAAGACATAAGAGCTCAAGAACAACATGCATGTTCAACTAGTCCTAATCCCTAGGTAACTAGCCACACATCTCTATGCTAAGCATCATCAAAGCAATTAAACAAATCTAAGCTATAAGGATTGAAAGCAAAACACAATTCAAAGCACAAATCAAATCAACAAAACAAATCACAACTCAATTCACAAACTAAAATTGAAGAACAAGAGAAGAAATTGAAAGGTTACTTGATTGCAAATGGAATTCTTCTACAAATCTTGAACAATTGCAAGTTGATGTCCACAATCTTCCCCAAATCTAGCTACTTGAATGGAAATGTGAATGGAATTGAAGTGGAATTGGGAGAGAATTTCAGAAATGTGAATGGAATTGAAGTGGAATTGGGAGAGAATTTCAACCTAATTCTAGAGAGAGAAATTTTATTGGGAGAGAATTTCAACCTAATTCTAGAGAGAGAAATTTTAGACTAGACTAATCTGGAAAAATGAATGGGGATCCCCCTGAAAAATGCCCCAAATCCCTATTTAAATCGCGCCAACCGCCAATTTGTTACGCTGTGGACGCCCGACTGGACGCGCGTCCTCTGCGCGTCCAGCGGGATTCTGTGTGCGCTGCTTCAAATCTTCGGCGGGATCTCGGGATCGGACGTGGGCGTCCGATGTGCGTCCGCGGCGCGTCCTAAGCAGACATTCCAACTTCAGAGAGCGATTTTCCGGACGCGAGGCGTCCGATGTGCGTCCTTCCCACGTCCTAAGCAGACATCTCAAACTTCAGAGAGCTGATTTTCGGACGCGGGGCGTCCGGTGGCGTCCGCAAAGGGGCTGCTTCGAACCCTGATGATCTGGGACGTGGACGCCTGGACGGACGCGCGTCCAATGCGCGTCCGATGTGTGTCCTTTGCTCCCAACTTTGGCTCGTAAATAATTCTCTGAAATCCATGCCTTTTTCACCTCTTTGCACAACGTTTTTACCTACAAAATGATCAAACACGCGTGGACTAGGGTCCAATGGCACTAACAAGCATTTTAATGCAATTAAAGCTCAAATCAATCACAAAAGCTAGCAAGTACATGCAATGTGACCCGAGAACGACCCTATAAATGTAGCATCTTTTGCACTTATCAACTCCCTAGCCATACTATATTGTGATAGCAAGTCTGCTATAGCCATAGCTGAAAATCCAGTCTTCCACGAAAGAACAAAGCACATCGAGATTGATTGTCACCTAGTAAGGGAAAAATTACAAAAGCAAGTTCTAAGATTGCTACATGTTGATACCACTAATCAATTGGATGATGTATTCACCAAGCCTCATGCTCCTAAAACATTCTGCAACTTTATTTCCAAGCTGGGTGTACATAGCATGTACACTCCACCTTGCGGGGGGGTATCAACACACAGTAGCTCTTCATCAGGCCTCACGTGCAGCACATCTGACATAGCTTAACCACCCCTTGTAACTAACTTGGAAGAGTTGTTTGTTCTGTTTTCCATTCCTAACAACCTCTCCGTGTTGTAATAAATATGTAGATTGCAGAACAGTTGAGCATTGAATAAACAGACATTCTTCTTCTTCTTCTTCTTCTTTCTCTCTCAACTCTGTATCTCTAGTCTGCTGTTTCTCCACACATTTAAGCATCAAGTCTACTTAGCGTTTTGAATACACTAGATTTTTAAAAAAACCTTTACAAAGGAAATCTTTACCATGAAAACAGCTTTCTAATCAATTGTAGCAACATGGTATTTATGAAACAAACAGGATTGACAGTAAATACAGTCGGTAGTTAACATGTCAAATACTTTAAGAATATTTTGGGTTGGCATGGGAAACCATTAGTTGGCTATGGTATTCTTATGATTAAAAGGGATGATAATGACGTGTCAAATAAAAGTAAAATAAGAAAAGTGATGAGACTAAATGAATGACTCTCTTGTTGGTTTTCTGTGTTATTTTTATTTTAAATTTATTGAACTTTCTATACATATACATTGGGAACAATATTAGTTTGGACTTCAGAACATTCATGTGCACTGGTATAGTGGTATTTGAATTTTCTGTATCTGTAAACTGTGTGTAACATTTTGTTTTGAGCAGTTAATATGCCAGCTTTTACCTGTTTATTACAGTTGACCTTTACTTGAAGGTGATAATTGGTGGCGAGGTCATGCAACAACTTTCTTGAAATATGTCAAATTGACAGATGATGTACTTAGAAAGGGACGTGTTAACCAACTAAACAAAGTAAGTCATAGTCTAAATATGGGCTTAATATTGTTTATTGCCATCTTTAGATCTTTTCTGTATTTTCTCTTAGTATATAATACTGGTTCTAGGTAAAAGAAGTTCTTAACAAAATGAAGGATGTGCCTTAATGTAGCAATTATTTAAATTCTGCCACTTAAAATATGTGAAATCTCATTGTGTAACAAAAATTGCTGATGTGTAGACAGTGTGTGCAATAGGAGTAATTAATATCATCAATGTCCCTTAATTATTTGGTCCCTAATAAATTACCCATTGATCTCATTTTAGATGGGCTAGTGCTTTGCCCTGGTTATTACAAACTATTTGTGTATTTTAGTTTTCTTTATAAATTATTAAGCTTGCTTTATTTAAATTTTCTCTGCAAAAATACTATTTGAAGTTTAGAATATCACATATAGAGTACAGAAAATATTGTTTTCAAAACTCAAAACAAAAACAAACAGTTAGTTAAGTACATTCTCTTTCATTTTATTTGTCTTGTTTATTATTTGAGGGCCTAGTTATAGTGAGACAATATATGTGTCAAGCAAAAGGAGTGGCTTCCTAAATTTCGCAGTTCCATCCTCCTCTAGCATGTTCAAAAAAATTTCTATTGAGATTTATTTGTAATGAAATAAGAAAACTTCATGCGCATTCAAGTAGGGTTCTATTAGTACCTCAATATTCATTTTTTCCTACATGAACATAGATCCGAAGATTTTAAAAAATAGTTAAATTTCTTAATCACTCATGTCAATCATTTTTAGATTTGAATACAGGTGCAAACTTATGACTTATGTGTCACGATTTAAGTTTGGAGCAAGATTTTCCGAGTTCATATATTAATTTCATTGTTGCCATCAAATAGTCTACACATTAGCACAGGGTAGTGATATTCCAAGACTAATCATTCTCCTGCTGCTTCTTGATTCCAACTCACCAATTGTATTGCAGTATTTATACCCATAACTAGTTGTATTCACAGTAGAGAGTTGAAAAGTTGAAATATCTATATATTTCACCCTTTATTTGTTATGGGTTTTTCTGCTACATGTCGTTCTCTTGTAGACTAAAATATATTTCTTTTTGTTGGCGTTCCCTGCTACTGTAGACTAATCATTCTCCTGCTGCTGTATTGCAGTCTTATACCCATAGACCATAACTAGTTGTATTCACAGTAGAGAGTTGAAAACTTGAAATATCTATATCTTTCACCCTTTATTTGTTATGGGTTTTCTGCTACATGGCATTCCCTTGTACACTAAAATATATTTCTTTTAGTTGGCGTTCCCTACTACTGTAGACTAATCATTCTACTGCTTCTTGATTCCAACTCATCTATTGTATTGCAGTCTTATACCCATAGGCCATAACTAGTTGTATTCACAGTAGAGAGTTGAAAACTTGAAATATCTATATCTTTCACCCTTTATTTGTTATGGGTTTTCTGCTACAGCGGACAGGTAGCGGCGGTGCGTGAGCCTCACGCTCTGCCCAGAACAGCGTCGAAAATTCCAGATTCGGTCGCCGCCGCTACGTTAGGCGGTGACGTCAACGGAGTGGGGGAAAAAAAAATTATTGTAATGGCTCTAATACCATGTTATGAGAGTAAAGAGAATTCTATGAGTATGAATATTCTGTACATTCTTCACCCAAAAGAGAGAATACAACTTAGCCCTATATATATAAGCTAGAAGACACCAAACAAGGAAACAAGCTTCCATATGCCTATCTACCAAAAACCCTAAGACGGCCTAATATATAGAGATTCTATATATTCAATATATATTCCATAACAAGTGCCAAATGCCAATGATCTTTTTAATCTAACTATGGTGATTTCAATTTTCATCTAAACTGTAGACTTGAGGGTATCTTGAAATTTGTTGCTCATTTTCTTATTGATCTCACTCTAATTTCAATATTCATCTAAACTGTACATGTTTCTTATTGGCTGCAAAATTCTAAATCTCCATCCCCTCCTTTTGTAGTGTTATCATTACTGTTTCTTTTATTATATTTATAATTCTTAATGTACTTCAACTGAATCATTTTTATTTACATTTGAGCATGTATTTCCCTTGTTTGTAATTCTTGCACAACAGGTTTATTTATTTATTTATTTTTGGTATGTATAGAAATTTAGCAAACAGAGATGAGTTGCATTTGTAAATTATTTTTAGTGACTAGTGTATTTATGGTTGTCTTTAAGTGTAAAAATGCATCATGTTTTTGCATAGGTATCTTGATAATGTTTATCTTATTTTGTTTCCATGGCTTGGATCAGAACTTGCAGAAATGGAGCAAGCTCATCCAGTTGTTGCCTACCTCGACAGATTGTTGGTAAGACTAGAAACAAGCAGAATGACATTTTCCATTCATTATTTAGGCATTTAGCTTGTTATTTTCAGGCTGCATGCGTGGGCCCTGACTTTAATTCCCAGAACAATGTTTTCCTTGTCACCTGTATCTTCTCCCTTAAATTAGTATAATCACTGACAACTATGCACTCAAGGTGTTTGACTACTCTTAATGAATTAGAACAGAATAAAGTAGTGATTTCTTTTCTCTTTGGAGCTAGCTCTGTAGTTATCTTAGATATTGAATTGAATTGAATTGAATGATTTTACTCGATCCCGAAATAGCTCTATCAGGAAACTCCATGTGTTTTTTCCTTTGAAAATTGATGTTTATAGTTCTGAACAATGGTCTCTTTCATTCTTACTTCAGGTTGTAGGAAAAGATAGATGTTTCTATCTATCTGAGAACCTTGATGAAAAGGATGATAATACATTCTGGATTCAAAAAGATGACCGGGAATATCCATATGAACTAGGACATGGATTGTCTGAAGAGGCTGGTTACAGTTCTGGTAAGCAGTAAATGTTAATCTTGAAAGAGTTTGTGTTGGAAGGTAATATGGATGGATTTTTGGGATGGTCTTCCTGCTCTTTTTGCTGCCCCAATTAAAGAGAGGGGAGAAAGGAGAGGGGACTAATGGCTAGTTGTTATGCACTTATGTTTGATCCCACATGGGGTTGAACACTGTTTTTCACAATCATTCTACTGATTCTTACACCTTATCTGTCTTGTTTGTTGATATTCATATTTCAGTGACACTCTTTCAGATCCCATATTTCTTTTATCTTATATATTGCTTTGTAGTGGGTATTGGGTAGACTAGGTTTGGTGTGTGCCTATACTTAAGTTAACTTGTATAATGATCAGCACTTGTGCTTAAACTTTGGGATGAACTTTGAAGGGAATAAAGAGCAGTGCATAAATCCCGAAGGCTTTGCTAGGTTCCTTGGTTTGCTTGAATCAGTTCCATTTAATGATACTTTTTCAAATGAGCAAGCAACAGCCGATTCAAGGTGCTTCTCTTTACTGAACTTTAATCCTTTCTGTTGCATCATGCAATCTATGGGTGCCAATAAACTATTTCTAGTAACTTGGATGGTTTTATAGACTTCTGCCCAAGTTGAGAGAGATTGCAACAAACCTTTATGGCAT
This sequence comes from Ipomoea triloba, assembly GCF_003576645.1. NCBI lineage: Eukaryota > Viridiplantae > Streptophyta > Magnoliopsida > Solanales > Convolvulaceae > Ipomoea > Ipomoea triloba. Next base: position 10,310,105 of record NC_044924.1, on the reverse strand, counting down.
ATATGAGAGTTTTATGTGAAAACTTTATCTGATATTCTGCTAGATACATCTAAACTTCATGGCGTTCCCTTGTACACTAAAATATATTTCTTTAAGTTGATGTTCTCAATTCTCTGTTAATTGAACAATAAAGGAATTGGGTATGTTTTTTATACAAGTGATTTTTGGCTTTATGGGTCATTTATTTAAATTACTTTCTTTTGAATATTATAGTACTTTTTGTAGACTAAACTAAATTATACTTGCACAGCTTCTTTAGTGTTACTTATTTGATCTCTTTTCTCATCCGAAGCAACTTTTAGAGTTCAGACATTTACACCCTCATAACATGTTCTTTTCTCAGGATAAGTGTAAAGCAGCATACTTCATTGTTGTTTTACACCGTTTGAAAACTGTTGTGATTGCTGTGCGTGGAACTGAGACCCCTGAAGACCTCAAAACTGATGGTTTATGCAGGGAATGCAGCCTTTCTGAAGGGGATTTGGCTTAGTAAAGTATCTCTCTCCCTTTCTCTCTCATGAACACAGTTTTTCGTTTTTACTGTCTTGTGTGGTTGCTTCCTTACCTTGTTTTTAGTGATCATGGGTCCACAATGTTGAACTAAGCTTCAAACGTTACTAGAAATAGGTTAACTTTGATAAAATATTTTTAAAAAATACCCGGTTACTCGAGAAACATAGGGATTATTTTTGTTTGGGTGATTCACTCGATGTGATTGACCCATTCCGTACGGTACGTACACCTGGATGATCTTCCCATTGCAGCCCTTCTACGTCCTCCGCACAACCATAACCTCATTGTCGTTTCAAATGGGAATTGAATGTACATTGTACTTGTTACAGAGATCCGACAAGAGGGGTGTGGGGGTGCATTCGCCGAGAAGGAGGTTGGGGAACGTGGTTCTCCAAATAGGGAGTTCCATGGGTGGTTAGAGTTAGGTTCATTTTGGAATGAGCCTTAGAGTTAGGTTCATTCTGTTTTTGAGTTTAATTAAAATAAAGAGTAATAAATACGGTTGGTGTATATACACCTACCCGTATTTACAAGAGAGCGACGGGGGAGAGTTGAGAGATAGGGATTTGGAAAATGTCTCCCAACTAAAAACTTAAGAAGACTTAAATGTCTACCAACTAAAACTTTAAGAAGACATTTTTCACCAAAGTGAACATTTTTTCCTTCGACTAGAATGAATATTTTGTATTGACTTTATTTTCTTTGTATTGCCACATGGACTCTAAGTAGAATTGTAGAAATTGAACAGGGAGAGAAATGATTAAAGAATAGAGAGAAAATGGATATAAAATTAACATTTATGATGGATTACAAAATTGTTTACTGTTTCTAAAATAAATAAATTGCCCAATTCTGAATTTTTCATAACACCATTTTTTTCCACTAGAGCTATTCCTAATTCCCAACTTGAAACACTACTCCCAAACTTGGCCATTAATTTGCAATTTCATTACAGATTATTGAGTATTTGACAGCCATTATCTAACAATTGGAAGGAGAAATATAATACCTAATAAGGTATTATATTGTCAAATGATTACTTAAGTGGTATTAGTTTGCTGTGAAATTTAATTAGGCTGTGTGAACTGTGATTTGAGCTTTGCATCTAGTCATCATTAGCAGTCCTACACACAAATTAAAAAAAACTATGTGCTTTGCATTTTTATCTATCAATATATGTATGTGCATTTGTGCATGCTTTATGTTTAATTTTCAGTTTTTAGCTATCAATATGTGTTATAGTGACAAAAATGTTCAGTTGGGGATCAAGGAAAGAGAGGCTACCTCACCATTGCACTATGCCCATGCTGGAGTAGTTGAGGCTGTACGTGATCTATATATGCAAGTTGAAAGAAATTTTGTGGATGGTATGGAGCTATGGATATTATATTTCTGTTAATGCAAACCTACATTAGGATTTAACATTGAAAATGAGCTCAAAGGATTGGCTAGTTGCATTGCCAACATTGAAAATGAGCTCAAAGGATTGGCTAGTTGCATTGCCAACTTTGTTCAAAAGCACAAAAGTCTCAACTCTCAACCTTAAGTAGCACACTAATCTCATTCCAGTCTCAACTCTCAACCTTAAGTAGCACACTAATCTCATTCCTTAGGAAATTATGGATATTATATTTCTGTTAATGCAAACCTACATTAGGATTTAATATTGAAAATGAGCTCAAAGGATTGGCTAGTTGCATTGCCAACTTTGTTCAAAAGCACAAAAGTCTCAACTCTCAACCTTAAGTAGCACACTAATCTCATTCCTTAGGAAATTATGGATATTATATTTCTGTTAATGCAAACCTACATTAGGATTTAACATTGAAAATGAGCTCAAAGGATTGGCTAGTTGCATTGCCAACTTTGTTCAAAAGCACAAAGTCTCAACTCTCAACCTTAAGAAGCACACTAATCTCATTCCTTAGGAAATTAGGTGGTTCAAGAGTGTGCTTATCTAGAATGATTTTGCATTTAGCAATGGATCCTAGGGGTTGCACATGTATGCCTGATTTTTATGCTATAATAATATGAAACTGTGATTCAAATGATTAATACTTCTATTGTTGTAAAGCAGTAAGTTATTCTAGACACTTTGAATTGCCCAGGGTAAACTACACTGAAACAGTAACTTTTTTTCTCCATTTCTTTGTATTCTTACATGTTTATGCATATGGTCCTCTCCCCTGTGTGGATCTAGTGGTAGCAGATGCATGTAAGTGTGAAACAAAGAATAAAAGATAAAAATAATAGATGATGTATCATTTACATACATTGTTGTTTCCTTAATTAGCTTATGCAGTGCACACTGACACGCTCAAAAGTGCATATATTTTTCCTTCTATCTAGTGAGACTGACATAAAACTATGGAAAAACCTCTCAGTGTTGTGTACAACGATGAATTTTCAGCACACCTTTCAGTTTCCAGTTGGATTGCAATTATATGAGGCTTCAAGCAGCTGCACTTAAGGCACCTTCCAACTCTCTAGACAATTCGTGTTTCTGACCATTTGCCAAAAGAAAAGGATGACCCGAATCTTCCAGACTTGGTATTCTTATTCGAGGTCGGTCCAAACATTTTATAGACTTGGGGCGAAATTAAAAAAGGCCTTTATTTGAAAAACTATGATTGCTGCAGTAGGCGCTAGGCGCTAGTAAGGCATGGACGAAGCCTGAAATTTCTTCAGGCCGACATCGAGGTGCCAAACCTTCCCGTCGATGTGAGCTCTTAGGCCCTAAAATCATCTTAAGCATTTAAAACCATCTTAAACCTAAAGCCTAAAACCTAAAACAACCTTAAACCCTAAATACTAAAACCACCTCTAAACTTTAAAATCACTTCTAAACCCTAAAAACCATTTTAAACATCTAAAAACACCTAATACGCAAAACCCTAAACCCTAAAACCACTTTATACACTAAATCCTAAACCTTAAACCCAAAATTAAACCCTAAACCCTAAAATCAATCTAAACCTTAAACCCTATACTTACCCTAAGCCCTAAAACTTGAAATCACCCTAAACCCTAAAACCACCTCTAAACCCTAAAACCTAAAACCACCTTATACGCTAAACCCTAAACCCTAAATCCTAAATAATAAACCCAAAATTAAAACTTAAACCCTAAAATCAGCTTAAACCCTAAACCATGAAACCAACTTAAACCTGAAACCTTAAAACCACCTCTAAACCATAAACCATAAATCCTAAAACCCTATAATCACCCTAAACCATAAACTCAAAACCAAACCCTAAAATTGTCTTAAATCTTAAACCCTAAATACTAAAACCACTTCTAAACCCTAAAACCACCTTATACGCTAAATCTTAAACCCAAAATTAAACCCTAAACACTAAAATCAACTTATACCCTAAAACCACCTTATATGATAAACCCTAAATCGAAAAACCACCCCCTAAAACCAACCTAAACCCGAAACCTTAAAACCACCTCTAAACCATAAACCATAAATCCTAAAACCCTATAATCACCCTAAACCATAAACTCAAAACCAAACCCTAAAATTGTCTTAAATCTTAAACCCAAAACCCTAAAATCATCATAAACCTAAATCCTAAAGCCTAAAACAACCCTAAACCCTAAATACTAAAACCACTTCTAAACCCTAAAACCACCTTATACGCTAAACCTTAAACCCAAAATTAAACCCTAAACACTAAAATCAACTTATACCCTAAACCCTAAACCATCGCACTAAATCCTAAACCCTAAAACCACCCTAAAACCACCTTATATGATAAACCCTAAATCGAAAAACCACCATATATCCTAACCCTTATTCCAAAACTAAACCCTAAACTCACCCTAAAGCCTGAACCCTAAACCATCTTATACGCTAAACCCTTAAACCAAAACTAAACCCTAAACCTTAAAATCAACTTAAATCCTAAATCTTAAATCGTAAGACCTAAACCCCAAAACCATTTTAAACCCTAAACCCTAAAACCACCCAAAACCCAAAACTCTAAAATCACCTCTAAACCCTAAACCCTAAACCCTAAACTCACCTTAAAGCCTAAAACCCTAAGCCCTAAACCCACACTTATACGATAAACCATAAACCCTAAAATTGCCATAAACCTTAAAACCACCTTTAAACCCTAAACCCTATACTCACCTTAAACCCTAAGCTGTATAAAAACTTTAACCCTAAACCCTAAAATCACCTCTAAAGCTAAAACCATGAACTTACCCTAAACCTTAAAACCACCTCTAAACCGTAATTTCTAAAATCACCTCTATACCTTAAACCCTAAAACCACCTCTAAACCGTAATTTCTAAAATCACCTCTATACCTTAAACCCTAAATCCTAAAACCCTAAACCCTAATCCCTAAAACCACCTTGTACGCTAAACCCTAAACCCAACCCCAAATCCTAAATCCACCTTATACACTAAATCTTAAAACCATAAACCCTAAAATCATCATAGACCCTAAACCAAATAACAACTCTAAACCATAAACCATAAACCATAAAACCATATTAAACCCTAAACCCTAAACCTTAAACCCTAAACTCACCTTAAAACCAAAACTAAACCCTAAACCCTAAACTCACCTTAAAACCAAAACTAAACCCTAAACCCTAAACCATAAAATCATCTTAAACCTTAAACCCTAAACCATCTTAAACCTAAATCCTAAATCCACCCTAAACCCGAAACACTAAAACAACCCTAAACCCAAAACACCAAAACCACCTCTCAACCCTCAACCCTAAATCCTAAAACCACCTTATACCTTAAATCCCAAAACCCTAAAATCAACTTAAATCGTAAACCCTAAATCCACCCCTAAACCCTAAAATCTAAAACATCCTAAAACCCTAAAACCTAAACCCTAAACCATAAAACCATATTAAACCCTAAACTCAAAACCCTAAACCCTAAACCCTATCCCTAGAGTAACTTTTATCTGTTGAGCGACGAGCATTCCACTCGGCACCGTTGGATCGGCCGACTTTCGTGAAGGCGAAACATTAAAACAAAAGAGATAGTGAAAAAAAAAAAAAGAAGAAGAAGTACTTAAAAAATATAATCATAAAATATTGTTGGATAGACAAAAACATCAATACTTTATAAAATATTCATAACAAAATATAGAACATAATTAATTTGATAAAAACTTTATAAAAATATTCATAACAAACTATGGAAACATAATTAATTTGATAAATTAATTCAAATAAAAAACACATTATAAATTACACATCTCATTGTTAATATGGAAAAAATTATATGTATATATATAAAAGCCAGAGAATTGAACGCCTAACCTCTCATAACACAAATACACATTTACCAACTAATCCAAATATATATAAAGCACCAGTAAAATGGAAATATTATATTTGGATTCTTCCCAATTCCATAATTTTAGAAAGACAAAATAAGGAAGGATATATTCCTTTGGAGTTGTAACTCTACAGGCAGAGTAATATGGGGAAAGTGGGAAAATTTATTAAAAATAAAAAATGACGCAAGAGCATTCAAAGGATTTATGTGATTTCTTGATTTTCTAACATGATGGGCAAATGGAAATTTCATTTTAACTGAAGTATATAGTTCAATTCAACCCATAATAATTTCAAAAAGACTAAGTTTTGTGTGCTTCTGCTTCATTTTATCATATGTACTTTGTTGACATCTTTAATGCCCACATATGAGTTGGCAGAATGAATCCACATAAAACGTATTGATGTTATAGACTACTGTGTACACTTTGGTTAAATTGTATGTGCCATAATATGCAGAATGAGTGTAAGAAAAAATGTAAAAGAAGTTGGCGTGCACTAAGTTTGAACTCTATGTGCCACAATGTGCAAAAATATTGACAGAATGAATTGATCGAAACCAGGTTGATGTTATAGAGTATAGTGTGCACTTCGGCGAAAAGAGTGTCCATAATATGGAGAATGAATGTGTGTACGCGAAAAGATGTAAAACAAGTCGGTGTGCATCTTGGTTGTCCTGGGTGTGCCATATTGCCCAACAATACTGACAGAATGAATACATGAAAATCATGTTCACGTTGTGCACTTGGGTTAATTGGTGTGTGCCATAATGCTAAAAAAACTGATATACAAAATATTGTGCAATTACCATGTCCCACACTCTGTATTTCACATTGTGCCCATAGAAAACAAGTAACAATTAATATGCCATACAGAACCATAGAAAATACCCAATGATACACTGAACAGAATGCGTGCGTGTAGACGTATACGAATGTGCATGCACCAACACTCCCTAAACCTGGTCAGTGTGCACTTTGGTTGAATTGTGTGTGCCAAAATGTGCAATAATCTTGTCAAAATAAATTCACAGAAAAGAGGTTGGTGTGGACTTTGGTTGAAGTGTGTGTGTCATAATGTACAATAATACTGATAGAACAAATCCACGAAAACCATTTTGGTGTTATAGACTACGGTGTGCACTTAGGTTAAACTGTGTGTGGCATAATGTGTAGAATGAATGTGTGTATGAAAAGACGTAAAAGAAGTATATGTGCACTTGGGTTGAACTGTGTGTGTCATATTGTATAATAATACTAAGTACTAACAATATGAATATACGAAAGCTTGGTTGATGTGAAAGAATAGGGTGCACACTTGGGTTTACAAGTGTGTGCCACGATGCTAAAAAAAAACTAATATACAAAACTACATGGGATTACGATGTGGCACATTGTATTCCACTATGTGCACATAGAGTTTGCACAAAAATAATCCACACAATACCACATAAAGCATACACTGCTACACTGAAAGTGTTTAAATTTCAAACATCATCAACAAACCACATAAATGTTCATTAAAAAATAAAAAACAAATACAACACCTGAGCAATAAATTAGAACAAAGTGTTAGCCAATAAAAAAGAACAAAAAACACATAAAACATCCAAGGAATAAATTTCAACATCATAAATAGAATACAGAAAAGGTGCCTAAATGATCTAAAAGTAGTACTAATCAACCTGCTCAAATGAGCACACGTAGCTAGCATTGTTCAACAGCGTCACAGTATTCAACCGCACTACGGATGTTCTTGGAATGGTGAATGTTAAACTCAACAAAATTTGAAGCATATAAGTCATTCACTCATCCTCAACAAGCCAAAATGTAAATTTTCATCTTACAATCCAACTGCTGAATTTCATGAGTTAGAGTTGGGCATGTTTTATGAAGATGCAACACAGTTTAAGAAGGCAATGGTTAATTATGCAGTGCACTTTAAGAGGGACATGCTATTATAAAAATGAGAGTATGAGAGTGATGTTTAAAATGTGCTGGCATTGAGAGTACTGATGGTAAAGGCTGTCATTTCATTGCATGCACTGCTTCATGGGAGGAGAAATACAAGTGTTTTCAATTAAAGACTCTTGACGCCGACCATAATTGCAATCAAAAGTTTAGCTTGCGTTTGGTGAGTCAACACTGGATAGAAGATACATATGAGGAAAAAATTAGAGATAATCCTTGCATTGGGCCTGTAGAGTTGAAAAATCACATTGAGTCAGAATTGAAAATAAATTTAAGTATTAGCAAAGTGAGAAGAGCAATTAGGTCTGTGCTCAAAAAAATTAATGCAAGCTTTGAGGATCAGTTTAGGAGAATAAGGGACTATGCACAAGAGTGTATCAACTCGAACCCAAGAAGCACAGTAGTACTAAAAAGTAAAAACCAGTAGGGTCACACCTGATAGTCCTTGTGTGTTCCAAAGAATTTATGTATGTTTTGAGGCATTGAGAAGGGGTTTCTTAGATGGATGTAGAAAGATTATTGGATTGGATGGATGTTTTCTCAAAGGGTTGCTAAAGGGAGAAATATTAACTGCAGTAGGAAGAGATGCAAACAATTAAATATACCCTATTGCATGTGCTGTGGTGGAGATTGAGAACACAGATTCATGGAGATGGTTTTTAGAGCTGCTAAAAAATGATTTGGGAATCACCAACACTTACCCTTGGACCATAATTAGTGACCAACAGAAGGTATGTGCTCTTCAATATATTTACTGTAGTTCTTTCTTGCTATTTACTGCCTAAATTACAGTGACCATTGTATCTTTGCTTCATATACAGTGACTAGTGTCTTACTTACTTCATCATTATCTATATAATTTTAATTTCAGGGATTAACAACTGTTATCTAAGAACTGTTTCCAGATTCAGAGCATCGAAATTGTGCAAGGCATGTGCATGCAAATTGAAGTAAGCGCCACAAAGGAAAGGTTATGAAAAATCACTTTTGGATGTGCGCCAAGTCAACAACAGAAGTTCAATTTCATGAACAACTAAAAGCCTTAGAAATGAGAAACAAAGAGGCTAAAGCTGACCTAAAACGGTATCCACCTAAGTTTTGGTGCAAGTCTTTTTTCAGAACAACAAGTAAATGTGACATTGTTGACAACAATATATGCGAAGCATTCAATGGGACTTTGCTTAAAGCAAGATGCAAGCCAATAATTCCCATGCTTGAAGACATTCGAGTACTTGCCATGAGAAGGATAGCCAAAAAATTGAAGTTTGTAGACAGTTGGAATGGTAGATATGGACCACTTATTATGAAGAAACTAACTGCAAATAAGAAAGAAAGCATTGGATGGAAGGTACATTGTTTATACCATTTTTTTTAATAATATGACATTACATTTGTTGGGATTTAAATTCGACTGGTAAATTTTGTTGCTAGATTGATTTTAATGGAGATGATGGATATGAGATTAAGAAAGGTCGAAATCATTTCAAAGTCAGGCTTGAAAATAGGACATGTTCGTGTAGAATTGTAGATCATGGGATTTGACAGGTATACCTTGTCCTCATGTTATATGTGCCATCTTTGATAAGGGAAGGAACATGGAGGATTATCTTGATCCTTGCTACTCAAAAGAAGCATATCAAAGGACTTATGCACATACTCTTCTACCGATGAATGGAGAACTCTTTTGGCCTAAAACAAATTGTGAGGAAATTTTGGCTCCAATCCCAAAAAAAATGACAGGTAGGCCAAAGAAGAAAAGAAACCTTGAGGAAAATGAAGGTTCATCAACTGCTAGCAAGAAGACTTAACTAAGTAGGAAAGGCCGCATAATGAGATGTTCAATTTGTAGACAAGAAGGGCACACTAGAGCAAAGTGTGATTCTGTTGGAGGTGTTTTGGGTTAATGTTTTGGCAGAAAAGTTGTTTTGGGTTAATGTTTTGGCAGTACTAGATTAACAGTATATTTATGCTTATCAAATGTTGTTGTGCTGCAATAAAATATATGGCAGTGCAAACTATATTAACAATATATTAATTTCTGCTTAGCAATGCAAATCTATATTAACATTATATTTTTACTTGTCAAAATATTTGGTATAATTAGTCAGTGTATAGATAGACTTTGTATTATATTATTATGCGTGTAATTAATTCTTAAATTTAAATTATAGTTATATTATGCCTGTAATATGTATGTGTTTTTGCGAAAGTTTTTCAATGTATAAATTCGATCAAGGAAAACTTCAGTTTAAGAAATTACATGCGGATAGTATTTTTCCATATTCAAAAATATCGCAAATACTACAAACAATTGCGAAAGAGAGAAAAATGTGGATAGTATTTTTCCTTATTCAAAAATATCGCAAATACTACAAACAATCGCGAAAGAGAAAAAAAAACCTAAAATAAAATAAAGAAGCTATAGTTGAGGGTTAAATCCTTAGTTTTTTGTTCCTCGCCAAACTGGGTTGGCGGCTCTCACAAAAGGAGGACTGTTTGTAGACGCAAGTCCTGAGAGCGAAATATGCGATAACCTCCGACGACTGTGCAACATGGAGGCCGAGAGCTAAAATGTCTAATGTTTGGAAAGGTATACTAAAGGCAGTCCCAAGGTTGAGAAGAGGTATAACTAAACTAGTAAGGAATGGGAGAGATACATCATTCTGGTTGGACAAGTGGCTGGGGGACTGCCCATTGTATGAGCGTGCAACTACTGTAATCCCTTTATTTGAGGTATATAATTATGTGGCTTACTACTGGAATCAGGATGGCAGCTGGAAGTGGAACGTCCTGCAGCAGTTCCTACCTCAGAATATCCTAGATGAACTAGCAGCCCACATAGTGCTGGACAATCCAGACTCTATTGATTTAACGGGATGGAGCAAAGAAGCGTCAGGCACCTTCACAGTATGCTCTGCGTACGAATGTGCGATGAACAACTCCCCATCACCTGATGCAGCGAAATGGAACGCTATTTGGAAACTGAAACTACCTAGCCGAATCAAGACATTCCTATGGCTCTGCCGGCATGAAAGACTAATGACTAATAAGCAAAGGGTGAAGAGAGGTTTCGCCACTTGTGACAAGTGCTAGCTCTGTAGTGATGCGAGCGAAGATATTGAACATACCTTGCGGAAATGCCCGGCAGCGGACAAGGTCTGGAAAAGTCTATACCCAGACTTCTATTGGAAAACAAGGACCTTACATTTCCAGAAATGGTTGGACTATGGCATTGCGAACAAAGGGAATAAGCGCAAACCAGAAGAAGAGAACGCCAAGTTTGCGACTGCCCTGTGATGGATCTGGAAGTGGAGGAACGAGACAATTTTTACAAAGACACGATACCACCTCCAATCGAAAATCCTGTGGATCACTACTCAATTCGAACAATTTAGTTCGGCCTTCGCCAGAGCCAAACTACACCAGGGTTCAGAACTCACTAATAACTTGGAAATCAGAAGCTGGACTAAACCCCAGCCAGGAACAGTGAAGGTGAATTTTGACGGGTTAATAGAGCCTCTATCCAAAAAAGCGGGGTGCGGAGGTGTCATAAGAGACTCATCAGGATCTTGGCTAGTAGGCTTCGTAAACAACATAGGCGAGTGCACTCCCTTGCAGGCAGAAGCTTGGGGACTACTTAGAGGCATTCAAACAGCAGTACACAGGGGATATAGAAGGATTACTCTAGAGAAGGAGATTCAAAGGAGATCATTACAGCCATGAGTAATCCCGCGAACTTGACTACCTCGACCTACAATTTACTTAAAGCATGCAGACAGGAGTTACGACAAGTTGAGTCATGGAACATTGAGCTAATTCCTCGTGAGCAAAACACAGTTGCGGACCAACTAGCAAGATCATCAAAACTATATCCCAAAGGCATCCACGTGCTCACACAACCGCCAGTCGATGCAATCCGTCTCCTAGAATATGATCAGGTTGGCTGCCTATCATGGCGCTACATGTATAACATTGGCTAAATGGCCTCAGTTGTTTGAAGGGTTTCCCCCATCCCTAATAAATAAATAAAAAAATCCTTAGTTTTTTTTTTTGGTGAAATGCTTAGTAGGAAAATAATAATAATAAAAATAAAAAATAAAAAATTCATGTGGCATCCTAATGGCATCCCAATCAGCAAAAACCTGTTGGTAACCTGTTAAAAAGGCTAATTGCTCTTTTTTTACAGGTTCATGGATGAATTTGGAGTTTATTGGAGTTCGATGGCTTAATTACTATCCCCAAATAGTTCAATGGCCTATTTGTACCTTTTCCCCTACTTTTATTATAATGTATTCATGCATATGTTTTCAAACTTCTCTTTTTGGTACTTTCTCAAACTTACCTGAATCACAAAAGTCAATACTCTCCTACCCATAAAGAATCTTGAACCCATGATCTTCAATTTAATAGAGGCACTTTCATTGACATTTTGGAAGTAGTGTGTTTGTGAATAACTAATATTTAATTATATTACTTATTTTATTAATTATTTAATAGTGTTAGAGTGATTTGTACTTTGATAACTAGCTAGTTAAAATAGTAATATGTAATAAAGATATCAATATATTGTTTTTGTTTTTGTTTTTTAATAATAACTGATAGTTAATTATATTAGTTATTTTGATTATTTTTTATCAACCAGTTTATATTTGGAGCAGTGTGTTAAGTGAATAATTAATATTTAATTATTGTTGCCAAAATTGGCCGTTTAGGCCGTGCTTAGGCGCTCCTAAGTCGAGGCGAATTGCTCTCTTAAGCGATCTTCTAGTGCCAAACTCGATTGAATTTGGTCGAGTTAATTAGTTTAATTCGACAGAGTTAGTCAAGTTAATTTCGATGAGTCGGTCTTGTTAATTTTTTTAGAGTTAATTCTAGCAATGGTCCTCCGACTATGTTGATTTTCCAAAATTAGTCCCCGACTTTTAATTTGGACAATTTAGGTCCCTTGACTTTCAAATTTTTTCCAATGTTGGTCCTTTCGTCAAATTTTGATTAAGTTGATGTCAAATGAAGGGGTAAAATTGTCCGTTCACATGTTTAGTGTATTATTACTCGCATTTCTCCTGTCCTATACACTGTATATATAAATATAATTTTAGTCGAAGTCTCAATCGAAGCCATTAATCTCAGTCGAAGTCTCTTTGACTGAGATTATATTCATATATACAAAGTATAGGACAAGAGAAATACGAGTAATAATACACTAAATATGTGAACGGACAATTTTACCATTTTATTTGACTTCGACTTAACCAAAATTTGACGAAAGGACCAACATTGAAAAGAATTTGAAAGTCAAGGGACTTAATTGTCCAAATTAAAAGTCGGGGACTAATTTTGGAAAATCAACATAGTCGGAGGACCATTGCTGGAATTAACTCATTTTTTTATAACACGGAGTTAGTCGAGTTAACTCGGACGAGTCGGTCTTGAGTTTATATATATATATATATATATATATATATTGCATTATTATTTTTTAATAAGTCGCCATTTAGGCACGCCTAGGCACTACGTCAGACGGTAGACTAGCGTCTAGCACCTATTGCAACCATGTATTTAATTATATTATTTATTTTAATTATAACCATGTATTTAATTATATTATTTATTTTAATTATCATTTAATAGTATTAGAGTGATTTGTACTTTGATAACTGGCTAGTTAAAAATATGTAATAAAGGTATCTCAATATATTGTTTTTTAATAGTAATTGATAGAATGATAGTTAATTATATTAGTTTTTTTTATCGTATTTATATAAATTGATAAATTAACTATTTATCAAATAATATATAAAATACTTTAATTATTTTAAAGTAATTTTAAGATTTATTATTAGTAAATTAGACTTTTGAAAATAAAATGTAATTCATTAATTAAAAAAAAAACTATTTCAAGCAGTATTGTCTCTTTTTTTTTTTTTTTTTTTTTTTTTGTTTTGTTTACTTGCATATGTTAATTAAGTTAAACAGCTGTTTATTAAAATTTTATTTTAGCTATTTAAGTACAATTAATGTTGGTAAAGTTAGTAAAAAATTGATATATAACATGAATTAGAAGTCTTTCTCTATGCCAATGACCTTGTGGTCTAGTGGCATTCGGTAGTAGTATTTGGTTGCACCCCATGTTGGAGGGGTAGGTTTGAGCCTCAGTGGAGGCGATGCTGACTCTTTGTGAATACTACATTGTAGCCGACAAGTCGAGCTTGAAAAATAATGCTTGAGCTCAGCCCAACAATTTTTTAGGCTTGACTGAAGTTATTTTTAATCTAATTTTTCATAATATTATGTTTAGCATTAATATATAAGATTTATATATTTAGAAATTACATTAAAAATACTATTAAACACAAAAATTAAATTTAAAAATAAAAAAAATTACTAAAGAAAATAAGCAATGAAGAAAAAGTTGGTTTGACTAATGAATAGTAAATAGTACAGGTAAAATGGGACAGAGAAAGTATTATTTATGGCTTGTGAGCAGCTCGGCTCTACTCATTTGGATCGTTATATCGTGGACCAGGGTCTACAGTGCACTGTCGACACTGGTTCAAAACAACGTCGTTTAACTAAGTTATGGGGAGTTGACGTGCGACGGACACTGTTCTGTCCGCCCAATTTTTCGTTATGTGTAATTCTGTGTATTCTATTGAGTGTTTGTGTATTCTTTAAAAAAAAAACAATTCATATCATCCAACATCAAAGAGTCAGTACATCTGGGCCAGAAAGTGGCCTAGCTAAGACAAATGCCCAAGGGCTTACATAGTTACATATTCATTGCCAAAGTGGCTATCTAATATCAACGATTTCCTCTATCTAATATGCCAAGTAAAGTATCCAATGGCCTCCTTAGGCTAATCTTCATACAAACTAAAGGTACGCACCACTCCCTCCTCCCTTCACCAAGTCTTCTAAGCACAAAACTATGGTATCTAACAAGAATAATCCACGCCCTACACAAAGGATGGGACCGATACCTATGAACCAACTACACAACCCATTTCTTATTTCCACCTTTTCATACCAAGCACTTTCGTACCCTCACCCTTAGGCCACCAACCAACCCCCTATACAGATCTCTGCATTTGACAGGGCGAAGCCTTAATAGCCAACAACCTAAGCAATGAGACCCACCATGTGGGCACAAGCAACCCCCTCTGCACAGATCTCTGTGTTTTTCCACAGGGAGCCCTACAACCTGCACCCACAGCAATGGTAGTACCCAGAGCCCCCACCCTTAGAGCATGGATCAACCTCTCCCGTACAGAGCTCTGTATCTTACTAGGAAAAGCCTTATCAAGCCACACCCTAAGCAATGGGGAACATCATTTCTTAAATCATTTCATCACCTTTCTCTTTTTTTTTTTTTTTTTTCTATTTCTTTTCTTTCAACCTATTATGCTTCCTTTCCAATTTCAAAAGACATTCCCATCTCTATAAGTGTATGCTATGCTTGGATCACCCCCTGCAAATACCCACATAAGCACACAGTTTCCCATTTTCACCCTGTCACACTTGCAATTATCAGACTAGAGAGGCCAAAGACACCCTACTTAGCATGCTAAATAAGAAAATCTTCAACCTAGACAAAATCACTCATTTTTCAAATTCCAATTCATTTCAGCTTTCACTTGTTGCCTTCATGTACTCCCAGCTCTGCACTGTACCGCCACCATCTTCATTCCCTGCACAAACAAATCAAAACAAATATCATACCAGCAGCCCTCCAGCAGAGTTATGCCCATATTCCATTTCCACCTGCACATCTCATCATACCACTACTCATCAACAGATCAGAAGCAGAAACATTCCACCAAGTAAAAGACGTTACCTGTAATATACAGAGGGAGAAAAAAAGAAATGAGGCAAGCCCTCTAGATCCAATACTTGCCTAAAGGACCTTGACATTGCCTCACGTGTTAGATAAATCACATTTCCCTCCTTTTCATTCTTTACCAAGCATTCTGCCACACAATTCACTTTTTCCCTACATTTTCCTACCACCGTTCCCTCCCATTCTTCCTTCTCCAGAACTCTTTCATCATCTGACTCAATAACCATTCTCCCCAAGTTTCTTTCCTTACTCCATTCCACCCCATCCCTTAACATTCTTTTGATTAAGCCATCCAGTTCCTCCTGAACAGAGTACACCCCAGCCAAGCAAAACCTTCCTTCACCATTTCTAATCACAAAGCCACAGTTCTTCCCTCTCTCCCTCCCCCCACTTCACAATTCATTTTGATCCATGCCTTCTTGGGCTTACACCAACTAGCTCTATCCACAATCTTCTTCACTTCACAGCTTCAACTCTTTTCATTATAAACCTCTAGTTGGGTGGATATGGATCCCAGTTAGGCCACCTCCTGGCCACACATTCTATTATATAGTTCTGTACGTTAGTAATTTCAATACCATATGTCCATATCTCATGAAACTGGAATGCTAATAGTTAGAGTAGTGATTCTGTGTATTCTATTGACTGTTTATGTGTATTCTAGTATATAATTCTGTACATTAGTAATTTCAATACCATATATCATGAAAGAGGAATGCCAATACTTAGGGTAGTGATTCTGTGTATTCTATTGAGTGTTTACGTGTATTCTAATATATAATTCTGTGCATTATTGATTTCCAATACCGCAATAACATTAAGTATAAAAAATTAGATCAAATACACATATTATTCAATAGAATACACACAATCAATATCCTAAATATTAGCATTACTATTTAATGAGGCATGATACTCGAAATCAATAATGTACAAAATTATATAGCATAATACACAAAATCATATACCAGAATACACAAAATTTACGAATAGAATACACATAATTATTAGCCTAAGTATTATCTCTACTGTTTCATGAGATATGGTATTAGGAATCAATAATGTACAGAATTACATACTAGAATACACAGAATCAATGAAAAGGATACACAAAATATAAGCCTAAGTATTATCTGTTATGTTCCATGAGGTATGGTATTAGAAATCAATAATGTACAGAATTACATACTAGAATACACAGAATCAATGACGAGAATATACAGAATGTCACAACAGAATGCACAGAATATTATCACAAAATACACAAAACTCATCTTATAAGTTAAGACCGAACAAAAACGGAAAAATCATTAATTAAAAGGAACAAAACGACGTCATTTTGAATCGAGATTGTGCACCTGATTCACGATATAAATTGCTCACTCATTTGCAACCCTTCTGGAATAGCAAAATAGCAATTATTTGACAGGATCAGCTCTAAGTGGGCTGATTAAGGAGCCCATGAGTGAAAGGATGATTGGGCCCATTTGAAATCGCTTGCTAAAATAGGGCCCGTTTAATATAAGGGCTAGTATCAATATAAGTTGATGCGCTATTAGGGTTTCACAATCGTGTGAAGGGAGAGCGTCAGCGCGGCAGAGCTTACAGGAGCCATGGTTCTCAAGTAATTCTCTTCGATCCCCTTTAAGCTTGCATGAATTTTTATCTATTTTGTTGTTTAAACTATGCTGTTATATCTCGTTGTGTTCACCTCTTTGTGGAAGGAATAACAAGTTTTGTGTGAATTTTGAACAAGTTTCAACCTTTTGCTATATTCAAACGGGATGCATTCTATGTTTTTCTTCATTTCCTTTCTTATTCACGAGATTTGTAGATCTATGTTCACCGAAGCGCATGCGTGGCTTCATTTTCACGCGCGCGTAATCAGTCCCCTTATGGATTCAAAATCAGATGTATGTTCGTCTCGTATAAGAATTGCTATGGTAGTTTCATTTTTAACAATATGATAAATACTGTGAGTTTTTTTTTTAAGTAACTGGCGCGGTATTGTTTTGGCCTTTGGAGTGTGTTGGGGCGTCTTTAATATCGTTTTAAAATGTTGGAGCGTGGGATGCTAGAGGTAATCATGTGGATTGTGGAATCATGAAATGAAAAAAAAATGGAACTAGTAGGCTAATGCATAAAGTCAGGTGTTGATTTTGAAAATGAAGCTATCAACCATCTTTTGATTCTTAACAAAGGAAATTGTGAATCATCTATGCCTTGGGAAAATTCAACTACTATATGTGCTCATTGATCTAGGTGGCTGTTGGGACTTGTGGAAATTGTTTTAGTATCCATTCTAAAGTAGCTTGAGTTTTCTCAAGGGCTGAGAGAAAGTGCATCAAAAGCAGATTAAGTGCAAGGGATTTATTCTAAATTGAAACGTTCCCTGATCCTTGTGCTTCAAGATTGAAAGTGATATGCTTGAATGTGCAGTATATGTTATTGAATGCCCTGGACCTGATGTGCAACAAGTGCACTTCTCTGTGATTATACCTTGTCCCCTCCACAAATATATTACAAATCTAGTCATTAATGCACTTTGTTGTGATTTCAGGACTGAACTCTGTCGCTTCAGTGGTGCCAAGATTTATCCTGGGAAAGGCATCAGATTTGTTCGTGCAGATTCTCAGGTTGAACTCTAATTGATGCTGGTGGTTTTATCAATTATCCTTTTTTTTAATGTCTTTATGGAAAGAGTAAGAGTAGACTGTATACTATTGCCCAATTTTTGCTAATTTTGATAATTTCAGGTTTTCCTGTTTGCCAATTCAAAATGTAAAAGATATTTTCACAACAGGCTGAAGCCATCCAAGCTTACATGGACAGCCGTGTATAGGAAGCAGCACAAGAAGGTGTGGTATATGTTTCAAGCATTGTTTAGCCTCTTGAATTCTCATTATTTTTAATTTTTAAAAAACATTTAATAGATTAGTTCCTTGAGAAGTAGGGTTATCAAATTTATCTTATTCTGATTGATTTGGTCATTTTTATTTGATACTGTTAGGATCTTGCACAAGAAGCTGTTAAGAAGAGGAGACGTACCACAAAGAAGCCTTACTCTAGATCCATAGTTGGTGCAACCTTGGAGGTCATCCAGAAGAAGAGAGCTGAAAAACCAGAAGTCAGAGATGCTGCTAGGGAGGCTGCACT
This sequence comes from Ipomoea triloba, assembly GCF_003576645.1. Lineage (NCBI taxonomy): Eukaryota > Viridiplantae > Streptophyta > Magnoliopsida > Solanales > Convolvulaceae > Ipomoea > Ipomoea triloba. The sequence goes on along the minus strand of NC_044924.1, from coordinate 10,291,310 downwards.
CAGGTACCTTTTATAGTTGCTTCTTTCTGGCTAACAATTTGTGTCTGACCATTCACAGTGAATTTCGGAAATAGAAATTCTGACACCATATCTGTTTGTAATCTTGTTTGCTTATGCAGAGAAATTAAGGAAAGGATCAAGAAGACTAAAGATGAGAAGAAGGCAAAGAAGGCAGAGGTGATGGCCAAGGCACAGAAGGCAGGAAAGGGTAACATTCCCAAGGGTGCCGCACCAAAAGGTCCTAAGATTGGAGGTGGTGGTGGGAAGCGCTGAGCTACATCCTTTTAAGTTTCACATCTTTGCAAAATTTAGAACAATAGCTAGTATTTCCGATTTTGTAAGGTGGAACAAGTGTCATTTTGGTTCTGTGTGCTGATATATTTTTTTTCTTCCAAATTTGATTTTGAAGACTGGCTCTTTAATGTTTATGATGATATTGAGATGTTGAATCCCAGGCAGATATGGTTTATCATTTGATTATGAAGACTGGCTCTTCAATGTTTATTGATGATATTGAGATGATGAATCCCAGGCAGATATGGTTTATCATTTCTTTCTGACCCATGTTTTGTTATTTGAGGTGTTTACAGGGGTGTTTGGTCTCACATATATCCCCTCCAATAGAAAATCTAGCTGAGTCATTTGATCAAAACAGTTAGTTATTACTCATCATTGCTCTTGAAGTTGAATTACGATGGCCAATCCAAGTGATGAGTTCAAACTTTTGACTATATGTATGTTCTCTGTCTGTTTCTTGATATCGTGCTCTGTAATATGGAAACAGAAATGGAATTAGCTTGTGAAGTGTGAAAGATGGAATTTAAAGCCTAACCTCCATCTTCTCCAAGTGTTTGTTATGAAAGCTTGTATGTGTTTCTTGATATCGCACATGATGAGATATGTAAACTCGTCCCGTTTCCTTATGGAACACCAGTTGTAATTCCATTATGTGGGGAAATATTACACAATCTAAAGTAAGTTAGAATTTGAATAAAATCAAAAGGGAAGTTTTTCCTCCAGCTTCTGCCCTCATGTTCCTCTCTACCTTTACCATAGGTAGATCACCATCTTCTTCTTCCGTTAGCCATAGCATGTGACCCATATCATCTGGTTCCCATTGTCGGAATCAATGGTTCTGATTTAAGCAACGGCCCAGTCAACAAAGCCTTAGGATTGCAACATGACAAAATTGAAAACTTGTCTCCAATTTAGAGAAATTAGTGAAATAGATGGTCACCAATCAAGTGAAACAACCCGTTCAGGAAGAGGAATCGGAGGTTGCCGCTCACACCGAGGGAGTTTCCAATACAATGGACATAGGAGATCACTTATGCCATTTTAACAAGTACCTCAAGGTCGAATTTCTTTCATTTTTGGGTGAGGAAGACCATATGGTCTGGCTGCTTTGTTGTGAGTTCGTTTCGCCATTCTAATAGGAATGTGCAAACTTTGATAAAAGTTCGTTTCGCTCATACTTTAGCTAGAGCTGCTTGTTCACATACTGGTCTTCTTGGTTATCATCTGTTCCTTCTTGTATTGAAACTTTGATTTAACATAATCTGAGATTTATTTTCAAAAGAGTTAATACCCAAAAGGTCCTCCGACTATAGCGTAATACTTGATTTAGTCCCGAAATATTTTTCGTACCCAATTTAATCCTCTGTCTTTTGAAACGGTACCCAATGTCGTCCACCGTTAAAAATTGGGCGTTTCCACCGTTATTATCAAGGGCAAAGTTGTCATTTAAAATTATTTAGCCAATTCTTTCGTTGTTGGAGTCGAGGGCAGACGTCTCTATGAAGAACAACCCTTCCTCTTCCACAAGGAGCTTGCCCTCTTCCACGCTCACGTCTCGAATGTTCTCCAAATCGCACTTGTTTCCAACCAGCATCCTTGCCACCGTAGTATCACAATGAGCTGCACCATCATTCTGCCAATCGTTAATAAACTCCCTAACACCATACAACAATGCACAAACACGCAGAAGGAAAGGTTGAAACTTTAGACTGCACAAAGACGGAATAACAAACACCCAAAGCTATTTTGAACTGTTAAAAGGTAATAAACCGAGCAACTTCTATTAAGAACTGAAACAAAATAGAAATCAAAGTCTTCCTCATTTTTCAGACAGCTTATTCATCACAAAAAGCTAGCTTATTCGTATAGGTTTAACCCCACTGGATTGCTGTAGCCAATCTGGGATGCATCAACTACCCTGTTTAGCACTACCATTAAAAAGCCAGTGCAGAGAGAAATGAAAATGCTCACCAAATTATAGCTACTATAGATGTTGAGATAAACGAGAATAAAAATCGAAAACAATGATAGAAAGTAAAGAAAATTTATGCGGTTCAGCAATGTGCCTACGTCCAACACCTATCATCATATGATATGAGACATACACAACAATAGAATTGAGATATAGCTGGCAAAATCTTTCACAAATATGGCTACCATCCACAACTGCCATGTTTGAGAATCAAAACTACAAGCTGTAGAATCCAGAAACAGGTATAATCATCAGTGAATTATGGATTCTAACTCCAACACATCCACAGCTGCCATGTTTTCAGATCAATATACAAAATGCCCTCAATTCAACTGCCAAGTTCTCACTCACAAAATTAAAAAAAAAAAAACATGTTATTGTTTTGAATTCAACCATACCTGAACAGCTAATCAGACAATTACACATCTAAGAATTTCTCAACCAAGATGAGTTAATTAAATCTATAATGGTAAAGAACAGAGAATCAAATGAAGACTAGCTGAAGAATTGTTCATACTAAGGTTAATCAAATGCAGCCCAGTTTAGGTCAAGTAGGAAAGAAGAATTCAAGATCAAGTAAAGCTAGTAGCTTTAAGTATTCCCAAACTACCCAGATCCAAAATTAAAGCACAGAGAAACGAATTCAAAGCAGAAAGATGGAAACGAGGGATTTGGATGGGCATACTGTCGAGCTCTTCGAGCCAGCGTTTCATGTTCTCAAAAGTTATCCTCCGGGTGATGTCGTAGACAACGAGGGCGCCGACGGCGCCTCTGTAGTACGCCGACGTAACGGCCCGGAAGCGTTGTTGGTCGGCGGTGTCCCACACCTGCGCTTTCACCTCTTTCCCGTCGACTTCCACTACCTACGTCTGGAACTCCACTCCAATGGTGGCTTTGGAGTTGTGGTCGAACTGGTCGCGACAGAGACCGGACCAGAGGAAGATACTAGAGGAAGAAACGGGTTTGACCAAGTAAAATGACAATTTTGCCCTCAAAATAACGGATCATTGACGGCAATTGTAACGGTGGACGACATTGGGTGTGATTTCAAAAGACAGCGGATTAAATTGGGTACGAAAAATACTTCGGGACTAAATCAAGTATTACGCTATAGTCGGAGGACCATTTTGGGTATTAACTCTTTTCAAAAATAAAAAAAATAAAAATAACCGAACCAAAGGATTTTGATTAACTACTTGTATTGAAACTTTGATTTAACATAATCTGAGATTTATTTTCAAAAATAAAAAAATAAAAATAACCGAACCAAAGGATTTTGATTAAGTATTTTTTTTAAATGATATTTCAGTTCGGTTAATGGTAAAATATTTTACAAAATTTTGAATAATGGTTAATTCGGTATGAAAATATCGGTTAACCAAAATTTTATATATATATATATAGGGGCGCGCTCAGGTGCGAACCATCGCCCAAGAAGAAAATGAGAACGCTTCGCAGCCGTCCACGTATCCAGATCAACGAATAAGATGTAATTAAAAAAAAAACAACAACGCGATGACATTTTGCGTAAATAACTCGAGCTTTGGTGCAAGTTATTGTGTTATAATTGCACCTAGTTTCACTTACAAGTGCACCTATTTTTCACTTAAAGTGCAAGTAATTTATCTTGTTAACATTCATGCACCTAGGTGCACCCCCTTATAACGTTAGGTGCAACTAGTTATAACATTAGGTGCACTTATTATTTAACTCAACGTACATTTTACTTGCACCTGTAAATCTGTAATACACTTTACTTGCATTTGTGCAACTATTTTCACTTACAAGTGCAAGTAAATAAATTCGTTAAAATTGTAATTTCTAACTTTTTTTTTTGATGAAGAAGGAGGGGGGGGGGGGGG